>NC_060123.1:311449580-311755034 GCF_021461395.2 Schistocerca americana
ACAGTCCTTTGCGACGCGCTTCTCAGTAAGTGCAAAGGCGCGAGGCAGGCGGCCGTCACTGTGCGTCACACAGTGTCTTAAAGCGTCTCACTCTAGGGCGGTTGCGACGTAAATTCGTGTTATTTCCCTCATCACCCGCATTTAGGATAGTAAGGGTAATTTCCCTATATCTGAACCATATTAAGCGACATAACTGTAATTAGCAGTCGTGCATTTATCAATCTGGAGCCTGGAGCCTGGGATCCAGTTAACTTGCGCTTAATGCGATCCCTCAAGTTATCCACAAACGTATCACAGAAGTTGATGACGAAATGTATGAGGCGGTCCTTTAGCGAAAGACTGCAGCCAGACTTAGGTAACACGTGTTGTAACATACAGTACCTGACCTACAGGGATACAGATACATTCAAGTTCACATTCGCAGGATCTTCTTGTAAAAAATTATTTACCTGACACTGATATTGATTTTCTAATCGGAAAATAAACGTTTTTAGAGAGATACTGTAACAGTCTTCCAAACGAGCAGCGGACCAAAGCAAGGTACATGTACTTCCCTTACCACGGATGGAGGAATATCTGCATTCTACAGATGGAGGAATATCTGCATTCTACAATCATTTAAAACGATACAATGATCAACAATAATGACAATAATGATGATGGGCCAAACCATATGGAAGTCTTGATGAAGATTAAAAAGAAAACACGTACAATCGAAAAATTTTAACGCAGCAATGTATGTGTGTGTGCTGGTATGAACACACACACAGTTGTTGCTATAAACGTATCATGGGATGCTATGGTTATTGTTCTTTTTGTGAAGTGCACAATTTTACATTTATAAACATTGAAAGCAACTTACCAATCTTTTGATCACTCCAAATCATTCGGGCTGCTTACAGCGCCATATTTTCACCCGGTGTCAGAATGTCGCACTGTTATTTCTTTCAACATACTCCACGAGCGCACCTGTTAATGAACATATCAACGTTTCAGTATCTTGTGATGTATACAGCCAGCACTACTGCAATCGATACACTGTCAGTTTAGTTACAACCATCTAGTTTATGAATGATGTTTAAAACAAACTATAGGAACATTTATCTATGTTTTAGTCATAAAAGCTTATTATACAACAAATGCTAATAGGTGAAGAAGAATAGTTTGGAATAATGTTTCATTGGTCAGTCTTGATGACTGCACACAACACCAGTTTCAATAAATTACTGTAATACCACCTCCATTTGCTAGAGGAAAGACAAAGTCGCAAACAGTGTTTATCACGAAAATCTGCAGAGATTCCGATACGACAGCAAGTATAAATAAGTGTCGGGAAGGCGTACTGCAGCAATTCTATGTGAACAATTCTATGTGAACTGTCTGCATCCCTCCATGTGAAGTGAGATGTCAGTAATATGGCTGGTGAAATCGGCAATCGTCAACAAATTTCCACCATGGATTAGAGAAGAAATTGAAATAAAATTACCATTATGAAGTATAAATAGACAACGCAGAAGACCTAACACGGCAGGAGGGTACGAAAGCGTGCATAAGTTCAGGTGCGTAAAGATGTCGATAAAGTAGATAGAACGTGCAGGCATCAGTCACTACTGTAATTGAGCTAGGACTGACAGCTGACCCGTAGTGAGGAATGGATGTTAGCAATGCTTAAGGAATGAAATCTGTTTTGCAATGTACTACGTTACTATACTAGTGGAAAAAATCGCAGCATAAAAAAGTAATTAATGTTGTGTAACAGAATTTCGGGAATATATTTGCCTAGTTAACATATTTAAGTGATTAACATTGCAAGTTCACACGTTAATGCAAGTGTGACATAAGACATTTCAAATGTGTAATACTAGTACATTAATTACCGGTGTAACCGCCAGAATGTTGAGTGCAAGCATGCAATCGTTTATGTATTGTGTTGTTAGGTGCTGGATGTCAGTTTGTGGAATACATGTTGCACTTGGTCGATTGGTACAGGGACAGTTAATGCTGTTTGTGGTCGACGCTAGAGGTGTCATCCGATGATGTTCCATACGTGCTCGATTGGACACATATCTGGTGATCGAGCAGGCCAAGACAACATGCCGACACAGTCTGTAGAGCATGTTGGGTTACAACAGCGGTACGTGTGCCAGCGTTATCGTGTTGGAATGCTGTTCATGAACGCTGTTTATGAATGGCAACACAACAGGCACAACAGATCGAGTCACCAGACTAACGTAAGTTTTGCAGTCATGGTGCATGGGATAGCCACGAGAGAGCTGCTCCTGTCATACGAACTCAGGTCTCAGACCATAAATCCAGGTGTAGTTTCAGTGTGTATATTACGCAGACACGTTGGTGGCAGGCCCTCAACTGGTCCCCTTCTAACTAACACAAGGCCATCACTGACACTGAGGTAGAACCAACTTTTATCAGAACACACAACCGACCTCCAACCCGTCATCCAATTAGCTCTCGCTTGACACAGTTGAAGTCGCAAATGACGGTTTTGGGTCGGTCGAATCCACGGTACAGGGCGTCTGGCTCGGAGATGTCCTTGAAATACCCGATTTGTGAGAATTAGTTGTGCTGGCGCTACAGGTGCCAACTGCCGCTCAGTTTGCTGCTGCAGATGCAATACGATGCGCCAGAGTCATATGGCGAGCACGATAGTCTTCTCTCGCGGTATTGCCACGTGGCTATCCAGAGCCTGGTCTTCTTCTGACCGTACATTCTCGTGACCACCGCAGACAGCAGTCACGTACAGTGGCTACATTCCTGTCAAGTCTTTCTCCAATATCGCAAAAGGTACATCAGCTTCCCGTAGCATTATTACGCGAACCCGTTAAAACTGAGTGAGGTGTTGATAATGGCCTCTTTGTCGCCTTAAAGCATTCTTGACTAACATAAACTCTTCACATCCAATCTCAAACCTAACTAACGCTTACGACCGTTGCAGCGTATATTTAAAGCAAAACTGGTTTGCATCCTCATAGTGGCGCTACTAGCATCACTCTTATTCAACTGGCGAGAAACTGGAATGGATATCATCTTTCAGATGTAGGGACAAGCGTACCTACTTTAATTTACGAGGGCAGTTCAATAAGTAATGCAACACATTTTTTTTCTCGGCCAGTTTTGGTTGAAAAAAACCGAAAAATTTCTTGTGGAATATTTTCAAACATTCTCGCTTCGTCTCGTATAGTTTCATTGACTTCCGACAGGTGGCAGCGCTGTACGGAGCTGTTAAAATGGCGTCTGTAACGGATGTGCGTTGCAAACAACGGGCAGTGATCGAGTTTCGTTTGGCGGAAAACCAGGGCATCTCAGATATTCATAGGCGCTTGCAGAATGTCTACGGTGATCTGGCAGTGGACAAAAGCACGGTGAGTCGTTGGGCAAAGCGTGTGTCATCATCGCCGCAAGGTCAAGCAAGACTGTCTGATCTCCCGCGTGCGAGCCGGCCGTGCACAGCTGTGACTCCTGCAATGGCGGAGCGTGCGAACACACTCGTTCGAGATGATCGATGGATCACCATCAAACAACTCAGTGCTCAACTTGACATCTCTGTTGGTAGTGCTGTCACAATTGTTCACCAGTTGGGATATTCAAAGGTTTGTTCCCGCTGGGTCCCTCGTTGTCTAACCGAACACCATAAAGAGCAAAGGAGAACCATCTGTGCGGAATTGCTTGCTCGTCATGTGGCTGAGGGTGACAATTTCTTGTCAAAGATTGTTACAGGCGATGAAACATGGGTTCATCACTTCGAACCTGAAACAAAACGGCAATCAATGGAGTGGCGCCACACCCACTCCCCTACCAAGAAAAAGTTTAAAGCCATACCCTCAGCCGGTAAAGTCATGGTTACAGTCTTCTGGGACGCTGAAGGGGTTATTCTGTTCGATGTCCTTCCCCATGGTCAAACGATCAACTCTGAAGTGTATTGTGCTACTCTTCAGAAATTGAAGAAACGACTTCAGCGTGTTCGTAGGCACAAAAATCTGAACGAACTTCTCCTTCTTCATGACAACGCAAGACCTCACACAAGCCTTCGCATCCGAGAGGAGCTCACAAAACTTCAGTGGACTGTTCTTCCTCATGCACCCTACAGCCCCGATCTCGCACCGTCGGATTTCCATATGTTTGGCCCAATGAAGGACGCAATCCGCGGGAGGCACTACGCGGATGATGAAGTTGTTGATGCAGTACGACGTTGGCTCCGACATCGACCAGTGGAATGGTACCGTGCAGGCATACAGGCCCTCATTTCAAGGTGGCGTAGGCCGTAGCATTGAATGGAGATTACGTTGAAAAATAGTGTTGTGTAGCTAAAAGATTGGGGAATAACCTGGTGTATTTCAATGCTGAATAAAAGAACCCCTGTTTCAGAAAAAAAATGTGTTGCATTAGTTATTGAACTGCCCTCGTATGTCGCACAACTCCTTCTGAGCGTTGTGATTATTTTTCCGTCAGTGTAGTTTGTTCAGTGTGGGTATCGCCAGCTTACTTTGTGTTGCCTTTTCTTTTGAGAAGACAGGATTTCACATCACGGTAACTTTTCTGCTTTTTAACCATTTTTTTTTTTTTTGAGTGGCTCGAACAGAAACCAACAACTGCAGTGCTTCAATGTTTTTTTCGTGCATTTTTGACGTCCAAATCGGGGAGGATGGCGAAGCCTCCGCGTAGCAGATCTCAATGGTTTGATTTTAAACCGCAGCATCAGAAATGAGATCGTTTGTCCACAGAAGAGTAGAATATAAAACTGCATATTGAAAATGCGACGCATATATTTTTTTTACGTGCGTTATTTGCCGCGAAAATTGAGTACTCGGCGCTACGGGTCAATGAAGCCACCTCAGCGTGTAGATCACCCTCACTTCCAAGCAGTGTGTTAACGATGCCAGACAATTGTGAGCTACAGCGGTTTTCACGCGCAATATTCATACGCAATCAACGACAGCATACAAAGTGTTTGCCTTCACGTTTAAACTCGTTTATGGGGATCAACAAATACGGAATGGAGAATGCGTCGTGACGGGCAATTATGTAGCGTAGGCAATTGACGAACATAACGGTAACTGCAATACACCGTTGTCGTTACTTTGCTACCAGACACTTGTAACAGGCAAAGTGTCGCAGTACACACTCTCTTGCTGCCAAAGTGATGAAACTAATGAGTAACTGAATCTTCGCATCATTGTAGAATATAGCACATTATGAGGATCACGGATGTATTTTACAATGATACGAAGACGTTCACCAATCGCAGTAGGCACCTTCGAACACAAAACGTGTAATGTTTTAATTGACACGCAGCAACGTGAAAACGCCACCGCCGGTCTCAGCGGCGATATGTTATTACACACAGACAATACTTTCTCCCAGTTACTACGAAGTTAGCCTTACTAATTTTTTAGTCGCTCTTTTGAACTAAGCCGAACTGAATGTCGATGTTTTTAAAATTCATTGACGCTTATTTCCACGATAATTGTGTCATTCTACACTGTCCAGTCACTGTAGTGTGAGCAAATGTCAGAAGCCTGAATAACGAACTTTTGTAGCCCGAAGCGCTGCGAGACGAACCGGAAGAGAGTCAGTGAGTTTCTGGAAGTTAATGACAGAGATTTGGAGCCATACCGACCCCAATAGCCTTATTCTGCATCGTTCATACCGTTCGGTTCCGTTACTAAGCCTTTGTAGTGTCGTCATTTTCTGTTAACGATAGGTCCGTCTGCCAGTTATTAGTCTACTGTACCGAGAGGCGACGAGGTGACGGTAAGGACGTTCATTCGGTTTGATGTGCTTTGATTACGGAGGTATATGTTACTTTAGAAATACTGTACTGACTGATTTTCAATTTTGGATTTAGTGATTAGGTTTTATTGAAGAATCACTGCGACACATCCGAGTGGAAAGTTCGTTCATAACTGTTATTATACATGCATTTCAGTCGAAATTATTTCGAAAAACAAAAAGGATTTCTTTTTATTTTTTCGTGAAGAAACCTTAATAACTCATGATATGCACAGCTTACGCTGTTCGCAATCAGACTTATCGGATGGCGACTTTTACGTGCTTTAAATTGGGAACGCAAACCTTGTGAGTTAGAAGGTAACGAGAGTCAGCTTAATTGCTTGGACCTCAGTATTGCTATAGACAACGACTGACTTTCTCTCAGTATTTTTCGAAAAGCTATTAATACAGATCAAATTGTGCCCGATAGTTCAGTGCATCCTCATTCCCATAAGAAAGCATTTTTCAATTCAGCCTTTCATCGTGCAGTCTCTGTACCTTTGTCACCTGACAAGCTTATTGAAGAAATGAATATATGAAACCACTGCAATTAATAACGACTATGATCCCATGTTAATTGACAAGATCTTCCAACTTAAAACTGACGCTACAGTGACCCATTTAGGCAGCAGTGCTACTGCAGACAGCAATGAGCATAAAAATCTTTTCTCGATTCCATTTTTAGGCCCTATTTCGTATAAAAATCGTCGTCTTCTGATTAAAAAATATGGATTCAAACCTGCCTTTTCCACGAATAATAACTTGCAAAAGGATTCAACTAGCTTTTTCCATTAATAATAACTTGCAAAAAAATCTCATCCGCAATCTCAAGTCCACAGTGCTCCGACAGACAATTCAGGAGTGTATAAAATCACTTGTGATACGTGTCCCGTTTGTTTTATAGGACAGCCTGGAAGGTCTTTTAGTGGCAGCCACAAAGAAACATTTGTTGGGAAAAAGAGGCTCTAATGTACACAACTCCACTTTTTCTGATCAACTACTGATTTCCGGACACAAAGCGAAACTCGTTGAAGAAATTTCCATTTTACTTAAAGAAAAGAAAGGTCATAGGCTCGATGTACTCGAAGAGCTACAGATTTTCAAGCATATTTCTAAGAACGATGGCCTCACCTTCAATGAACAGTTACAACTATGTAACAAAAATCTTCTCAATGATATCAATCCACTGCTCACGGAATTTTGATTCCTCCATTTCTTACTATATTTTCCCTGTTTCTGGTTTCGAAACACTATTTTCTTCTAATTTCATAGCTATGTGCTGCTGAAGTTACTTGATGCAAATATTTTCTGGATTGTACGGCTGTTTCTAAAAAATTTTTCTACGTCATTCTGTCCTGCACGTAATTGTTATTCCTGTAAAGCCTATCAATGGCTCTGTTATACTCAATCTGCTTGACTACTGTGTATTTTCAAAAAATGATTAAGCTCTCTTTATATTCTGTTTCTTTTTTTAAGTTAACTGTCGTTTTCTTTCAGTTTTTCTGTTATAAGGTTTCAAATGGGCACATGTTACTGTCCGCGCCTGATAGGCGGCGCACTCGTATTGTTTCAGTGGCAGCGATGTAAGCCACTGGACCGATCAGTCTGATGTTGTTTCCAACTGGGCACACGTGGCACAGACCAGGAAGTTATATTTTACTTTTGATTTGAGCATAGCTGCTCCAAATTCTGACTATTGCTTTTTAATCGTCTAATTTTACGTAAGTAACCTTTGGGCATCATGAAAATTGTCACCTTGGCTATCGTGTTTTTCGTCATACCTGATTTCCTATGTATTATTTTATAGGATTTTGCAATATTTCATTCTGATGAAGACACCCCTGGTTTGTGTCGAAACCTACGTCGATGTACCTACCGTCTATGGGCAACCGCCTTGTCTGTTTAACGCTATCTTGATAATGGGAATTGCATGTCTAGTATGTGTGTCACGTAGCCGCTTCAGGTGTGGGGCCCTGTGGTGCCCTGCGCTGGGTGTGCAGTTGTCAGGTGAGCATGCCTGCACATGTGGTCACTGGTCTCTGATTGGGTGCCGAGAGGAGAAACGGCAACCCGTCGAGGGGCCGCCTCATTTCCTCAGGAGCCACAGACACTCGCTGCCGAACAGCTTACCACTCAGTGTGCTCGAATACCGAAACGATCAGCAGGCCGACCAAACGACTCAGAATACGGCTACTGTACTGCGCTAGGTTGCTCGGTTGAAGATCGGTGGCACGAACGGAGTGATCGAGGCGGTCTCACAGATTCTTGATTAAGGCTAATCTCGTTGCCAGAGAAGTTGGTACACTCATCCTGGACCTCTTCGAACCACGCACATAAACTGCGGTCTGTGTTACTCATTGCTTTGTCGTGCTCGTAGATGCCGTCGTTCCAGAAAAGACAAACAGCATGTAAGGGTGGACATGGCCCCAAGGATCCCTTGCTATTCCAAAATGACCAAATCACCCAGGGAATACCACAGAAATATTACCCAGATCATAACGCTACCCACTTATTTCCCTTGACATTTCACACTGTACTTGCCAACGCCCATCCGTCTGATGGAGTATAAAACGTGGTTCAGCTGGAAAGGCCAACTGTCACCAGTCAGTGGAGTCCAGTTGCGTTATTGGCGTGCAAAGTCCTGCCTTTGTCGCCAATGAACAGCAGCCAGCATGGTGCATCAAAAGCCTGCTGCGGAGGCCCACACGCAGCTACGTTCACTGAACGATCGTTGAGGAGGCATTGTTGGTAGCCGCCTGGTTAATCTTCACGATCAGCTGCTTAGCGGTTGCTCGTCTATTCGCCCGATCACATCTCTGCAGCCGTCATTCGACCCTGTGGTATATAGCTCATGGTGCACATTTTCCCCAGAGCCAGTTCTGGATAGTGCTTTTTGCCATGCGTGGTATACTTTAACCGCAGTGGTATGCATGCAGTTTACAGTGTTAGGCCGATGATTACGCTCTTCTGGACGTCAGGTAAGTCGCTCAGTTTCCGCTTTACGACAATGGCTGCGCTGTTTTCCGCGTCCCTCCACTGCACACCGATACGGTTCTTATGTCCTCCACTTTTATTACTGCCACCTGCTGTCCGTTTGGGGTTATTGCAAGTGAACGTCTAATATAAGCCGTGATCACATTAATATGAGTGAACCGTGCAAAACCAACGCGGCCGGGCAATTATAATCATTTAATTTTCAAGACTATTTGCTTTCCTGACAGTGAGATAACGTTACGAGCTCTCTTTCCGTACACAGCGAGGCGGAGCTGACATCATCACATTGGACTCGTACTCTGGAGGACGCCGGTTCTAATCTTTGTCCAACCATCTCGAATTAGGTTTTCCGTGATTTCCCTTAATCCGTCCGTGTAATTGCATGGATGGTTCGTAGGGCAGGGCATGGTCGAAATTCAAGCTTATTTAATGACTCTTGTTGAGTACATAGTTCCGCGTGGTCAGCGCGTACACAACTTTCCCGATAGAGCTCGCCCCGCTAAGCATAACAGCGCAGGCGCAGCGCTCGTCCGTCTCCGCACTACGAGATGGCGCTGTCTTAGAGACGGTGTAAGTAGGCTGTTTAGGTTCTTATGTTGGTAACATCACCTAGCGCTCTGTATGAAAATCACTGACTGTGCTGTGTACAGTCTGTGGCTGGTTTTCATTGTTGGAATTTGCTACTGTAGTGTTGGGCAGTTGGCTGTTAACAGCGAGTAGCGTTGCGCAGTTGGAGGTGAGCCGCCAGCAGTGGTGGATGTGGGGAGAGACGGCGGAATCTTGAGAGTGGACGATCTGGACGTGTGTCCATCAGAGACAGTAAATTTGTAATATTGGATATCATGGACTGGTATATATATTATGACTTTCGAACACTATTAAGGTAAATACATAGTTTGTTCTCTATCAAAATCTTTCATTTGCTAACTATGCCTATCAGTAGTTAGTGCCTTCAGTAATTTGAATCTTTTATTTGGCTGGCAGTAGTGGCGCTCGCTGTATTGCAGTAGTTCGAGTAACGAAGATTTTTGTGAGGTAAGTGATTTGTGAAACGTATAGGTTACTTTAGTCAGGGCCATTCTCTTGTAGGGTTTACTGAAAGTCAGATTGCGTTACGCTAAAAAATATTGTGTGTCCGTTTAAGCACAGTCATGTATAATTTTTCTAAGGGGACGTTTCAACGGACCAAATTCTGCTTCCGCCGATCCGCGTATTAATATGTAACGCAGCCAATGAGATTGCTGCTAACGTAGAACCTTTTCTCCTCGCGGATCACACTCGCGCAGTGATACCTGAACGCGTGAGGTATTATAACGAGTGTACAGACCTCCGATTAGTTACTCTGCACCAGTGTGCATCCGTCTGCATTAGTCAGTACCAGTCTGCATTTGTCTTTACCAGTCTATGGTTAAGTTTCAGTCTGTACCTAATAAGATTATCATATTCCTGTACATAGCCATGAAGACAAATGTATAGACACTTTGTCAAGTATCAGAGATATGTGACAATAAGATTGACATACCAAGACCAAAGGAACGTCAGACTGTCAATTGTAAACAGCATCCACAATCAAGTTACATACTATCTATGCTTGTTATTATTTTAATAAATGTGTGTGAAAATTAATCAAGTTGTGTTTAAAGTTGGTCACCGTCAATCTCCTACTCTAAGCGTGCAAGTGGCATTTCTATCGTCTGACCTAATGGCAGAAGATAAACACGCCACGATAAGACCACGAGACATACTGCTGACACTCGCCTACTTCGTTAGAGCGACAAGTCAAATAATCTGATGGTGTGTGTACCGAAGGTCTTACAGTACGCACACCACAACTCTAATTACCTTGCTGTCGATGGGACGCTAAACCCCGATCTTCCATCCTTCCTTCCTTCCTTCTCTCTCCGTTGCTGCTGCCGAAACTCCAACTCAGGAATACCAACAAAGTAATTGCAAAATAAGGGTGAGTGGAGAATACAGTTTAGTAGCGCACTAGAACTCACACTTAACAGTTCGGATTCTTGAACACTGTTATGTAAATACTGGCGCCGCAGGCAGACTGTGTCATAAAGTGACCAGAGTGCCATAAGCAGTACCAGTAAGAGAGGTCAAAGTCGAATGTAGACACAGAGCCCTAATAGTAAACAAGAAAAATGAAGAGAATAGCCGACTCGATGTACCAGTTCTGAAGAGGGGCGTAGCTATAAGCTTCGTGCAGAACGCTCTGACTGCACTGATTGATTGTGCGCCGTGCAGCCGGGTTCTCCGGCAGAGGGCGTCGCTAATGCAGGCGCTCCCTGGACCTTCTTGTAGTAAGGGCATCAGTCATAGATCGCTGTAGCTCGCAAACGTTACTCGTGTCGATTGTACAGCGCGGCTGTGATACGAGATATAGTGCTCAGTCTGGTTCCTTGTTTATTTTTGGTCATAGGTCCGAGCGGAGAAAAAACACGACTCCCTATAAATTATGCAATATTCATTTGGTCGAATCTTCATACTCAAACTAACAGTTGCAAATAGACAAATGGCCTATCAAATTTATCAGCGTGCAATCTATTGAAAAATAATAGTTATTGGCTTGAAACTAGTAAGGCTAATTAAAAAGTTAGTTAGAAATTTATGCGAAAATCGAAATGTTTCACTAACATTTGCTGCATTAAATGAAGTGTCAAAAACATCATAAACAGTTACATTGGTGTGATATTTAACTGTCAAAGAGGCGTACTTCAAATCAAGTTCTAAACTTGGGACACCGCTAGAATAGCAGACACTACGAAAGTGAATGAGATGTCAAAACGTTTCTCATTACAAGGACTAGCTATTTTGCACATAAAAAGCTACATTAGTGTGATAATCAACTATTAGAGTGGTTCCCTTCGAATCAAGTAATGCATTCAGGGCATTTCGAGAGCAGAAGACGCCAAGAAAGCAAATGAGGAGTCAACAGGAACGTGCTTTCTGAAAACAACTTGAAAATAAAAAAAACTGAAAAATCGGCCAAATATTTTGTGAGAAGTAAAACAGATTAGAGAAACAATTGACGTGCCCCTGAATGATGCTCTAAATCTACGTACAGCAAATGGGGTGTGTCAAAAGGTTCTCTAATCCATTTTACTTCTTACTTTTAAACAAACCATTTCACGAAACAGTTGACCTTTTTTTTTCAATAAACTTTTCAATATTTCTTTGTTTGGACAATAATGTTTATACCACGAAATGAGCAAAGTGATACACAAAAAAGAAGAAAGTATGTCCCAAGTGCCTTCTCCAGGAAAAAGTATTGCAACGCAAATAATTAGGCAAATCGAACTGATTCCTGTCAGTTGTTCAGCAGGCAGTCCTGTCACTTTGTTCCTTGGTACGTGTTTTTCCACTTATTCTTAATAGCTAGACCATTTTCTGAAAAATACGAATTCGCGTGATAACTTCGTGATTAATCACCAGAAGAAATATATCTGTGCCGGCCGGAGTGGCCATGCGGTTCTAGGCGCTACAGCCTGGAACTGAGCGACCGCTACGGTCGCAGGTTCGAATCCTGCCTCGGGCATGGATGTGTGTGATGTCCTTAGGTTAGTTAGGTTTAATTAGTTCTAAGTTCTAGGCGACTGATGACCTCAGCAGTTAAGTAGCATAGTGTTCAGAGCCAAGCCAAATCTGTCTGTGCCCTAGTCTTTCACAGGTTCATATTATAAAATGCACCACATTTATTGCTGTTCCTTTGGAATGGACTGCCCAAATCGATAGATGGTGTTTAGGAATGTATGTGAGTACACCGGCTGGGGTACGAACCAACTTCTATGAAATCGTGAGCTAAGGACACTAACTTCCCTAGTTGAAGAAGCGATAGCTATGGTCCCATGTGGCGGTTGACGTTCACGCTTAGTGGATGGATCACTCGAACCTCCAACGGGGGGAGCCGCGAGTACCGTGGCAATGCGCTCCTGACCGCGCGGCTACCCCGCGCGGCTCTCACGATTAGTAATGGCGCATCAAGTCTTTTGTGTACAAAACACCCGTTTTTTTTAGGACGACCCGTTTGCTACAGAGTAATAGCTGCGGATGGCAGGATGGATAGTTAGTCTGAGTTATTCGTTAATTTTCGTCGTGAGCATATGCGGAAATACGTTAATTGGTGCGTACTGCAAACGCTATGATATTATATCTTGAAATCCAGAGGAACTTTTAATCGCATAAGAAAAGCGCAGTGCGACTGTTATGAAAAGAGAGCTCCTCGGCCGATAAACACGTTCTGACTCTGTTGACATGTCTGCATGCGCTGCTGGATATTACAGCTGCTACACAAGGACAGATTATATGAATGCGTGGTATCTGTTCTATCAATCATATTTGAAGAAACAGACACCACGCCTTCATATAACTGATTCGGGTCGATGAGCAATGGAACCACAACATTCAGCTCAGATGCACAGTACCGTTCCACCACAGCAGGAATCTAAAATTAGCGAACATGTAGCACATGGACGGGGACTGGGGTAAGGCGGCACTGAGTGGGAGTGAGAGTCGGTCAGATAGTGCCGACATGGTCCGTGTATTTGCGCTAAACACTGTGTCCAGGTGCCATAGTGGTTAACGCAACTACCTAGCAAGCAGGAGATCCCAGGTTCGAACACTGGTGCAGCACATATTTTCACTCGTCACTGTTAATTCCACATAAAGTACTTATGTAGCTGATATCATCAATTCCTTTCCTTTCCTTTCTCCGTCCTCCACCTGCAGTTTACATAACAGTGACAAATAACAAATAACGAAATTTTACTTATTGAGCATATACAATATAGTATTGAGAACACTTGAACTAATTTTTAGGTACTTTGGGGCAGTACAAGATGTGAAATTCAGTACACATTGTTGCTGCTAATGGAAGCAACAATAGCGTTTAACCCGGATGTAATCTAGTAGAACTGAGTTTGATATCAGTCATGGGTGCACCATTCCATGCTGCTTAACTCCACTACATTTGTAAAAGTCTCTGACGAGTGACAGTAGGCGAATTTCTCAACAACCCATGGCCAGATGTTTTCATTCCATAAGATATCTGGATATTGGGCTTGCCCACGCAACAGTCGTTCTCTCTGTGTATCGTGGTAGGTCAGGACAGCTTGGACAACGTGTGGTGTCTTGTTGAAAGATAACTTAACAGAAACATCTAAGACAGTTCACAGCCACGAACCAAATTACCGGCTACGTGGACCAGAGGTTATCGTGTTATGTACCCAATGGCACCCCATAATATCAAGTGAGCAGTGGGACTCGTATGACGGTGAGGAATGGAATCTGGTGACGTGCGTTTTACTCATAGCCTACGTACACGGATATCCAGTACGCATGTCCGAGATTTGTCTGAAACAACGATATTACGCAACTCCAATATCTGTTAAAAAAAAAAAAAAGATTAGTGTTGTCGTCTGGCGTACCACTGTCGATACGCCACACAGTGGTGCCACGTCAAGGGACGCCACAATAGTGGCCACCGCGTTCACAAAGCTTAGAGCTCCAACGTTGGTGCACTGTCCGTCTGGATACTAGACTTGTGATTCAAGGTATATGAAGCAGCTGTAGAATTCTTCACGCCGAGTGAAAAATACGTTTGTGCTAGTCCTACAAAGCAGTCGAGCTCCTGCATGATACTGAAAATGGGCGTTTTGAATCAGCTGTTGTCTTCAGTCCGTAGACTGGTTTGATACAGCTCTCCACGCTACTTTATCCTGCGCAAGCCTCTTCACCTCCGAAAAACTACTGAAACTTACATCCTTATAAAACTGCTTACTGTATTCATCTCTTGGTCTCTTTCTCCAGTTTTTATTCACTCCCGCAACCCTCTCACACTTTCCTCCAGTACTAAACCGGTGATTACTTGATGTCTCAGAATGTGTCCTATCGACCAGTGCCTTCTTCTAATCAGGTTGTGCCACGAATTTCTTTCCTCCTCATTTTTGTTCAGTACATCGTCATCACTTACGTTATCTAGCCACGTAATACTCCTTTCAAAAGCTTCTATTCTCTTCTTGTCTAAAATGTTTATCGCCCATGTTTCACTTCCATACATGGCTACACTCCATACAAATAGTTTCAGAAAATGCTTCCTAACACTGAAATCTATATTCGATGTTAATAAATTTCTCTTCTTCAGAAATGCTTTCCTTCCATTCCCCGTCTACATTTTACATCCTCTTCTCTTCGGCCATCATCAGTTATTTTACTGCCCAAATAACAAAGTGTGCCGTATCCTAAGCCAATTTCCTCAGCGTCACTCAATTTAATTACACAATGTTCCATTATCTTTGTTTTGCTTTGTTGACGTTCGTATTTTTCCTCCTTTCAGGGCACTGTCCATTCCGTTTAACTGCTTTTCCAAGACCTTTGCTTCTCTGATAGAATTACAGTGTCGTCGGCAGTCCTCAAAAATTTTATTTCTGATCCCTGAACTCCAATTCCTACTCCAAATGTTTCTTTTACTGCTTGCCCAATGTACAGATTGAATAACATCGGTGATAACTAGAACCCTGTCTCACTCCCATCTCAACCACTGCTTGCCTTCCATTCCCCGTCGACTCTTATTAGCGCCGTCTGGTTTTTGTACAAGATGTAAGTAGCCTTTCACTCCCTGTATTTTACTCCTATCACCCTTAGAATTTCGAAAAGAGTATTCCAGTCAACGTATTCAAAAGCTTCTGTGACTCTACAGATGCTCTAAACGTAGCTTTGTCTTTCCTTAACCTATCTAGTAGTCGTAGGGCCAGTACTGCCTCGCGTGTTCCCACTTTTCTCCGGAATCCAAACTAATCTCCCCCAAGGTTCGTTTTCCAGCAGTTTTTACATCCTTCTGTACATAATTTGTATTCGTATTTTGCAACAATGACTTACTTAACAGATACTTCCCAGTCAGATTGTTGTTGAATTACGACATTTGATGGTAAATATTTCTTCTTCCTGTACGTGGCGTATTACAATTTTCTCCCAAACTATCAACATTCAAATGCGATTTTTAAGCAGTTGAATGACACTATACCATCGGTAAATAATTAGATTTACCTTGTATAATTGTTTTCCTCCTAATTCATTGTTATATTTACCACCCCTTACATCAAGGTGGGTTTAAAATATACAATAAATTGAGTAGATTGATTCATTGCTATCCCCAAAGAGAGTACGTACTGACAAATATTATGTTGTTGTGCTGGAGAAACGTTTTGTGGAACTAACTGACAGATATGGTTACGCCATTTCATGACCCTTCAACTCTGTCCTTGTATGCAGAAACCCGCAACGTAATTTTTCCGTTATAAATGTCGGCCAGAAACAGTGTGAAAAGCTTATAAGGGTGTTTCAGGGTAGCTAGTGCTGATAAATAATAGTTAAGAAAAAACTTCGATATATTACGCCGTTTCCGAGTTAGTTAGCATTGAAGTTAGCCAGTTAGGCCGTTGCGTGAGCAAATAGCCCGCTTGAGACGGTGCCTCCGAACGTGTTCTTCATTTCAATGTCACTAAAATTCACCGACAGCCGTGCACTGTAAGACTGCTGTCACGTCTTCGAATGAGGTAATTGTATAACGTCTGAATTCACGATATCCAGTGATTTATGGCGCTATACGACAAGTTCATTTATTTGGATAGAAGCGTATGGGGCCTGAAGATGGCATAATGAAATGCAGAAACTGGCAGGTTTGAGAATAAAATAATATCTTAAAGTACACGCCTGTCAGTGAATATGATTGACATTGACAAATACTTAACCAACCGCTGTCCCCTGGCCATGATGGACCAACAACGATGTTTTTCATGTTTCCTACAGCCGAACAAGAGAGAGATTGAAAAATTGGACGTGAGCCAGTACTGAAGATCGAATCCGAGCCAAAAACTGAGCAGTCTCGTGCGCTATCATTTTCACTATGAGAACAACTGACGCTAATTGTATCTGGCAGGCCGCTTGAAATATGGCGCGCAGCGGTCTGATTGGCTAACGTCAATGCTAATTCGACACGCAAGTCGCCGAAGTGGCGTCAACTCGAAAGACTTGCACCAGACGAACGGTCTACCCGACGAGAGGCCCTAGCCACACAGCATTTCCATTTTTCCAATGCTAATTAGTTCGGAAACTGGCGCAAAGCATCGAATGTTTTTCTTAATTAATTCTCAGACCAGTCTACCCTGCAACACCCTTACAAGCTTTACAAACTGTTTCTGGCCACCCTGTATATGGTGATTCTCTGATTATGTTATTAACTTTCAGGGATGATAAAGAAGAATAAATCTTTCTATTTCATTGCATATTCTCTGATTTCCATATTTTTGGAGGAGGTAGTACGCATCAAAACAAGAAGAAAACTGTTTAGTAAATATGGGCTCTAAAATGCATACCTTAAAAGCTATGATCGTTTGGTCGTAGAAGAGATATATGTCACAGTGTCGAAGATAAGCTCTTAAGGTATGAAATTTAGAGCCCGTATTTACTAGAGATTTTTTCTTGGACTTGGTCCATACTACCATCTCTGATTGTTGCGTACTCTGGCAGCTTATTTGTTTGCAAGTCTTTCAGTTACTTCTCTACGCCAGGGGTGCCTATTACCATTTCATCCATATGGGAGTCTGTACGACGCTACTGTCAAATAACTGTATGCTTGAACGTTCCGTCTGCGTGAATGACTTTTTAAACACGAATTTGGAACTTCGGATTTCCTCTTACTGTCTTCTATGGCCGCACCATACACCTCACCGACTGACTAGATAGAAGCCTTCGACCCTCTTAGCGATTTTACATAGGATCAGAATTTTCTAGCGTTCTCGGCAGGATCTTTTGCAAAGGTATGACAGGGATAGTTGTACACTTCATGCATCGATCTTTTTACAGACCACGAATTCCTACTAATTTTTGCTTGTCGTCATTTGCAAGCTCTTTTTCAAACCGGGAGTGAAACAGTTTCCGTTTCTTCTGCAATTTTAGAATTTTGTTATTGAACCATTGATGGTGTTTTCCATATTTAACCCACTTACACGGCACATTCTTCTCCAGGGCGCGATATACAATCCGTTTAAACTTTGCCCATAATTCCCCTACGTCCAACACACTGGAACTAAATGGCACTCATTCATTTTTTAACAGTTTCATGTTGTTGTTGTTGTTGTTGTTGTTGTGGTCTTCAGTCCTGAGACTGGTTTGATGCAGCTCTGCATGCTACTCTATCCCGTGCAAGCTTCTTCATCTCTCAGTACCTACTGCAACCAACATCCTTCTGAATCTACTTAGTGTATTCATCTCTTGGTCTCCCTCTACGATTTTTACCCTCCACGCTGCCCTCCAATACTAAATTGGTGATCCCTTGATGCCTCAGAACATGTCCTATCAACCGATCCCTTCTTCTAGTCAAGTTGGCTCAAATGGTTCAAATGGCTCTGAGCAATATGGGACTCAACTTCTAAGGTCATCAGTCCCCTATAACTTAGAACTACTTAAACCTACTAACCTAAGGACACCACACACATCCATGCCCGAGGCAGGATTCGAACCTGCGACCGTAGCGGTCGTGCGGTTCCAGACTGTGGCGTTAGTTAAGTTGTGCCACAAATTTCTCTTCTCCTCAATTCTATTCAATACCTCCTCATTAGTTATATGATCTGCCCATCTAATCTTCAGCATTCTTCTGAAGCTTCTGTTCTCTTCTTGTCTAAACTATTTATCGTCCATGTTTCACTTCCATACATGGCTACACTCCATACAAATACTTTCAGAAACGACTTCCTGACAAATCTATACTCGATAATAACAAATTTCTCTTCTTCAGAAACGCTTTCCTTGCCATTGCCAGTCTACATTTTATATCCTCTCTACTTCGACCATCATCAGTTATTTTGCTCCCCAAATAGCAAAACTCCTTTACTACTTATATGTCTCATTTCCTAATCTAATTCCCTCAGCATCACCCGATTTAATTAGAAAACATTCCATTATCCTCATTTTGCTTTTGTTGATGTTCATCTTATATCCTCATTTCAAGACACTGTCCATTCCGTTCAACTGCTCTTCCAAATTCTTTGCTGTCTCTGACATAATTTTCATGTTAATAATTACTTATCTGCTGTTTCCAGCAAAAATACTCTCCTATCCTTTGTGACGGATTAATTAACTTATGGGACTTAGGAGCTGCACGGCCACGGTTCCCCGTTATTTTTAAGGCCCTACGCGCACTCTTCTGTTAACTGGACACCTGGTAGCAGTATTAAAATTACGAGTGACCCCTTCTGCTGATTTTGTACGATTATTTACAACCACCCACCTCAATGCTCGACAGCCCGACGTTGCATGAGGTCTGCCCCGTCTCGGTTTATCTGTTGTTGTTCCTTCACGTTTTCACTTCACACTCATATCACAAACAGCCTACCTGGGCAGCTGTAGAAGAGTTGAAATTTTCCTGATAAATTTATTGCTCATTTAACATCAAATGACTAGTCCTCATTTGAAGAAATAGAACTCTCGTAACCAAACGGTTCTGGTGTTAGTGCTTCTCTGCTGAGAACATAATGCTCCCCACTTCTTCTGTACTGGCGAGTCTGCCTCTAGTGTAAACTGGCTGTAAATTCGTTGTTACATAGGGTGTCCGGATACTTTTGATCTGATAGAGTAAGGTGGCGGGCATAATGCACACAGAATACTGTTGCTGGTAAATGCGCAGGCGGTGGCGCACGCATGGGGAGAGCAGTGTTAATGGGGGTTGTGGGCAGGCGCTATAGGTAAAATGCCGAGCACTGGAGGGAAAGTGCCGTTCCATACTGAAGTCTACACTCATTTTTTTTTTGTATGTATTAAGTCCCACATTTGCGTGGTGACCATTCAAAGAGATCTACTGTCACCACTGCTTTCTCTAGTATCTAAAAAGAATCTGCTAAAAAAATAGATTTATTTTCTCCTGGCTTGTTAACCATTTGTAACTTTCAGAGAAGCATCATGAGTGGCAAATTGTGAGTAAAATCTTCATTTCTCTTGTCGCAATGTTAAAATTTGCTCTTCTTTTGCCAAAACGCAGTGGATTTTACACAGTATCACCTCGCTATCGTGTTGTGCAGATACAACTCCGAGAGCATTCTGAAACCGTGGTTTACCGAGTTTATTAACTGATGAAAAGTAAGATCAATACCTTATGAAAAAGCACATCCTCGGTACAAAAACAAACATGTAATGTCTTCATTTAAATTGTTCCAAAACCAACAGGATTTCTCGTTTCACCGACTATTGATGGATCTTAAAAATTACATTGCCTCGTCTAAAATGTCTGTAGTCAATGGAATAATATGGTGGATAATGAAGTTTCGCTTAGTAACCATATGGAAAAATAGCCTTCACTTAGTGTGCTATCATTTATTAAAATTTCATTTCTATATTTCAAACCCTTTATGAAATATGTGGAATGTTGTGGATACTTCATTCTGCCTTTATTTCTGGCAGGCATGATGGCAAATGAGTATGCTACATTGGATAAATTTTTTCGACACTGCTGACAGACGCTTCCACCCAAGTCTAAACAAAAATTCAACATGTTAGCTACATTTCACATGCAGCACCATAATGTGGAAGATACGCCAAAAGCAAAATAGTAGCGACCTTTATTTTTCATTGTAAAATTTTTCGAATTTCACATACTGTCTTACTTCAGTGCGAATATCACAATGACTAATACCATTAGCGACATGATTGGCGTGTTATGATGGCCTCCCCTTCCGAAAAAACGAATGAACTCGCCAACTGCTTTGGACGAAGATAGCCACTGCGCAACGGCCACCGTATTCTACGTGGATTCCAGCTGCGCTGTCTTGTTAGTCGTGTTGCCGACCGGCGACCGCGAGAGACTATGCTGCAGCAGCTCTCGGTGACCTAAATGCAGCTTGCTTTGCTAGTGAAATAACCAAGCGCCCACATTTGCTTTGCACAAAAAACAACGTGTACTATCGTATAGATGGTAGGCAATGAAAACCTCGTAACTCAATCTATCTGTAAACACCCTTAAGTCCAGTAATTAGTAACTCCATTATCAAAGACAGATTAGAAAGCGCTTGGGTTTCTCTAAACTGCCAACAACTAGACTTCTACTATGTAGTTACATATGTAGCAACTTTATCTATATGACGTTATGTATTTTTTAAGAAACTGTGTTTGCTTCTCCTGTACAAAATGTAGTAAAATGGAGTAATGAGGTTTTCATTGCTTATCATCGATATGCAGTCTACAATGTCCAGTGACTTCAGTTTGCCGGCCCATGTGCCGAGCGTTTCTAGGCGCTTCAGTCTGGAACCGCGCGACCGCTACAGTCGCAGGTTCTAATCCTGCCTCGGGTATGGATGTGTGTACTTCGGTTAGTTAGGTTTAAGTAGTTCTAATTTCTAGGGGACTGATGACTCTGGATGTTAAGTCCCAGAGCCATTTGAACCATTTTGACTGCAGTTGGCATCGTAACGGCCAGCTGGTTTTTAGGACACTATAATACACACATCAAAAAATGTTTGCGTCATCCTAGTTCCCAGGACTCCTGAAAATAGGCGTTGACTGTGGATATTGCATCACAGACATAGTCCTTTTGACTGTTCAGAGATACCACTAAACCTGTCCAAAGATGTAAACAACCATGCATGAGAACACCTATTAGACGGAGGGGGTCCAGCAGCCGATCAGTTCCTTCCACCAGGAAGGAGGTACACTGCTCGTGTTGTCTGTAGTTGTCTGTAGTCTAGACGGTCAATACCGCGGTTCGATCGCGTCCGCACCGTTACTTTGTGCCAGGAAGGGCTATTAACAAGGTAAGTGTCCAGGCGCTTCAGAGTGAACCAAAGCGATGTTGTTAGGACATGGGGGAGATACAGAGGGACAGGAACTGTCGATGACATGCCTCTCTCAGGCCGCCCAAGGGCTACTACTGCAGTGGATGACCGCTACCTACGGATTATGGCTCGGAGAAACCCTGACAGCAACGCTACCATGTTGAATAATGTCTTCCGTGCTGCCACAGGACGTCGTGTTATGACTCAAACTGTGAGCAATGGGCTGCATGATGCGCATCTTCACTCCCGACGTCCATAGCGAGGTCCAACTTTGCAACCACGACACCATGCAGCACGATGAATGGACCGATGACTGTCGCATATGCCTTCAACCAGTCAATCGACGGAGACGTGTTTGGAGCCAACCCGGTCAGGCTGAACGCCTTAGACACATTGTCCAGAGAGTGCAGCAAGGTGGGGGTTCCCTGCTGTTTTGGGGTGGCATTATCTGTGGCCTACGTACGCCGCTGGTGGTCATGGAAAGCGCCGTAACGGCTGTACGATACGAGAATGCTATCCTCCGACCTATAGTGCATCCATATCGGCAGCATATTTGCGAGGCATTCGTCTTCGTGGACGACAATTCGCGCCCCAATCGTGCACATCTTGTGAATTACTTCCTTCAGGATAACGACATCGCTCGACTAGAGTGGACAGCATATTCTCCAGGCATGAATCCTATCGAACATGCCTGGGACACTTTGAAAAGCGCTGTTTATGGACGACGTGACCCACGAACCATCCTGAGGGACCTTCGCCGAATCGCCGTTGAGGAGTGGGATAGTCTGGACAAACAGTCCTTGACGTGGATATTATGCCACGATGAATACAGGCATGCATCAGTGCAAGAGAACGTGCTACTGGGTATTAAAGGTACCGGCGTGGACCTGGACCACCACCTCTGAAGGTTCCGCTGTATGGTGGTACAACATGCAATGTGTGGTTTTCATGAGCAATGAAAATGGCGGAAATGATGTTTAGGTTGATCTCTATTCCAATTTTCTGTGTAGGTTTCGGAACTCTCGGAACCGAGGTGATACAAAACTTTTTTTGGTGTGTGTAGTATGACTTGTAGACTGCTGTAGTCCACGAGAATACCAATTTTAACGTGTTAAATGTCGTTACACAGAGAGGTAGCACACTGGCACATTGTTCGCTCCTAAAATATGTCATTTCCAGTACCAACCACGACATTCATCATAGCCAGTCTGCCATCTTCTCTGCCTGCTGGTAGCTGGGCAGCTTAACTCAAACATATCGTGAATAAAACACTAGTTCGTAGGAATTTCTATTTGTTAAGCGATCATCTTGTGTCTCCTCTGTTACTGTAACTCACAAATATCGTCTTGTGTGAATACCGTTAGTGTAGCATTTAATATAAAAATAAGTATAATAATAACTTGCAAAAGATAATGCATCTGATACCTAACCTGAATTTATTAATGTTCATCAGGTAACTAATCTGAATGAAATGTCTACCTGTGAACTGCAGGCTAGAGGCCATCCAATATCACAGAAATCTTACAGAATCTCCAGTTGCATTTAATAGTAAAGACCCTTCAGTGGAACATAATCCTCAAATTGATGGTGTGCCCATTTCTTATGTGTCCACACTGATTATATTCCATCGTCAATCTGTTTTCCACTGGAGAGCCAAAGAAACTGGTACACCAGCTTAATATCGTGTAGAGCCCACGCGAGCACTCAGAAATGTTGCAACACGATGTGGTATGGACTCGACTATTGTCTAAAGTAGTGCTGGAGGGAATTGACACAATGAATCCTGCAGAACTGTCCATAAAGCCGTAGGCGTACGAGGCGGTGGGAATATCTTCTGAACAGCACGTTGTAAGACATTCAAGATACGCCCATAGTGTTCATGACTGGGGGATTTGCTGGCCAGCAGAAGTGTTTACACTCAGAACAGTGTTCCTGAAGCCACGCTGTAACTGTTCTGGACGTGTGGGGTGTCACGTTGTCCTACTGGAATTTCCCAAGTCCGTCGGAATGCATAATTGACATGAATGGATGTAGGTCATCACACAGGATGCATACGTACGTGTCACTTTTCACACTCGTATCTAGATGTATCAGTGATCCCATATCACTCCAACTGCACACACCCTACATCATTACCGAGCAGGGTCCATCGATTCATGATATTGTATCCATACCCTTACACGTCCATCCACTAGATACAATTTGAAACAAGACTCGTACGACCGGGCAACATGTTTCCAGACGTCAATAGTCCAATGTCGATGTTGATGGGCCCAGGCGAGGCGCAAAGCATGTGTCGTCCAGTCATATAGGGTGCACGAGTGAGCCTTCCACTCCGAAAGCCCGTATCGACAATGTTTTGTTTAATGGATGACACGCTGACACTTGTTGCTGGTCCAGTATTGAAATCTGCAGCAGTTTGCGGAAGGGTTGCACTTCCGTCATGTCGAGCGATTCTCTCCAGTCGCCTATGGTCCCGTTCTTGCAGAATCTTTTTCCGGCCGGAGAGATGTCGGAGGTTTGATGTTTTACCGGATTCCTGATATTCACGGTACACTAGTGAAATTGGCGTAAGGGGAATTCCCGACTACATCACAACCTCGGAGATGCTGTGTCACATTGCTCGTGAACCGACTGTAACATCACGTTCAAACTCCCTTAAATATTACGGCTTTCGTGGCCACTTGTTGACAAACTGCCTATTGGCTTCTGTCTCGGGTTCTTCTGCCGACGTTCATCTAATGATTTTTCTGACGTTTCGCCAGCACGAGTGGCTGGCATTGTCAAAGCTTCACGCTCCATTGCTGGTGGTGAACAGGAGCCGAGCTCCAGCCACTCGTCGGCCGAAGAACCCGAGACAGAAGCAAGTAGGCAGTTTCTCATTTAAATATTGCTAACCTGCGATTGTAGCAGCAGTAACTTGTTCTCACAACTTCGCCAGACAATTTCTGTCTCATAGGCGTTGCCTACCGCAGTGCCGTATTCTGCCTGTTTACATGACTCTATGTTTGAATACGCATGCCTATAACAGTTTCTTTGGTGGTTCAGTGTAAATCTTTGATTTGGAATCAAAAATAGAAGACGGGGGCAGATGCTTGAAATTTTTATGATATTTGTTGATGGGGGTGTAAGTATCGTTACACACATTTGGTTGTAAGACAAGATAAGAAGTCTTACAGAAATGTGGCAAGAATATAATTATATGCCAAGACGATGAAAACAGAACAAACAGAATACATTCTTACAGTAAATGCGTGTCCAGAACATCCATTTTTTTATGCTTCCTGGACAATCATAACATAAAACGAAGAAACATTATTTCTTGCATTAGTAGATATTTCGTTGGATACTGATCATAACTCAGAGAAAATAAATGGATCTGAAGATATCGTAATTCGTTAGTTAGTGATTTACAGGAAGTTCATTAAGTTGGAACGTAGTGGTATAATTGCTTGAAAGATTTGTGAGTTGTATACGCTCTTCTTTTTTTACACGATAAATGAATCGGCAAAATCAAACTCTCGAGGTAATGCAGCAAGCTATCAAATCATATTGACGTCTCTCTTGAACGTGTCACTTTCAAGTGACTGTATAGTGACAAGTAACGAAAGACATAAGGCTCATCACAGAAATTTTCTATTTTCCCGAAAATTGTGTAGTAGATAAGATGGATTTCGAGCTGAGAAATAAAAATATTTTTTGAAAAGCTTGAAATAGGTAGACGGTATTAGGCATACGATTAGAAAAAAAAACTGAATTACACATATATCAGAACAAAAAAGCAAAACTAAAGAAAGGAAGTTTTTGGTAGGCGTATGGAAGTACTATATTAGCTTACTCAGAGTGAGCTGTGGTTCATTGTCAAGGGACCATTGGAGAGAGTTGCACTACTTGCTAGCAAAAACCGCTGAGGGAAGGTATAACTTTGAAATGCCTTACCGAGGAGCGAAGACAGTTCTCCCAGCTCTACATCTACATCTACATCTACATTGATACTCCGCAAGCCACCCAACGGTGTGTGGCGGAGGGCACTTTACGTGTCACCGTCATTACCTCCCTTTCCTGTTCCAGTCGCGTATGGTTCGCGGGAAGAACGACTGTCTGAAAGCCTCCGTGCGCGCTCTAATCTCTCTAATTTTACATTCGTGATCTCCTCTGGAGGTATAAGTAGGGGGAAGCAATATATTCGATACCTCATCCAGAAACGCACCCTCTCGAAACCTGGCGAGCAAGCTACACCGCGATGCAGAGCGCCTCTCTTGCAGAGTCTGCCACTTGAGTTTATTAAACATCTCCGTAACGCTATCACGGTTACCAAATAACCCTGTGACGAAACGCGCCGCTCTTCTTTGGATCTTCTCTATCTCCTCCGTCAGACCGATCTGGTACGGATCCCACACTGATGAGCAATACTCAAGTATAGGTCGAACGAGTGTTTTGTAAGCCACCTCCTTTGTTGATGGACTACATTTTCTAAGTACTCTCCCAATGAATCTCAACATGGTACCCGCCTTACCAACAATTAATTTTATATGATCATTCCACTTCAAATCGTTCCGCACGCATACTCCCAGATATTTTACAGAAGTAACTGCTACCAGTGTTTGTTCCGCTATCATATAATCATACAATAAAGGATCCTTCTTTCTATGTATTCGCAATACATTACATTTGTCTATGTTAAGGGTCAGTTGCCACTCCCTGCACCAAGTGCCTATCCGCTGCAGATCTTCCTGCATTTCGCTACAATTTTCTAATGCTGCAACTTCTCTGTATACTACAGCATCATCCGCGAAAAGCCGCATGGAACATCCGACACTATCTACTAGGTCATTTATATACACTCCTGGAAATGGAAAAAAGAACACATTGACACCGGTGTGTCAGACCCACCATACTTGCTCCGGACACTGCGAGAGGGCTGTACAAGCAATGATCACACGCACGGCACAGCGGACACACCAGGAACAGCGGTGTTGGCCGTCGAATGGCGCTAGCTGCGCAGCATTTGTGCACCGCCGCCGTCAGTGTCAGCCAGTTTGCCGTGGCATACGGAGCTCCATCGCAGTCTTTAACACTGGTAGCATGCCGCGACAGCGTGGACGTGAACCGTATGTGCAGTTGACGGACTTTGAGCGAGGGCGTATAGTGGGCATGCGGGAGGCCGGGTGGACGTACCGCCGAATTGCTCAACACGTGGGGTGTGAGGTCTCCACAGTACATCGATGTTGTCGCCAGTGGTCGGCGGAGGGTGCACGTGGCCGTCGACCTGGGACCGGACCGCAGCGACGCACGGATGCACGCCAAGACCGTAGGATCCTACGCAGTGCCGTAGGGGACCGCACCGCCACTTCCCAGCAAATTAGGGACACTGTTGCTCCTGGGGTATCGGCGAGGACCATTCGCAACCGTCTCCATGAAGCTGGGCTACGGTCCCGCACACCGTTAGGCCGTCTTCCGCTCACGCCCCAACATCGTGCAGCCCGCCTCCAGTGGTGTCGCGACAGGCGTGAATGGAGGGACGAATGGAGACGTGTCGTCTTCTGCGATGAGAGTCGCTTCTGCCTTGGTGCCAATGATGGTCGTATGCGTGTTTGGCGCCGTGCAGGTGAGCGCCACAATCAGGACTGCATACGACCGAGGCACACAGGGCCAACACCCGGCATCATGGTGTGGGGAGCGATCTCCTACACTGGCCGTACACCACTGGTGATCGTCGAGGGGACACTGAATAGTGCACCGTACATCCAAACCGTCATCGAACCCATCGTTCTACCATTCCTAGACCGGCAAGGGAACTTGCTGTTCCAACAGGACAATGCACGTCCGCATGTATCCCATGCCACCCAACGTGCTCTAGAAGGTGTAAGTCAACTACCCTGGCCAGCAAGATCTCCGGATCTGTCCCCCATTGAGCATGTTTGGGACTGGATGAAGCGTCGTCTCACGCGGTCTGCACGTCCAGCACGAACGCTGGTCCAACTGAGGCGCCAGGTGGAAATGGCATGGCAAGCCGTTCCACAGGACTACATCCAGCATCTCTACGATCGTCTCCATGGGAGAATAGCAGCCTGCATTGCTGCGAAAGGTGGATATACACTGTACTAGTGCCGACATTGTGCATGCTCTGTTGCCTGTGTCTATGTGCCTGTGGTTCTGTCAGTGTGATCATGTGATGTATCTGACCCCAGGAATGTGTCAATAAAGTTTCCCCTTCCTGGGACAATGAATTCACGGTGTTCTTATTTCAATTTCCAGGAGTGTATATTGTGAAAAGCAATGGTCCCATAACACTCCCCTGTGGCACGCCAGAGGTTACTTTAACGTCTGTAGACGTCTCTCCATTGATAACAACATGCTGTGTTCTGTTTGCTAAAAACTCTTCAATCCAGCCACACAGCTTGTCTGATATTCCGTAGGCTCTTACTTTATCAGGCGACAGTGCGAAACTGTATCGAACGCCTTCCGGAAGTCAAGAAAAATAGCATCTACCTGGGAGCCTGTATCTAATATTTTCTGGGTCTCATGAACAAATAAGGCGAGTTGGGTCTCACACGATCGCTGTTTCCGGAATCCATGTTGATTCCTACATAGTAGATTCTGGGTTTCCAGAAATGACATGATACTCGAGCAAAAAACATGTTCTAAAATTCTACAACAGATCGACGTCAGAGATATAGGTCTATAGTTTTGCGCATCTGCTCGACGACCCTTCTTGAAGACTGGGACTATCTGTGCTCTTTTCTAATCATTTGGAACCCTCCGTTCCTCTAGAGACTTGCGGTAGACGGCTGTTAGAAGGGGGGCAAGTTCTTTCGCGTACTCTTTGTAGAATCGAATTGGTATCCCGTCAGGTCCAGTGGACTTTCCTCTATTGAGTGATTCCAGTTGCTTTTCTATTCCTTGGACACTTATTTCGATGTCAGCCATTTTTTCGTTTGTGCGAGGATTTAGAGAAGGAACTGCAGTGCGGTCTTCCTCAGTGAAACAGCTTTGGAAAAAGGTGTTTAGTATTTCAGCTTTACGCGTGTCATCCTCTGTTTCAATGCCATCATCATCCCGTAGTGTCTGGATATGCTGTTTCGAGCCACTTACTGATTTAACGTAAGACCAGAACTTCCTAGGATTTTCTGTCAAGTCGGTACATAGAATTTTACTTTCGAATTCAATGAACGCTTCACGCATAGCCCTCCTTACGCTAACGTTGACATCGTTTAGCTTCTATTTGTCTGAGAGGTTTTGGCTGCGTTTAAACTTGGAGTGGAGCTCTCTTTGCTTTCTCAGTAGTTTCCTAACTTTGTTGTTGTACCACTGTGGGTTTTTCCCGTCCCTCACAGTTTTACTCGGCACGTACCTGTCTAAAACGCATTTTACGATTGCCTTGAACTTTTTTCATAAACACTCAACATTGTCAGCGTCGGAACAGAAATTTTCGTTTTGATCTGTTAGGTAGTCTGAAATCTGCCTTCTATTACTCTTGCTAAACAGATAAACCTTCCTCCCTTTTTTTATATTCCTATTAACTTCCATATTCAGGGATGCTGCAACGGCCTTATGATCTTTGATTCCCTGTTCTGTACATACAGAGTCGAAAAGTTCGGGTCTGTTTGTTATCAGTAGGTCCAAGATGTTATCTCCACGAGTCGGTTCTCTGTTTAATTGCTCGAGGTAATTTTCGGATAGTGCACTCAGTATAATGTCACTCGATGCTCTGTCCCTACCACCCGTCCTAAACATCTGAGTGTCCCAGTCTATATCTGGTAAATTGAAATCTCCACCTAAGACTATAACATGCTGAGAAAATTTATGTGAAATGTATTCCAAATTTTCTCTCAGTTGTTCTGCCACTAATGCTGCTGAGTCGGGAGGTCGGTAAAAGGAGCCAATTATTAACCTAGCTCGGTTGTTGAGTGTAACCTCCACCCATAATAATTCACACGAACTATCCACTTCTACTTCACTACAGGATAAACTACTACTAACACCGACAAACACGCCACCTCCGGTCGCATGCAATCTATCCTTTCTAAACACCGTCTGTACCTTTGTAAAAATTTCGGCAGAATTTATCTATGGCTTCAACCAGCTTTCTGTACCTATAATGATTTCGGCTTCGGTGCTTTCTATCAGCGCTTGAAATTCCGGTACTTTACCAACGCAGCTTCGACAGTTTACAATTACAATACCGATTGCTGCTTGGTCCCCGCATGTCCTAACTTTGCCCTGCACCCGTTGAGGCTGTTGCCCTTTCTGTACTTGCCCAAGGCCTTCTAACCTAAAAAACCGCCCAGCCCACGCCACACAACCCCTGCTACCCGTGTAGCCGCTTGTTGCGTGTAGTGGACTCCTGACCTATCCAGCGGAACCCGAAACCCCACCACCCTATGGCGCAAGTCGAGGAATCTGCAGCCCACACGGTCGCAGAACCGTCTCAGCCTCTGATTCAGAGGTTGGATTTGCCAAATCCGTAAATCGCGACGCACGCTGAGCCGAGGGCGGCGGTTGGGCTGTACCTGCAGCCCGCCGGCAGTAGTAAACTGTGTACAGGATGGGGACGCGGCAGCCTTTTCACGCAGTCATAAAGAACGTACCCCAACGTGCAGCCGGAAAAGTTCCTCTTTGTTTCTTTTCCAAAGGCGCAACACGGGATGAAAGCTGCGTTACAGGACCGTGATTGCTGAAGAAAACAAAGCACATACGAGACCGAGCAACATGCTGAAATATCACCCCGAACAGTATGGCTCTGAGCACTATGGGACTTAACTTCTGTGGTCATCAGTCCCCTAGAACTTAGAACTACTTAAACCTAACTAACCTAAGGACATCACACTCATCCATGCCCGGGGTAGGATTCGAACCTACGACCGTAGCGGGCGCGCAGTAACAGACTGTAACGCCTAGAACCGCTCTGCCACACCGGCCGGCAGCACGGTAACAACTACTGGTCTTCTCATTGCAGTCATTGTGTCTTCCTAGAGAGACATTCGATTCATCCCATTTGTGTTGTCCACATTGATGTCGACATGGTGTACATAATTAAGGAATGAACGTCTTGCATGTAGTTACTGGCAGGAAATATGTAACATTTTCTGCACTTATATGATGCGAAACAATTGGTAAATATTCGAAAACTGATATAATTCATTACGGGGCCGTAAAATCATTCATTTGAATATTAAAACTCCCTTTCGCAGATAAATATTTTTTCGCAGTCATCTGCAGATTTCTGTACATTGGTGTACTATAAAGGAAGATCGTTGCCTGTGACGTGCATAAATTATGCTTTAATTTGTGGTCCATGTCTTCAAAAGTAACGTAATATTAAAATATCTGGGCGCGAACTTTTCTGGAGAGAGGAAAGTAAGATAGAGTGATAGTTACAAATTTGTTTCTGAATTTTTACATGATATTAATGCTCTATGAACGTGTAAAACCAAGTTTACTTCTTGTAACTTATGAGTGAGTAGTTTGCGTCTCTTCGTACAGGAAATTCAGTAATCATAAACGGTATTACCATAATAAACAATTCTTGAAATACAAAAAAGCGCCAAAGAAACTGATATAGGCATGCACATTAAAATACAGACATATGTAAACAGGCGGAATATAGCGCTGCTTTCGGCAACGCCTATATGAGACAGCAAGTGTCTGGCGCAGTTGTTAGATCGCTTACTGCTGCTACTATGGAAGGTTATCAGGATTTAAGTGAGTTTGAACGTGCTGTTATAGACGGCGAGCGAGCGATGGGACACAGAATGTCCAAGGAAGCGATGAACTGGGGATTTTCCAGTACGATCATTTCACGAGTGTACCGTGAATGTCAGAAATCAGGTAAAACACGAAATTAGCGACATTGCTGCGGCCGGAAAAGGATCCTGCAAGAGCGGGAGCAACGAGACTGGAGAGGATCCTTCAACATGACAGAAGTACAACCCTTCTACAAATTGCAGCAGACTTTAGTGCTGGGCCATCAACATGTGTCAGCGTGTCAACCATTCAACGAAACATTATCGATATGGGCTTTCGCAGACGAAGACCCACTTGTGTACCCTTGTTGACTGCACGACACAAAGCTTTATACGTCGCCTGGCCCCATCAACATCGAAGTTGACTGTTGATGACTGGAAACATATTGCCTAGTCGGACGAGTCTCGTTTCACATTGTAGCGAGCTGATGACGTGTACGAGTATGGAGACAACCTCCTGAATCGGTGGACCCAACATGTCAGCAGGGGACTGTTCAAGCTGGTGGAGCCTCTGTAATGGTGTGGGGTGTGTGTGTGTGCAATTGGAGTGGTATGGGACCCATGACACTTCTAAATACGACCAGGGGACCCGTACGTAAGCATCTTGTCTGATCAACTGCATCCATTCAGGTCCATTGTGTATTCCGACGACTTGGGAATTTCCAGCAGAACAATGCGGCACCCCACACGTCCAGAATTGCTACAGAGTGATTCCAGGAACACTCTTCTGAGTTTGAACAATTCCGCTGGCCACCAAACTCCCCATACATGAACATTATTGAGCATATCTGCGGTGCCTTGCCTCAAACCCTCCTCTTATTCTTAAGGATCTATGGACAGCCCTGCAGGATTCTTGGTATCAGTGGCCTCCAGCACTACTTCAGACATTCGTCGTGTCCATGCCACGTCATGTGGCGGCACTTCCGCGTGCTCGCGGGGGTTGACAGGTGTACCAGTTTTTTTGGCTCTTCGGTACACATAGCTGAGAACGTTGGGAATATCTCCGCAAGAAGATAACTTTAGTGCTGTGCCTTTATGAATGAAATACATGATGACGGCTTTAATAAGAAACAAAACTCAAGGTCGTTCACAATGGGAAAGCCTTAATAGAAAAGAATGCAGAATTGGCCAAACTGCAGTCACATGTTTTGTGTTTGTACCATTCTTGATACGCAGAACTGATTTAACCGATAATGTAGGTGTCTGACCAGAACAGGTCACGGACGATGATGCAGCTTAAAGAGAGACGATATCCATAAAAGATATAGAAGCATAAGAAAATTTTTGTCGGTTAATTTAATGTTGCATAAATAGGCCAATAAAGAAAATAATTTAATTTTTGTGTAGGCTTACTGTACACTAGATGGTGAAAAGTATCCGGAAACTTTGATATGAAACGGAACTGACCACTAGATGCCACGTCAAGCAGACCCGCCAGCACAAAAGCAGTTGTCAATATAGGAGCGGTAACTGCAGTGTGGGTCGGTCAGGAGAGATGAGTGACTTTGAACGTGAACTAAGTATCAGATGTTACCGGAGTAAGAAACCCATAACAGACATTTCAAAGCTTCTAAGGCTGCTGTACTGTCGACGATGTGATTGTGAACTGGAAGCGCAAAGGAACGGTCACAGCTGAACCAAGACCATGCAGACCTCATGTACTGACGGACGGGGACCGCTGGGGATCGCGGAAGTGTTTGTAAAAAATCGCATGAAACCGATGGAAGAAGTCACTCCTAAGTTCCGAAGTGCCACCAGCAACCCAGCTAGCACAATCGGTGTCCTCATGGAGTTAAAAAGAATGTGTTTAACTGTCGAGCAGCTCATAAACCACACATTTCCGTTGTCACTGTTGAGATGGCGTTAAGAGCGATGCCAATGGACAGTGGATGACTGGGAACGTCGGCCGGTGTGGCCGTGCGGTTAAAGGCGCTTCAGTCTGGAACCGCGTGACCGCTACGGTCGCAGGTTCGAGTCCTGCCTCGGGAATGGATGTGTGTGATGTCCTTAGGTTAGTTAGGTTTAATTAGTTCTAAGTTCTAGGCGACGGATGACCTCAGAAGTTAGGTCGCATAGTGCTCAGAGCCATGACTCTGTGGTAATCCGATTAAAGTGTTTGGGTTTGGCGAATGCCATGAGAACGGTGCCTGCCATTATGTTTAGTGTCAACAGCGAAGTACGGAGGAGACGGTGTTACGGTATGGGAATGTTCATTGCGATTAGGATGTGGTCCCCTAATTCCGTCAAGAAAACGCTGAACTGCGGAAGGATATGAACACATTTTAGAGCACTGTGTACTGAATACAGGAGAGGAACTGTCTGAAGACGGTGATTGTATCAGCGTGATAACGCTCCCTGTCATAAAGCAGCATCTGTGAGGGAAATGGTTTGTGGACACGAGAAGTCCTGAAATGGACTGGCCTGCACGGAGTCCCCACCAGAACACTGTGGTACACATTAGGAATGAGTTAGAGAGTCGACTTCGCTCCAGAATGAAGCGTCCACGATTTTCGCTCTTGAAGAAGAATGGCCTTCCATTGCTTCACAAACAATGCGACGTAACAATGAAAGTGTTTCCAGCAAATTTCAAGCCGTAATGAAGGCGAAAGGAGGACACAATGCATATTATTGTGCACTAATAGGTGCCCGCACACTTTTAATCAGACAATGTGTATCTGCTGAATACCTAGAAATCAAATATATGGATAACCTTAAGGACTAACAATTTCGAAACGATGTATACGCATTCTCTACATGTCATGCTTCAATCACAACTTAAACTGCTCTAATGGTTCAAATGGCTCTAAGCACTATGAGACTTAACATCTGAGGTCATCAGTCCCCTAGACTTAGCACTACTTAAACCTAACTAACCTAAGGACATCACACAGATCCATGCCCGAGGCAGGATTCGAACCTGCGACCGTAGCAGCAGCGCGGTTCCGGACTGAAGCGCCTAGAACCGCTCGGTCACAGCGGCCGGATAACTGCTCTACATGGCCTGTTAATTTATATGCGGCTCTTGAAGAAACTCTGAGAAAAGAAGCATAAAACGGGCAGGGTTTACTAAAGTAACCATGGAAACATATACGTTATGGATAAAGTGAGTATAGCACTCCTTGCGGCACCCAACGTTAACTCTGCGTTAATATTGACGTTGATCAGAACACTGAGAGGAGCGAGTCTACCGTTTTGTCTGTGTGGAAAGTTTGCAGTTTGTTTAAACGAAATATAAATTAAACATGCCCAAAGTCTGTTTATCATTCAGTTGCATGAATCGAAATGACAGGAGCTAACATAGAGACGGGCAGCAAATATGAAACGGAACAAATTTTTTCGAACCACAACGACCTACATCTGCTCAAATAACTATGAACAGAAATTCCTTAACGACACAAATGATGAGAGGCACCTATTGCCCAAGGCAATCCCGACTGTCTTTAATTTTCTACCATAGTAACAAAAAAAGAAACATGAAATTGGACAGCAAGAGCCCAAGTAGACAACTTTCGACAGTTTGGTCAGTAATACTCTTGACAAGTCGTCATATCACGCAGGAAGTGTGTAATTTAATAATTATACTGATTTTGCATATTTTCATACAAACAAAAATACCGTTTCTGTCAGCTAACCGCAACGCGTTTCGAAGTTTACTCCATAATCTTCAGGTGGTCCTCCTCATTTTGTATTGATTTACGTTCAGTTTTCGAGCAACAAAAAGTTCGTGGGTGGATGAAAATGTCTTTAGTCTTCTTGCAGTTTTGTCTACATCAAAAAATTTATCCATATTTAGGCTAAAACTTTCCTTGCTGCTTCCATTGCACACAAGAATCATCGCTGTTTACTGTTTCTGGAGAAAAAAAAGTTAGCATGAACTATTTAAAGTTATTCAAACTCAATTTCAAGGTGAGTGACACAGCAGACGACGCCGTAACTACATATCAAATGGCGGACGAGTACTCAGTTTGCTTCAAACATGGTGGACTTATAGTCACTATTCGGAATTTAAAGTCTCAGGTATTACTTAATACAGTTAAATCTGTTATTAAAACACTCATCTTTGTCTATAAGTTGTAAAAAATCAGACACGTAATGCTGCAACTGTGATTTTAGACCTGGCAGTTAGAATTTTACTTAGATGTATGGAGTTATATATCAAGAAAACAGAATAAAGAATTTAGTTTCATATACGGGACTGATGGAAAGAACGGCCCAGTGTGTAGTATGGGTCACTTTTTGTTTCTTGGATTTGCTGTAAAAGTGTGGACGCATGCAGTGCTTGGAATTAAGCGTAGACGTCACTCCGCTATCAACTGAAACCCAAGTGATGTAGTTATTCAGTTTTGTCACAAGGAAATTTTATTTGATTTTGCATATCGAAACTAGTGAACAGTGTAATTTTCAGCATTGACGTATACTTTTGAAAGTAAGAAGTAATATTATGACGCCAACATTAATATCCAAGTTGTCTAAAGTACACTATACAGTAATAATGGACTTCCATTGACTCTAGTCGTTTTATTGTGCATTGTCGGTCCAGTAGTGTTGGCCTCACGAAAGTCGAGTAATATGGGCCAAGTAAGTAATTATTTGTTTTGTTTGGAAGGCACGATGCCAGCGTTGATGAAGACGCGTGCCAATGAGGGTCGAAGGGAGTGGGCTGCGACTGCACTGAGGCAGTCAGTTCCAAGTGTTTCGGAAGGCGAAATTGTCAAAAGGGTTGCTGCCAATCGTTTTAATGTTCCTAGAACTACAATGCAAAGGACATTATAATTGTTGCAGGGCATCAGCAGACATCTATGACACTTAAGACGGTCTCTTGAAAAAAAAAAATGCTCGCAGCACACAGAAGAGCCTTAGATTCCAGGTTAATGCCGCTAGTTAAAATTGAGTTTCAAAAGTTGTCTTAAAATTTGATAGAAAATTTAAAGCTGCCTCAGAGATATAAGTGACAAAAGAAATTGGCAAGTAAAGGTTTCTATCTAAACTTAATGAAGAAGCACACACAAGTTTAATGCTTTGTGTCGTTGTGTCAGGTTCAATCACCCACAAGTTGAAAGGTTATTCAACCATGTATTTTCCTTATCACCTTATACTTTTGGTATGTAAAGAGTTTAGTTTTTTTATGAACCACAAAACACATTTTAGAGTACTGCAGCGCAATCGGTAAGAATGGAATCCTTATAGGATGAGTTTGTTGTCCCTCTGTCAGTCTGTCCGACTGTTAAGTCAACCTTTCCTCAGGAACGGGTAGGCGTACCAACTTGAAAGTTGTGTCACACACTCAGATTTGTAGATCCTTGGCTGTGTAAAACATCGACGCTTCTACGTCAATGCAGTCAAAAGATACTGCTATTTATGTCACATATTTTGATACTCGCAAACTCTGTCATCAAAACCTGTAGGTGACTTCCCGTTGGCCTAGAATGACAAAATCTGGCAAGCAGCAAGGTTCCACAGTACAGGTAAACGGAAAACATCCGAAAATTGTTAATTTGTAATTATATAACAAGAGAAAATATTTTTTGTTATTTGCTATCTGACGTCAAACTTGAAATTACAACATTCTGAAAATCTTGAAATTCCTGGGATCGATATCTTACCAGGATCAATATCTTTAATAGGCAAAAATGGACGAGATCTCGATTCCCGGAATGGATAGGCTGTTTATTAATATAGTTAAATTTGTACGGGGCGCACAGTGCGCGAGTCCTATTCGCACCTAGCCAATTTTTTCTTATTTAAAAACAAACATTTTCTTCTACGGCCCATACTAACCGACACTTTTCTTGCCACCTCGAACTGTAAGTCATAGATAACGTTTTATTGCTGTGTGTCGTTTTGGTTATAAATAATTTTTCACCTTTTACACCAACAGAAATGTCCAAGTAACGGTTTTATGCTGTTACATCTTATTTCAAAACGACAGCCAAAGTTTTCTTGAATCAGTAAGGGAATGCTTTAGGATTTTCGCGGGAAAAATTAGCAACTGGAAAGACAACGGAAATCGGACTGAAGTGGCATTCATCTGAACAGAATTCCTAATAACAGAAGGAAATAGCAGTGCAGATGCAGAGAAAAGCTGTGCCTCCGATTACTCTGCATGAATAAGCTCCAAGAGCGCTAACGCCAGGGCTGTAAGCAAATCACGGGCGTTACCAACTGGCTCGCTTCTAAATTTTGAGAGTGTACTTACAAAGAAGAGTTCGAGAATATATTACTGTAACCCCCTTATCTCCAAGCAATGCGTAGTATCGCATTATAAGAGGAATTTCTCATTCAAGAAAGTACATATAAAGCAGTAGATCTTCCTGAAGCAAGAATCGATACGCTGAACAGTGAAAAATGTTGTGAATGCGCGAGAGCTGCAGTTTCATCAGAACAACATGTTAGTATAAAATGAAAACTACTTTTGTAAGAATGAAAATAGGCCTGAGCGACATGTCGTTCTCGTTTGCTGCTTCACCAGTTGCCTTAACACTCTGCCATTACTCGTTTCCTGAGCTCACATCATCTTGTCACTCAGAGAAGGAAACGCACATGTCTGCGAGTTATACGCAGCTCATTTAATTCCGGAGATGAAAGCGAGTCGCTAGAGTGCTCACTGTAAAGAGTACAGTTTGGAAAACTTGTCGTCTGTGCGTGTCGTTTGCGTTAACGTTGTTAAAAGGACAGTCTTGAGCTTGCGGGGATAGCAGATAATAATTCATGCAAGCGTGCGTTTCACGCTTCTGAGTAACTAGGGAGCAATGTTCTCGCGCTTGTGATAAAAAGGTGTTAAAATTCTGCATCTCCATTCAGTGACAGCGTCACTTCCTGATGAGTTGTGGAAGGTACGGTAGGACAGACACAGAACTTACTGAAACTGAAAAATCAGAAGAAAGTGCATATAAATGAGATAAAAAAACCTTGTCTAAACGGGGGCAAATATAAAATTGACTCGGGAAATCTTTATAAGTCTAACATGAAATAAGTTAGTACATTAATAAACAGGAGAATTGCTCTTTCCTGCAAATATTGCAAATGGCCAATGTTGACAATGAATGATCTCTTTCCTGTTTAGTTACACGCTCATAAAATTTAGAAAATACTTTTAGGACCACTTTAATCGGGACATTCTGTACGTCACGTTTAATGGCGCCGACATTAAATCAGACAATGGTTACCCAACTCAGGAACTTAGTGCAGTGCCTTCAAGTTTGTGATTTAGAAGCCAGTCTCAGAGGATTGTATGTCAGTACATATAAATTCCACTCCATTTACACTCTTGCAACCTACGACAGACACTTCTTAGGTTTCTGTACTCTTAATCGTGTTAATGGTTGCCGTGTGAGATGTTATAGACTGGCTGGACAAACTACCGAGAGAGTTTGTGTGCCACTGTGCTGCGGCTTGAGAAATATCTATTGTGATACGGCCGCACCTTGCTGCGGGAAATGAAATAATTTATTTCTTGTTTTTTTTTTTCATTGTTGTAGTACTTGTCATTCACGGTTGTAGCCCAGTCTAACATAACCAGTCGCTTTACTCACTGCTGTGAAAGTTGTCGCTGTCTGCGATAAAGCGAGCCGAGCCGTAACATTAATGTTTGTTTTTCATTATTTTTGTGCTTAATTAATGAAATAGTTATTATACTCGTACTTTCCAGGGTTTAGTAAAATATGAATAGACGTGAATGATCATGAAGCAGATGTAAAAATTGCCGAAGCTCACTGGTTCAGTGACTGGTACAGTCTATAAACGAAAAAGTTCTTTGGAATATTTTACGTTCCAGATTCACTGATTTCATTGGAAGTCAAGCGAAGAAAACTTCACGTTTTTGAATAAATGCCCGACGTCTTTCAGAAAAGGGTCAGGTCTTCTGCTGTTCCCTAGTAATATTTTTCTTCTTAAGGAAAGGACGACATTCCGCAGTAAATATCTGTGGGATACAATAAAATCTTAAATAAACTGCCCTGCAATGTATCGTATGGTATGAACCTCTCATGGTCCTTAGTAAAGACAAATAAACTTGGTGTCATTGTTTAGATATAGCTGATTTTTATTGTATCGTCAAAACTATGTTACAAAATGATATAAATGATACTGTTCGCACTCGAACTATATCGTATTCAGAAGTGTAGCTTTCTGTCCTCTTGGAGCGCAGCTGTTGCACTACACAAAAAAAATAAAAATAAAAATAAAAAAATGAGCAGCACTGTCACGAATGTACACTGAGGAGCCAAAGAAACTGGTACATCTGCCTAATATCGTGTAGCGCCCCCGCAACACTACGTGACATGGACTCGACTAATGTTTGAAGTAGTACTGGAAGGAATTGACACCATCAATCCTGCAAGGCTGTCCATAAATCCGAACGAGTACCATGGGGTGGAGATCTCTTCTGAACAGTTCGTTGCAAGGTATCCCAGATATGCTCAATAATGTTCATGTCTGGGGAGTTTGGTGGCCAGCGGAAGTGTTTAAACTCTGAAGATTGTTCCTGGAGCCACTCTGTAACAATTGTGGACGTGTGAGGTGTCGCATTGCTCTGTTGGAATTATTCAAGTCCGTCGGAAAGCACAATGGACTCGAATGGATGCATGTGCTTACTTACATGTCACCTGCCAGAGTCAAAAATGGTTCAAATGGCTCTGAGCACTATGGGACTCAACATCTTAGGTCATAAGTCCCCTAGAACTTAGAACTACTTAAACCTAACTAACCTAAGGACATCACACACCCATGCCCGAGGCAGGATTCGAACCTGCGACCGTAGCAGTCCCGCGGTTCCGGACTGCAGTGCCAGAACCGCACGGCCACCGCGGCCGGCCTGCCAGAGTCGTATCTAGACGTATCAAGTGCGCCATATCTCTCCAACTGTACACGTCCAACACCATTACAGACCCTCCACCAGCTTGAACAATCCCCTGCTGACATTCAGGGTCCATGGATTTATGAGGTTGTCTCCATGCCGGTACACGTCCATCCGCTCAATACAGTTTGGAACGAGACTCGTCCCACCAGACATCATTTTCCCGGTAATCAACAGTCCAACGTCGGTGTTGATGGGCCAAGGTGAAGCGTAAAGCATTGTGTCGTGCATTGTCAACGGTACGGACCTTCGGCTCCGAAAGCCCGTAACGATGTTGTTTCGTTGAATGGTTCGCACGCTGACATTTGTTGAAATCCCAGCACCAATCTGCGGACGAGTTGCACTACTGTCACGTTTAACGATTCTCTTCAGTCGTTGTTGGTCCCTTTTTTGCAGGATCTTTTTTCCAGCCACAGCGATGTCGGAGATTTGATGTTTTGCCGTATTCCTGATATTTACGGCACACTCATGAAATCGTCGTAAGGGAAAATTCCTCGGAGATGGTGTGTCCCATCTCTTGTGCGCCGACTATAACAACACGTTCAAACTCACTTAAATCTTAATAACCTGCTGCTGTAGCAGCAGTAACCTATCCAACAACTGTGCCAGACACTTGCCTTATATAGGCATTTCCGACCGCAGCACTGTATTCTGCCTGTTTACATATCTCTGTATTTGAATATGGATGCCTATACGAGTTGCTCTGGCACATCGGTGTATATGTTGGCCTGTGGTTGTAGCTTGTTCAGCTTTCAAATTACTCATCTTCCAAACAGTCCATTTGTTTAACCCTGTAGTGCCAATACACTATCCACGTAAATGGATGCAATTTTTGCTTTATTACTTTATCTCAGTTACAATGATTATAATCCTTGACGACGAGGTTATTAAGTCACCGTGCGAATATCTCTCCCATCCCTTATTTTATCACCATGTTTTGTTAACGAACTCCGTCTTGTCTGAACGTGCCAGCGAGCAGTACGGAATTTTTGCTGCTCTCGTAGATGCACATATTTTCCTCTACTATTGCTTGGGCAACAGACTCAGGGACTGTTATTGAAACCACTGCCAGACGATAAATATTTTTTTATAAATAAGATAAATTAACAAGTCTTCACTTATTTTAAATTTATTAGTTTGAGTCTAGTGTTATTAACCTATTTTCTGTTTAAGTATTTTGTAACAGATTTTTCGTTGTGGTGTTTAATTACTTTAACGATACACTCGTATGCTGCTGCCAGAAAGATATTGTGTGGTTATTTTCACATGCCATCGCTAATTAGGAAACAAGGGATGCGCAGCCTACTCTTCGGAACAACTATTGGTCGTCCAACTGGCAAGAGCTTTAAACAGCAATTGTGGATATAAAATACTATTAATATTAATGAAAAAATTAGAGAACTATCCATAGGATATCACAGCTTACCCAATGACACCATTTGGGATCTATCCCACAAAATGCTCATGTGGTTGGGTATGGCAGGTACCAAAGTAATATTCCAGAGATGGAAAGTGTATGCGCCTGTAGATAGAGATAATCTGCAAGATGTTAATCTCAGTAAAATGCATCAAACGTTGTGCTCCAGATATTTTTAAAATTTCGTTTTATCGGTTTTTAAGTACATATAACGCTCTTATCGCTTAGGCGCTGATGCAGCAGAGCATGGTAGTTCACTCAGATAATTACTTCTTTTAGCTGATTAACCTTCAAGTTTTTTCAAAAGGACAGATCTGCAATATTTGTTTAGAACTTTGCGAATGTAAAGGAAACTGTAAGTACTAGGATATAGGACAAAATTTTAATTATGTATTAGTTATGGCCACTCTGTATAATAAACGTATTTAGCAGAGAGATTTATTCACAGTGTTAATCGTTAGCAGGTGAAAAATTTTAAAAAAGGGTTCGATATTATGCTGGCACTAGGGCCTATAACGTTATACAGACGTTGGAGCTATTTTAGCTGCAAAGAGGCTGTAGCTAAGTTCTGTGGCTGTTAGAAGTTCTCCAGCACGATATTACGGCCCTGTCCAATGGGAAAACTTTGTGTGTCGTTTGGCAAAGAAAGGACTGGAAATTTGATATCCATAAAAATCAACAACTTGCCTGTGCGGAATCTTTTACGAGCCACAAAATAGGAAGAAGTTGTTCCCACACGCCAATAAGACACTTAATATTTGTTATCCTCTAGTAAATGATTGCATACGACGTCAACAGTTCATTGATTTCGAATAATTAGATCATCTTCAAATCAGTTTTCCAAAGAAACGAACAAAATTTACAATGTGAGGAAAGCGCAACAGCGTTTGGAACGTAAATGTACTACATGACTCGTAAAATTCTTCAAAAGGAAATTCTGGCTGAAAATGTCATATAACGCGCCCATGCCTCAACACAAGTAAATTAACGCAGAAGTTTGTTCCAACATTGTAAATTCGTTAACAGGAAGTTTTGAAAACGTCTTCTACAGCAACAGATGGTCTTACGTGAACATCATAAGACTGTGACACATCCGCACCGAAAACAAAACAGATGATGACTCTGATAGACGTATCAGCTAAATAAACTGTTTACAAGTTGAAATTACAGAACATTGCCTGAACGACTGACAAAAAAATACAACTGCAAATGTCATTCTGCTCAGATACGTAAATCCTAAGACCAACATACCTGCAAACATTTCTTACTCGGAATTTATATGTTGCAGCTCGTGCCGTAAAGTTCCGTAAAAATGTTGCTCTCCAATGCAATCGCTTTAAAAGCCTGCATTCCACCCAAAAAACCTTTTTCTACTTTTTTCTCTGCTTCAGTTCGTGACGGGAATGTCTCTCGTGTGGTGTAGCTTTTCTAGATTTACTGTTACTGGAAATTATAACATGCAGATCATTCTTCTGTTATACTTGAGTAGTTAGAGGAAAGTGATGGATTCCTTAAATTCTCCAGGATAGTCAGAACAACGAGCAAACTATTTGAAGTAATACAAAATTGTTGAGGCTTTCGTGGCCACTTGTTGACAAACTGCCTACTGGCTTCTGTCTCGGGTTCTTCGGCCGACGTTCATCTAATGATTTTTCTGACGTTTCGCCAACACGAGTGGCTGGCATTGTCAAAGCTTCACCCTCCATTGCCGGTGGTGAACTGGAGCCGAGCTCGCAGGCGCAGACTATATGTACCTGGCGGAAAAGTTTATGTCGGAATGACTGGACGACCCACTAACACCAGGATCAAAGAGCATACGCGACATTGCGGGTTGGGGCAGGTGGAGAAATCGACCGTGGCAGAGCACGCACTGAATGAGACCGACCACGTAATAAAATTTGCCGCCACGGAAGTTCTGGCTGTAGAGAAGCACTATCACACGCGCTTGTTCAGAGAAGCTGTGGAAATACAAAAACACGCGAACAGTTTGAACAAGAAAGAGGAAAGCCTTAAGGTAAACGGATCCTGGCTTCCCGTACTGCAGCGAACGACCGTCGCAGGCAGCAAGAGGAGAACCGCACCGGAAATGACTGCGGAGAAGCCCTCGGACGTTGGCGCGCCAGGTACATATAGTCTGCGCCCGCGAGCTCGGCTCCAGTTCACCACCGGCAATGGAGGGTGAAGCTTTGACAATTCCAGCCACTCGTGCTGGCGAAACGTCAGAAAAATCATTAGATGAACGTCGGCCGAAGAACCCGAGACAGAAGCCAGTAGGCAGTTTATTTGAAGTAAGTCATAAACAGCAAGTACATCCCACAGAATACTTGTTTGATTTTAAAGGTCAGCATGCGAAATGAAGCAGCTAGGAGTCCGATTAAAAAAATCATATATTAATTTTCCTGTTTCAGCTTCTGACGCGCTAAATAGAAGATTTTATTAACCATACGTCTATTCCAATCCTTAAATTCATATTGATCTTACGCCTGCCCATGGTAGATTTTACTGAGCGAGGTTAAAAATTTAGACTCGAATTTTGGAGTAGTGTAGTTTGATTCTCCAACCGAGCATTCAGATTTAGGAGTTTTATGACCTCATAAAATCGTTATGGAAACTCTGAGGCGATTCTTTAAAACGGGGAAGGTCATTCTATACGAAGATTGTGCACTATCACTTACATATCGCCCACGACAGCGCTCTCTCCCTACATGTTTTGACTATTGTAGTTTGTTAACGTTTAGCCATCTGCGCGATCGAAGTGTAGCGATTTCACATTTGGAACAAGATGACATTCCTGTTGCGTTATTTTATCACCAACGTAGAGGCGGAGGTACTCATCGGCGAAAGTTGTGAAAACTTCGTTGACAATCGTTTGCACCATTCGCTTGGAAGTTTAGATGATCAAGTTCATCAAGGAAACTGCGGCTATCAAAATTCGCCAACATGTTGCTAATCTCTCTTTGCAAGGTATACAGTTCCTACAGTTTGTGCCCTTGAATATCAGACATTCAATTATAGTTAACAGATTTTCGAAGTCCTCGAATGACATTTGATAAAACGTTTCATATTGCAAAGTTAGTCACTAAAAAGATTAATTCCAACATGCGTTCCCTAGTTTTTAAAATTTGAAGTTATTCTTCTTTGGAGACGGTTTTCCATTTTCTTTTTAAATGGCTTTACAGGAAACTTCAGGCTCGCCCCATCTTCTATCGAGAACGTGCAGCAACAGACCAGCTGTGTGTTCAACGCCACCTCGCGCCGCTCTGCGCAGTTCTGTGGCGGACCCAGCGCAACGTATAGAAAGACGTTCGGATACGTTACTGATTGCTGGTAGTTCCAATGACATTTCACTTCTACCGGTGGGGTTACATTCGGATGGCGTGACATAAATATAAGCAACAGGGAAACAGGAAACAATCGGCTAGTAAATAATGAAAAAACTACGGCCATCTTCGCAGTGAGTACTGAACCTGACCTTGTAACGATTCTGCTGTTATTGTCGACGAAAATAAAAGTTATACTCAATTTAACTCAATTACAGGATACTGAAAATTGTTCACAAGCACTAAACATACAGTACCTATTCTTAGATTTATGGTTCTATGATCTTGTAGATTGTTGAGTGTAATCCTTTCGTTAACTGCAGAAAATTCCTGGTTTTAAATTTATTCTGAAGACATGATGTGAATCTGGACGTTTTGTTTTTACCGCCTCCCATCACATTACTGTCTTCCATGCTGCTCAAACGAACAACTGTTGTGCACACTGCCTGTCAAACTTCGACTTTACGCCATCCTATCTAGCCAACAACTGTTGCTTCTCAACAACATCTCCCACCAAAATTCCTGGCACCAAGTGAAAGTTAAGTTCTATATAAAAGGAAAATATAATACAAAGATTTGAGTTAATATAAAATAATAGTTTTTGTTTCTAATATTTTAGTGTACCTGTTACAATATTTTTAAATTATTAAAATTAATTTTGTAGAAAGAAATAATTACTTTGTAAAAAATTTGTATTAAAGGGAAAAAACTAACAACTAGATTTTTAGATATGACAGGATCGTATGCATAGTTTATTATTTATGCAGTCCCTTTTCCAAAAGTAAATCTATAGTGATTTATCTCAGCTCTGCTTAGGAGGGAACTTATCGATACGCGTCATGCTATGAAATGAGGAGACCAATACCCACTCAAGTAAACTCTCGCGGGATTAGCCGAGGGGTCTTGGGCGTTGCAGTCATGGACTGTTCGGCTGGTCCCGGCGGAAGTTCGAGTCCTCCCTCGGGCATGGGTGTGTGTGTTTGTCCTTAGGATAATTTAGGTTAAGTAGTGTGTAAGCTTAGGGACTGATGACCTTAGCAGTTCAGTCCCATAAGATTTCACACACATTTGAACATTTTTTTGAACTCTCGCACCTTAAAAAATATGAAACCGTTACCACAGACATCACATTTTGTAGGGGGAAGACGTAGGTGGTTTCTTAAGAGTTGCTAGTACTACTGTCGTGTTAACTGATATCCTAGTAGTTTCTACCGCTCAGTTTGCTGGAGGCGTAACAGACGGTCAGCGTGGCACATAATTTGAGGTAAATCTCCTGTCAAATGGTGGTGGTGTGGGGTAGGGTGATAAGATACCGCATTGGTTTCCAAAATGGGTGCTTCACTCATTTTGTTTTTCATACAGCACGTTTACACCATTCACTCGAAGTGTGATTTATTCATCTCCATGTCTGTATAAATATGAAGTCGATATGACCACCGTATCGCGAATCGCTAGAGATATATGGAAAAATTGTGAAGACCGTGTACAGCGATTTTATCGACCTCAGTTTTGCACAACGATGCTGTCAAGTGGCCGTGTAAGAAGATGGCAGTTGCGTTTATGTGTCATAATATAGGTGTCCAAAATAAATGCCCACTTCTGCCGAAATAACTTCCTGTCAGAAAGTAGTTTACATTATCTCACAGAATTTCAAGCTCCTTATGTACAATGACTTACTACTTGCAAAAAGAAAGGATGTAACGAATTTTATTTCTTGCCGTCTTGTATTATGATATGGTCTGATATTTTATATTTGTTAATAATGGCCTGCCAGTGTGGCCGAGCGGTTCTAGGCGCTTCAGTCTGGAACCGCGCGACCGCTACGGTCGCAGGTTCGAATCCTGCTTCGGGCATGGATGTGTGTGATGTCCTTAGGTTAGTTAGGTTTAAGTAGTTCTAAGTTCTAGGGGACTGATGACCTCAGATGTTAAGTCTCATAGCGCTCAGAGACATTTGAACCATTTAAAAATGTGTTAAGAATGCCTTCATACAGAGACATAACTGAAAACCAATACCAGAATACAAAGATGATACAGGTATTCAGGCTAGGGACTTTGATTCACGAAAGTTATGGTGTGCAGTGACTCCTTGCTGTGACTGTGCTTCTGTTCGTTCTTCCTCATCCACTATTGTCTGATTTATGATGTTAAACAACCAGTTACACGAACTAGCTAGTAGATCAATTGCCTTCGTAACGTACCAAAACCTAGAAAAGAAAGTAAATTACACCTATAACACAAGCTCTCACTCCATGGTAATAACGTGCGTCAAAATTTATGACCATATCCACGAATGATCTCCAAAATTTCGCCGATTGCGTTTATTTGTTCCTCTTTTGCGTGCTTAAAAGTAGAACCGATGTTTAGACTTCCTTATTTTAGTATCCTACAATGCCAGTATCGATTTGGTGTCACATTGCTCGCCCACAAGTCAACGGACGCTTTTTCGCTTGTTGACTATTTTCGTTGCTACTTCAGTATATCGGTTTATCGGAGGTGTGAGAAAGAAATTAATTTCTGTCATCAGATGACTGTGTGTATCTGTGTGTTCTAGAAGGGGTGTGTTCAAATGGTTCAAATGGCTCTGAGCAGTATGGGACTTAACATCTGAGGTCTTCAGTCCCCTAGAACTTAGAACTAGTTAAACCTAACTAACCTAAGGACATCACACACATCCATGCCCGAGGCAGGATTCGAACCTGCGACCGTAGCAGTCACGCGGTTCCGGACTGCAGCGCCTAGAACCGCTCGGGCAACGCATCCGGCAAGGGGTGTGTCTCGAGGTGTAAATCGAGAACTACAATGAAGTGACAAAATTCATGGGATATCTACTAAATCGTACTGGACATTCTTTTGCCCGGTGTACCGCAGCAACTCGATGTGGCGTGGACTCAACAACTATTTGGAAGCCCCCGCAAAAATATTGGGCAATGCTGCGTCTGTAGCCGTCCATAATCGCGAAAGTGTTGCCGGCGGAAGATTTTGTGTACGAACTCACCTTTCGAATATGTCTCGTAAATTTTCAATGGGACAGCTTTACATAACCAATTCCAGTCAATTGTCGATTCGGTTGGGCCAGATGACGCAGTCTATTTCATGTAAAGCAGCCCACGCCATTACGGAGCCACCACCAACTTGCACAGTGCCTTGGTGACAACATGAGTCCATGGCTTCGTGTGGTCTGTGACAACTCGAATTCTACCATCAGCTCTTACCAACTGAAACGCCGCGCTGGATCCCAACAGCCTCGTATCACCAGGCCACGGTATCCAGAGGCACTGCGGCCGATGTCCTCTTAGCAAAGGCACTCGCTTCGGTCGTCTGATGCTACAAGCCATTAACGCCAAATTGCGCCGCACTAGCATGTTGGGTACGTTCGTCATGCATCTCTCATTGATTTCTGCGGTTATTTCATGAAGTGCTGTTTCTCTGCTAGCACAGACACCTCTACGCAAAGAGCCGCTGCTCGAGGTCTTTAAGTGAAGACCTTTCGGCCACTGCGTTGTCCACAGTGAGAGGTAATGCATGAATTTTAGTATTTTCGGCACACTCTTGACTCTGTGGATCTCGGAATATTGATTTCAAATGGCTCGAAGCACTATGGGACTTAACAGCTGAGGTGACCAGTCGGAATATTGAATTTCGTAACGATTTCCGAAATGGAATGTCCCATGCGTCTAGCAAGAGCTACCATTCCCGTCGTGTGGTTATAATCACGTTCGAAACCTGTTCACGTGAATAACCATAGAACAATTGATATTTCCACAATGCGCTCCTTTTATACGTTGCTATACTACCGCCATTTTATTTACACTACTGGCCATTAAAACTGCTACACCACGAAGATGACGTGCTACAGACGCGAAATTTAACCGACAGGAAGAAGATGCTGTGACATGGAAATGATTAGCTTTTCAAAGCATTCACACAAGGTTTGCGCCGGTGGCGACACCTACAACGTGCTGACATGAGGAAAGTTTCCAACCGATTTCTCATACACAAACAGCAGTTGACCGGCGTTGCCTGGTGAAACGTTGTTGTGATGCCTCGTGTAAGGAGGAGAAATGCGTACCACCACGTTTCCGACTTTGATAAAGGTCGGATTGTAGCTTATCGCGATTGCGGTTTATCTTGTAGCGACATTGATACTCGCGTTGGTCGAGATCCAGTGACTGTTAGCAGAATATGGAATCGGTGGGTTCAGATGGGTAATACGGAACACCGTGCTGGATCCCAACAGCCTCTTATCACTAGCAGTCGAGATGTCAGGCGTCTCATCCGCATGGCTTTAACAGATCGTGCAGCCACGTCTCAATCCCTGAGTCAACAGATGGGGATGTTTGCAAGACAACAACCATCTGAACGAACAGTTCGACGACGTTTGTAGCAGCATGGACTATCAGCTCGGAGACCATGGTTGCGGTTACCCTTGACGCTGCATCACAGACAGGAGCGCCTGCGATGGTGTACTCAACGACGAACCTGGGTGCACGAATGGCAAAACGTCATTTTTCCGGAAGAATCCAGGTAATGTTTACAGCATCATGATGGTCACATCCGTGTTTGGCGACATCACGGTGAACGCACATTGCAAGCATGTATTCATCATCGCCATTCTGGCGTATCACCCGGAGTGATGGAATGGGGTGCCATTGGTTACACGTCTCGGTCACCTCTTGTTCGCATTGACGGCACTTTGCACAGTGGACGTTACATTTCAGATGTGTTACGACCCGTGGTTCTACCCTTCATTCGATCCCAGCGAAACCCTACATTTCAGCAGGATAATGCACGACCGCATGTTGCAAGTCCTGTACGGGTCTTTCTGGATACAGAAAATGTTCGACTGCTGCCCTGGCCAACACATTCTCCAGATCTCTGACCAATTGAAAACGTCTGGTCAATGGTGGCCGAACAACTGGCTCGTCACAATACGCCAGTCACTACTCTTGATGTACTGGAGTATCGTGTTGAAGCTGCATGGGCAGCTGTACCTGTACACGCCATCCAAGCTCTGTTTCACTCAATGCCCAGGCGTATCAAGGCCGCTATTACGGCAAGAGGTGGTTGTTATGGGTACTGATTTTCAGGATCTATGCACCCAAATTGCGTGAAAATGTAATCACATGTCAGTTCTATTATAATATATTTGTCCAATGAATACCCGTTTATCAACTGCATTTCTTCTTGGTGTAGCAATTTTAATGGCCAGTAGAGTATATATCGTTATCCCAAGCGTTTTGTCGTGTAAAAACCGACATGTATAGCTATGGCAGGGGAATGTAAACAGAGAGCTTAAGAAGCGTCAACAGGGAAACTGATGTGGATGCAATCAACATTCATTATATCTGATCTTCTGTGAAATACCTTTACTCTGACAGAATGGCAGCGATATAATCGTGAGCAACATATCAGCATCTACAAACGGAAATTTTATTCGGGGCATAATCTTATACAAGACATTTACTAACAACCTGAATTCTAAAATATTGTGACCTAGCGGTCTGAGTATTTTATCTGTTTATTTCCGCCGAATATTCTGGACAGTCTGCAGCGATTTGAGATTGAAGACGCGGTATCATATCGACGACCCGGCTTGTGCTGTCGTTGCTCGGTGCCACGTTGCATTGCTGCCCCCCTCCCCCCACCAGCGACGTAAAACGCTACGTGCGTGGCGCCTTCCGCAGCTGTCTAAATGTTGACAGTCCCCGCCTCAAAGAGCTGGTGTACCAGAGCGACTTCCAGTGTCCGCCGCCGCCGCCTCTGAGTCACGCGGCATAAACGGCCAGAGCTCACGAGAGTCGGGCTCCGGTATTACTCGTGCTAGCTAGCGCCTTATCGACGCCTGTGTGAACGAATTCAACCGGAGAATTACACGTTACGGTGTTTTGCGAACTGTGTGCTTGCAGAACTTTACGAGAACACCAGTCTCTTCAACGACGCTGCTCCCTCGCAAGCTCTAGAATCGCCAAACTGTTGTTCGTTCACGAATTGGTATGTCACAAGCACAGTTTCTAGAACTTTTTCCAATCCACGGTGGGTGGTACAGCAACCAGTGATAAATTTTTTGAACAGATAAACAGCTTCGGCTGCAAAAGAAGCTTTATTATATCACGTTTTGCCAATAAAGTGTTTCGCCTAGTTTAAGTCAGCTTCGGAGCAAAGAACACAGAAATTTTTCTTAAAATTATCATGAACCCGATTTAGTAAAACTTTTGCAATACCATGAAAAATACTAAACCCGTCTTCCTGGCACAACAGCTGATAAATAAACAGGCTGTCGTCCTTGCAAATGTCTTAGAAGGCAAACACCGTTGTCAATGCTTTAAGAGCATAGCTTGGTACCCCTTTACAATAAAAATAAATGGGATATTATAACCGAAAGTATTCAGAAGCCAGTAAATGATCTTGTCCGTCAAAAACATGTATACACATAATAGAATTTTTTTTAAAACACATTACTGATGTAAAATAGTGTTCTGTACACAATAAGTCATGTTTAAAGTACATAAAAGACCGCAGTAGGTAGTTGCCGTTGTCGAGTTCTAAAAGAACTCGCGCAGTGCCCCGTCAAAATGAAGTGAACCAAAAGACTGGCAAAATGGCATTCAAGGCGGGTAACCTGCTTATTCCTCTAAGCTACTTATAGCCCAGTAGATTACGCATAAGGCAGCCCAGAAGACATGAGAAACGGGTTTAGGCTCACAGAAATGCATTACATAATATGAACATGTAAGAAATGTTTTAAATGCTTTGGGTGCGGAAATAATGCTGGGTATTTGACTACAAGAAGTGTGCGCGGCTCAAAACGCAGGAAGAGAATTAGGACAGACTTATTTTAACAGTCAAATATAGTGATGAGCTACAGAAATGAATAGTGTAAAACTAATAAAATTTCTTATTAAAAATATAAATAATATGCTTAACCCATTAATTAATTATCAAATTGTTACTCAGACCGGCTAATTAAAACCCATTTATAGGACCATAATCATATAAGGACAATCTGAAGAAGCCTCAAACAAGGTCAAACTCGCTGTTGGAAAAGTATAAAATAATAGAGCCTGTTTTGCAGCCAGAACTGTTTCTGTCTTCAAAACACAGTTTCTTTCTTAACTTGAAGTTCAAGCGATAGGCATTTTGGTATACATTTACCAAGACTTCATTAAAATGATATGGATATCGGTTTACGCCACAGATACTTACCTGAAATCATAGTTACTATGTGATGCATATTTTAAACTGTGTTACCCGTCGTTATGTACAAAAATGTATATTTTTCCTGTTTTACGAAGAAAACAGTCCGTATCACGTATTTATTTTAAGCCTATTACCGGTTGTAGACGAATTAGTCCATCTAGAGATCTAAAATTAGTATAATGAAAAGACAAAACAATAGTTATTCGCTACAGATGTGAATCCCTAGCACTAATGAACTGCAGTACCCTTATTCAGTGATACGTATATAGATTTTTTTAATGTATTGTACTATTTCTATACCACGGTGGCGTCTAATGAAATTTTACTTCACTAATTTAAGTACTAACATATGAAGCGCACCTTGATTTTGGAATCATTATCCTAGCAACTAAACTAACACTACTAAACCGTTCTAAAACTACACTTCACAGGTCACTCTTATTGGCTCCGTTCACGTAACATGGGAGAGCTCTGCTGCCAAATTTCTTTTAAGTATCTTCATCATAAAACTGAAATAACATTCTTGGATCACTACCTATACGTAATGTGGCATTTATGGCCAATGTCGACCCATGGCCGACCGGAGTGGCCGAGCGGTTAAAGGCGCTACAGTCTGGAACCGCACGACCGCTACGGTCGCAGGTTCGAATCCTGCCTCGGGCATGGATGTGTGTGATGTCCATAGGTTAGTTAGGTTTAAGTAGTTCTAAGTTCTAGGGGACTTATGACCACAGCAGTTGAGTTCCATAGTGCTCACAGCCATTTGAACCATTGTCGACCAATGTTTTATGAGACCTCCTCATACAGTGTAGAAAGGCTTATGCTGTTACACGCCAGCAAGTAGTTACGATCGTGGTAGCCCCAACCCATAAAACGACAGACGGTCACGGAGGGTCAGAACGGAGGTGCGAGCAGCAACCGTGTCATACTGGAGCAGGCAGAGAATACGACGATTCACGATCGAGGCTTGGCGCCAAACGTATAACTTGGATTATTAATATTAATCGTTTAAATTTTTACATAGGACTCCAATTAGAGTGTCGATATTATCTACACTGACAGCTGCCTAACCATGATTTCAGTAACATCAAATCGAACTCACATCTTAATTAAAATGTCATTTAAGATAATCAGTAATTGGACGTCTGAACCGACCAATCTGAGTGCGCCATGTTCAAGCAGGCGACAAGCAGTGAGGCTAGCAACTCAGGCGGTTTAGAACGAAATTTCAAGCAGTTCACAGAGACAGACTAAGATTAGTATGTGGGCTGACAACACATACTCACTGCGTTTAAATAGTTTCCACTGTTAAAATTAAGTTAAACTGTTGGCTTCGGGAAAATTTTACTAAGCATTTCGTAACCAGCTTCCAAGTGGACAGTATGTGTGCTTGACTAGTTCTGGTGTAATGAAGTCGGAAGTGAGTCACTGATTAAATTGCCGCGGAGAACGTTTATATGAAAATTCACGAGCGTGCGACTTAGAACTGTCTTTAAAGTCAAGTGGAAATAATTGTATGAACTTGAAATGTTAGTTGATATGTGATTACTAGAATCTGCGAACTTACATTCAAGTATTGTCGTTAGATCGGCCGTAAAGATTGTTTTTTCTTCTATTTTTCCACAAAAACCAAGATGGCGTCGTATTATTTCAAGATTTTCATTAAAGTAGCAATGGGATTTTCCCGTTTGCCGTTATTATTCATTAGCCTGAATACTTCAGTGGAGCCACGACCAGTGGAGAAGACCAAATCGGACGCTGAAAACTTTAGAAGACACGAGGTAAGTAACTCTTTACGAGTTGGTCAACGACGCTCTCCACGTGCAGCATTTCACGAGGAACAGTTTGGCCTTTTAACATGTGCAGTGCAGTAATGTGTCAGGGTAGGAATAAAAGTTAGTTGTCATTTTACATAACAGACTTTCTCGCCCACATTAAATTACTGGAGAGTATTGGCTGCTTCCATATAGATTTTTTTTCTTGTATTTACACGTACATTATAATTCTCCTTCGTCTGGTTTAAATTTTCTTATCTTCAGTAACTTCCAGTGGAGTACAGAACCAGCTCTTATTAGTAGTGAAATAAGCTCAAAGAGAGAAAAGACGCATCATGCCACGAAAAAATTATCCGAATGGCACGGAAGTCGGTAATTGCGATGTACAGGTACACGCGAAGAAATGATTACAGTTTCAGAAAAATGAGAGGACCCTTTTTTCAAGAGAAAGAGCTTCATGAATTAAGCAAGTAAACAAAGCATCGGCCCACCTTTAGCCATTATGCAACCGTTATTCGGCTTGGCACTCACTGACAGAGATTTTGGAGGTTGTCAAATCCTGTCCAATTTGCGCGTTAGATCATCAAAATCTCGAACAGGTAGAAGAGAACAGATTGTTCTCAACAGGGGAGAGATCCGCCTACATTACTGGCCAAGGTAGTGGAAACTATCTCCGTGTGGGGGCGGACATTATGTTGCTGAAATGTACGCCCAGGCTGGCTTTCCATGAATGCCAACAAAACGGGGCGTATAGTATTGTCGACACTCCGCTGTGCGGTAAGGCTGCCGCGGATCAGAACTAACGGGGTGGTGCTATGAAAAGAAATGGCACCCCAGACCATTACCCCCGTTTGTCGGACCGTGTGGCGTGCGACTTTCAGATTGGTATCTCACCATTTCAGACACGTCTTCGATGGTCATCACTGCTGAATTCGAAGCGTGATTCTACTCAATGATATATCAGGCCAAAGACATATCTGGGGGCACCTCGGACAGTGGTGGGATACCAACCTAATTGTCGCCCGCCATATAGCCCGACAAGCAGGAGTGAAGATGGTCTGGGATCCCATTTCTCTGCATTGCAGCACTTCTTTAGTTGTCATCCAAGGAATGCTTGCAGCACAGTGATACGTCGACGACATTCTACGCCTCATTTTGTTGCCTTTCATAGCAAGCCATCCGGCGCTTACATTTCAGCAAGATCATGTTCGCCCACACACGGTGATAGTTATTCCTCTTTGTCTTCATGCATGAGAAACCTTTCATTGGGCAGCGAGGTTGCCGAATCTCTTCAACTGAGAACGTTTGGAGCATTATGCGCAGGACGCTTCAACCATCTCGGGATTTTGACGACATAACGCGCCAGTTGGACAGAATTCAGCATGATATCCCTCAGGTCGAGTAACTGATAAGCAGAATTGACAGTTGCCTGACGTTGCGAGCGCTCATTTGAACATATTGCCTCTAAAATGGTTATAAATTATTACACTTCGCATTAAAAGGCACAGTGCGTCGTATTATAAATTTAACAAAGCGTGGAGCTCTGGAGAGGACATAATTTCGCGGGAACGTCATGACTCACGGCTGGGAAAACTTTAATTACGTTGTGCCTTACGATGGCGTTGTGCATTTCTGCGGGGGGAGAATGAACACGCTGGTCTAACAGAATGGTTTGAACTTTGAAGTGCCCCTAAAAACTCCATTGAAATGCGCTGACGTTCGAGGGTATGGTGGGCAAACGTACCGTACAGCCGTACTGTAGCTGAACGTACATTACGTAATCTTTTTACCCTTTTTACTATTTTAAATTCTGATTCTACTTCAGTATCTGTGAAGGCCATTCTCATTACTAACCACAGGCTTGTAAAATCCTCAATAGTTGTACCGTCTTTTCTTGTCACTTCTGAATTTCGTCCAAGTCGAAAGAGAAATCAAAGAAGACACACCTGGGGATGACATGGCCCCGCTGATGCGGCAACAAAATCTGTGACCAAGACACAATGGAAAGTTTTGGTAATGACGTGTCTACAATGTTTTATGTAAGTAAAAATCAGATTAAAATTCAGCGTTAAGGATTTCTGCGATGTAAGTCCTCCGTTCGACTGTTCCCAACATACTCGAAGTCTGAACAGTCAAGAACGAATGGTAGGATTGGAGTCTGATGTCGTATTAGGGCGAAAAACTGTTAATACAGACAACAGTAAACGGCCGTTCCACGTTTATTCCATTATAGTACCCATATTTATTTTACTCCACACATGCAATACGTAAAATGTCCGAATAGCCCATACATTCGATCAGCTTCTGTATGTTAACATTTCAGTCGATTGCTTAAAATCTTAGTCTCTCCATAATACAGCCCTGAAAAAATACATCAGCTGGATACACTCCAGCATCTAAGTAATACAGTTCACAGGTCTTATCACAGATTCTCACTCATTAAACTTCCACCTCTCGCACAGTTCAAATTAATGAGTACAGTGATGTGTCGACAGAAGTGCCGACACAGTGTGGTTTGAGGGGACCGCAATGCACGCTATAAGCTCACGAAGGATGGCGTGAGGTCTGAAACAGGATACGTAATGAATGCTATAAAGAAAAGTACGTAGCTTCTGGAATACTTTAATCCATCGTTCTTGACGATACAAGTGAGACTCTTTAGATACAAGCTATGTAAGGCTAATGGCGCCTTGCTAGGTCGTAGCCATTGACTTAGCTGAAGGCTATTCTAACTATCTGCTCTGCAAATGAGCGAGGCTTCGTCAGTGTAGTCGCTAGGAAAGTCGTCCGTACAACTGGGGCGAGTGCTAGTCCGTCTCTCGAGACCTGCCGTGTGGTGGCGCTCGGTCTGCTATCACACAGTGGCGACACGCGGGTCCGACATGTACTAATGGACCGCGGCCGATTTAAAGCTACCACCTAGCAAGTGTGGTGTCTGGCGGTGACACCACATACAGTCTTCAATAAACTTCGATTTTAACGCAACAATAACCTCCATTTGCGTAATAACGTGGCGTGCAAAATTGCCACTCCACAGTTTCCACGTCGTCCTCACTTAGCAAAGTACAACTAAAACGGCCTCGGACGAAGCACTTCCGAATTTACTCACAGTACAAGTTCATATATGTTACCCAAATATCTCACAGTTACATTTTAAAAGGTCCACATGTCGCGTCCGCTACAGTCACATGTGCCCTCCTTCCGACACGGCAACGCACATTCTCTTGTTTAAACAAAAGGATTTCCAAAATCATGACAACATTTTACAGAGAAAAAACATATCCTTAACTGATCACTGCTCTACCTTACACTCAGAATAATATTTTCAGATCCTGTTATAATTACAACTAGGTAACATTTACAAGGTATCAAACGGAATACAATTCTGAGTTTCTCACAATACGTACATTAACAACATATGTGATATTTTACGAAATAAAATTGGAAAATGAACAAATGACTGTACATACTGTGGCATTAGCTACCACTGGATGTCTAAAATCAATTAAAATCCAAGCCCCCATAAAACAAATGAAGGCCCATATCCATGTAATGGATCTTTCGATTACAACGATGAACTGTATTGACTGCAGACCATTCCAGGAGATTGGCCGCTGGGCTCATTTGTGCTGAAGGTGATATGTTCTGTGTATCAATAAATAGGTAGAAGCACTAATTCAGAGCTCGTGGTTTATCAGTAAACACAGTTCGCAGTTATCACAATTCACAAGATCCACAACAACAAACAGCGGCCAAGTTGTATCACTGTCGCCAACTTCATGAGTTTCAAAACATACCCCAATGTCTTCTCGCCCTGAACTGCCTGTGGTTCAAATGGTTCAAATGGCTCTGAGCACTATGGGACTTAACTTCTGTGGTCATCAGTCCCCTAGAACTTAGAACTACTTAAACCTAACTAACCTAAGGACATCACACACATCCATGCCCGAGGCAGGATTCGAACCTGCGACCGTAGCAGTCCCGCGAACTGCCTGTGGCATTCCTTAAAAATCTTTATGTATAGCCATGCCTCTCAATACCAATGTACCGAACTGAGATCACAAAAACAAATTAAAAATATATATGCGGAAGTGTTGCACTTCTATCACGCTGAACGATTCTCTTCAGTCGTCACTAGTGCCGTTCTTGCAGGATCTTTATCCGGCCGTAACGATGTTGGAGATTTGATGTTTTACAGGATTACTGATATTCACGACACATTCGTGAGGTAGTCGTATGGGAAAATTCCCACTTCATCTCTACCTCGGAGGTGCTGTGTCCCATCGCTAGTGCGACAACTATAATACCACATTCAAATTCACTTAAATCTTGATCTCCCATTGTAGCAGCAGTAACCGATCAAACAACTGCGCCAGATTGTTGTTGTCTTAAATAGGCGTTTCCGACCGCTGCGCCGTATTCTGCCAGTTTACGTATCTCTGTATTTGAATAAGTATGCCTATACCAGCTTTTTTGGCGCTTCAGTGTATGACTCCAATCAGATAGCGTTAGTGGGAGTTAAGTATTTGTATAAACCCATGGTGTCTTTGTGTGTTCGGATATATCCGAAAGGGCACACACCATGCGGAATCAGTAGCTGTAATATTCGAGGGTTATTCGGAAAGTGAGGAACGATCGGTTGCGAAATGGAAACCACAGCGGAAATCCGATGAAGTTTTGCACAGGTGTGTTGGCCAGTGTCTCTAGTATGCCCGTCGATCGCATTACGTCGTTCTTGTCAGTTTTAAAAACACAGGGAGCACATAAAGATGTTGTTGTTGTGGTCTTCAGTCCTGAGACCTGTTTGATGCAGCTCTCCATGCTACTCTATCCTGTGCAAGCTTCTTCATCTCCCAGTACCTACTGCCACCTACATCCTTCTGAATCTGTTTAGCGTATTCATCTCTTGGTCTCCCTCTACGATTTTTACCCTCCACGCTGCCCTCCAATACTAAATTTGTGATCCCTTGATGCCTCAGAACATGTCCTACCAACCGATCCCTTCTTCTAGTCAAGTTGTGGCACAAACCTCTCTTCTCCCCAATCCTATTCAATACCTCCTCATTAGTTATATGATCTACCCATCTAATCTTCAGCATTCTTCTGTAGCACCACATTTCGAAAGCTTCTATTTTCTTCTTGTCCAAACTGTTTATCGTCCATGTTTCACTTCCATACATGGCTACACTCCATACAAACACTTTCAGAAACGACTTCCTGACGCTTAAATTTATACTCGATGTTAACAAATTTCTCTTCTTCAGAAACGCTTTCCTTGCCATTGCCAGTCTACATTTTATATCCTCTCTACTTCAACCATCATCAGTTATTTTACCCCCCAAATAGCAAAACTCCTTTACTACTTTAAGTGTCTCATTTCCTAATCTAATTTCCTCAGCATCACCCGACTTAATTTGACTACATTCCATTATCCTTGTTTTGCTTTTGTTGATGTTCATCTTATATCCTCCCTTCAAGACACTGTCCATTCCATTCAACTGCTCTTCCAAGTCCTTTGCTGTCTCTGTCAGAATTACAATGTCATCGGCGAACCTCAAAGTTTTTATTTCTTCTCCATGGATTTTACCACCTCCTCCGAATTTTGCTTTTGTTTCCTTCACTGCTTGCTCAATATACAGATTGAATAACATCGGGGATAGGCAACAACCCTGTCTCACTGACTTCCCAACCATTGCTTCCCTTTCATGCCCCTCGACTCTTATAACTGCCATCTGGTTTCTGTACAAATTGTAAATAGCCTTTCGCTCCGTGTATTTTACCCCTGCCACCGTCAGAATTTGAAAGAGAGTATTCCAGTCAACATTGTCAAAAGCTTTCTCCAAGTCTACAAATGCCAGAAACGTAGTTTGCCTTTCCTTAATCTAGCTTCTAAGATAAGTTGTAGGGTTAGTATTGCCTCACGTGTTCCAACATTTCTACGGAATCCAAACTGATCTTCCCCGAGGTCGGCTTCTACCAGTTATTCCATTCGTCTGTAAAGAATTTGCGCTAGTATTTTGCATTTGTGACTTATTAAACTCATAGTTCGGTAATTTTCACATCTGTCAGCACCTTCTTTCTTTGGGATTGGAATTATTATATTCTTCTTGAAGTCTGAGGGTATTTCGCCTGTCTCATACATCTTGCTCACCAGATGGTAGAGTTTTGTCAGGACTGGTTCTCCCAAGGCTGTCAGTAGTTCTAATGGAATGTTGTCTACTCCCGGGGCCTTGTTTCGACTCAGGTCTTTCAGTGCTCTGTCAAACTCTTCGCGCAGTATCATATCTCCCATTTCATCTTCATCTACATCCTCTTCCATTTCCATAATATTGTCCTCAAGTACATTGCCCTTGTATAGACTCTCTATATACTCCTTCCACCTTTCTGCTTTCCCTTCTTTGCTTAAAACTGGGTTTCCATCTGAGCTCTTGATATTCATACAAGTGGTTCTCTTTTCTCCAAAGGTCTCTTTAATTTTCCTGTAGGCAGCATCTATCTTACCCCTAGTGAGATAAGGCTCTACATCCTTATATTTGTCCTCTAGCCATCCCTGCTTAGCCATTTTGCACTTCCTGTCGATCTCATTTTTGAGACGTTTGTATTCCTTTTTGCCCACTTCATTTACTGCATTTTTATATTATCTCCTTTCATCAATTAAATTCAATATTTCTTCTGTTACCCAAGGATTTCTACTAGCCCTCGTCTTTTTACCTACTAGATGCTCTGCTACCTTCACTACTTCATCTCTCAAAGCTACCCATTCTTCTTCAACTGTATTTCTTTCCCCCATTCCTGTCAATTGTTCCCTTATGCTCTCCCTGAAACTCTGTACAACCTCTGGTTTAGTCAGTTTATCCAGGTCCCATCTCCTTAAATTCCCACCTTTTTGCAGTTTCTTCAGTTTTAATCTACCACATAAAGATACCTAGAAGAATAGTGTCCCCCGCCAAGTACGAGGGCTTGGTGAGAATTTTCGCCTGAAGCTATGCAGCCAACATTACATAACTGTCATGGGTTTTCTTCTTCAAGACAATACTCAGCTGCATTCTGCAGGGGCAATGAAGATACTCCTGCATCGTTTTCAATTGCAAATGTTTTATTACCCACAATGGAGCCCGTAATTGTTTCCCTCTGAGTTTCATCTATGCTGATATGAACCGCTGGCTATGAAGACAACATTTTGGCACAGACAACGATCTGTAGGTCAGTGTAGGCCAGTGTAGAGAATTGGCGGAAAGCGCTGGCGGCTGCCTTCTATAACGAGGGTATTGGAAAGTTGGTACAACGTTACGACCGACGTCTAAGTCGGATCGCCGACTATGGAGATAAGTAGCTGGAAGTGGTAGCTAATTATTGGAAATAAAAAAGTTTTGATTTTCACTGTGGTTTCGATTTCGCGACTTATCGTTCCTTCCTTTCCGAATAGCCTTCGTATATTTCGTAAATTGAATGTGGAGGAGGGAGGAAGGAAAGGAAGGGGAAGGGTCTATTGATGTCAGCTGCTTCGGGACTTCATGCAGAATCATCCGCGACGAGTAAAAGTACGTTGATTCGAAACTGGGATCTCCTTCTTACAGGCAGTTGCGCCACCTGGACACAGTGTTTATTTCAACTGCTCGGACTATCTCGGCACGCCTGACACCCAGCCCACATTCCCACCTACCCGCGTCCGCCCCCATAGCGTAGCGGTAGCGTTAATGCTTACCAGGAAGGGTCCCGGGTTCGATTCGCAGCAGGGGACTGGGTGTTGTGTGTCCTTCATCATCATTTTCATCATAATTGACTCTCAAATGCCATACCATCACCACCTACCCGCAATCCCTGTCCACGTTCTCCAAACTCGCTACTGTGACATTCTTGCATGAGTTCAGACATAACTGTGCTTATTCACCGAAGGAGGTGGAGTCACTTCCCATCATGCATGAATGCGTGGTGTCTTTTCATTTGGACATGTCCTTTCAATGGATGATAAATTTCGTCTTTGTAATGGATAGCTTACCATGGTTGTTGTTCGCTGTGGAGATATTGAGAATATTGGTGGCCTTGAATGTTTTAATAATCGTGACGTCATTACTTACTGTACATTTCATTTTGGTGAAAATTTTAATAAGGCTATAGGTACATCTTATTTCTATTTTACGATGCCTTTTGTATTGAGAATTCATTGATGTTTCACGGTGGATCAAGATGAACCTATTAATGTATGGTGTAAAGAATGTGTAGTTTGTGAAGCTGTAAAACTTGCTGATTATTTGACTGTATATTCTCATAAATAAAAGTGTCATGGTTCCCCTCTCCCCCACGCCATAACCCCCTTAAAAAAAAAAAAAAAGAAAACCTACGCAGTGATCTTGCCAAAAGCCGACAGGCGATTCTTGGTGTTGTAGGTCTCACAGGCACCCTGGAATGCTCCCCTTGTGAGTCACCCCTAGATGTTCCCGTGACTCGCAGCTCGATTGCGTCAACATAGAGCTGTATGCCATAGCGCGGTTGTGCGGGTTGCCTACTTAGGTTGCCCATCGAGGCGAATCAATTATACGAATGTGAGGTGCCTGTTCTTTCACCACGCATTCATATAATTGTTTCGCCTCCATGGGCAACGAATCTGCCTCTTTCAGTGCGGATGTACAGTTACGTCCGACCTCCTGCAGGGATATCACGTAGTGTACGTGGAGGACACGGACAGGGACTGCGGACAGGTAGCGCTAGGTTGGAATGTGGGTCAACCGGGAGGCGAGCACGAGATAGTCCGTGCACTGCGTCCACGTGGCGCAGCGGTTAACGAAACTGCCTAGTTAGCCCTTGGTTTCCTCCTTCCTTTCCACCCCCCGCCCATTGCTGCGCCTCTATCACTGTATCCCTCCCTCTCTCCATCTCCACACCCTCCATTTCCTTCATCAGGGCAATTTCCAGCGCCTCCCCCTCCCGGATGATGGACTTTGCCGTGACATATACCCTTCCTTCCAACGATAACCTGGCCTTTTTTCTCCCCTCCCCAGGGCCCCCTTTTTCCTCTCCCCTCCTTCTCCCAGAGCGGATTTTCCTCCTCCCCCCTCCCGAGACCCTGCACCCCATCCACGCCTCTCTCCATCCCACGTCCCTCCCTCCCTCCCTCCCTCCCTCCCTGGCCCTCTTCGGCGCGCCCGCCCGCCTATCTCCCCCCCTCTCTTCCCCTCCCTCCCTTCTTCCCTTCTCCATCATCTCCTTGCGCCTGGGAGATCCTCCGTTTTGATCATCATCAATATGCCATGTCAGTGTTGTGTTTGGTGCTATTCTTCTGTGCGTCGAAAGGTGTGATTTTAATTGTGCGCTGGCCTTGTACTTGTTACTGTCGGAGATTGTTATGTGTTACGTCATCCATTGATACTTTTATGCTCCGGTCATGCTGCGCCTTGTGCTCTTTTAATTGTCCTAGTGTGTGGTTTTTTATGTGCGCTACTTTTTTACGGTTGTTATCTCCATTTTCAGTCGCCTCTTTTTGTCTATTGTTTTCCATAATGTTCCCTCTTTTTTATATCTATGTACACCATGTTTTCTCCTTTATGTTATTTTTAAATATCTTCTACTGTTTGTTCTATGTCTTTCGGCGGAAGAGCAGCGCATATGCTGCTGCCAGCCCGCCCCGACGGGGAATTGAAATACAATAAATAAAAAATAAAGGAAAAGATGGCTTGTTGTGTACATGTAGAGGATGTAGATGCAGAAAAATGTTGCATTCACGAGCACGTTTATACCCAAGTTTGCAAAAATTATTCGTGCATAATGGCTACATCAATATTGACGTTCGACCACGGAAGTAACGAGTAACGAATACTTTGTGACGGGTATGTTTCTCGGCAGTGCCGGTTATATACGGTGCATAATGTAGTCGCCACTTTTGCAGCGCTATTTAGCGCATAAGCCCTTGTGAAACAGTTTTGAACTATTGAAACAGCGTGTACCGCCTTAAGTAGCCGCAAGTCTTTTCAGCCGTTGTTCTTTTGCGCCATTCTGCTGCGTTACGTCTCAGATGTTCTTAGGGTGCTGCTAAACTTCTTAAGAAGACGAGAGAGCGTAGCCCGTTGTCGGGAATTAGTGGAGACAGCAGTCGCATTCTCAAACCCCACTGGGAAGCGGCAGTAAGCAGGCAGGAGCGGAACTGCTGCTACTGCTGTCCAGATGCGGCGAGACGGCCGGCGCGGTATCAAGCCCGATGAAGCCCCGTCTGCAGCGGGAATGTAATTACGGCGCGTAATGGGGGCGCCGGAGCACTAAGCACGTACTACGCTCCAGACAGAGGGCTGTTATTGTTTCGGAACGAGCATTTTCAACACACAGTACCAGCCGCCGACGTCTCGCCTGACCATGACGGAAGGACCTCTCGGCTACCCGAACAGCCTTAATTACCTCTTTTATTCCTATCTGCACACTCGTGTCTGCTGTATTTATACAATGCACTACAGAGTTCTGCATGCGTAATATACTTGCTTACCTTTGTACATGTCTCCTGCAAGAAATAAATAAATGAAATAGTAAAGGAAATAAAAGAAGTATCCATGTGAAACTTCGGGCAAATCAAAATTGTGTGCAGGACCGGAACTCAAATTCAGGCAGTGATCTACCGACTGAGCTATCTAGGCACGACTCAGTACCTGCCAAACAATTTTATATCCGCCAGTTCTCCTGCTTATCTTTCGCCACAAGCAACCATAGAAGAAAGGCAGTATATGCGTTCGATCCCCCTTTCTGCAAATAGTGATAATCTGCTAGGAAGTTTGAAAACAGCACACACTCCACTTCAGAGTGGTAGAGTCATTCTGGGAAGATTCCACTTTCTTAGTGGGGCATTCGAGTGTCTGAAAGTGGAAAGATGGAGAACGGTTGAGTTAGCCGCTGTTACGAAATTGACATGTCTCGTGTATGTGGTGAGCTTACAGACTGTGTGTGTGTCTATGTGTGTGTGTGTGGGGGGTGGGGGGGGGGGGGGGTGGTTGGGTGGGTGGCTGTCTGTCTGTCTGTCTGTCTGTCTGTCGGAGAAAGAGAGGGGGGTAGAGAGCGAACAAGAGAGAGACAAAGAGAGAGAGGGGAGGGAGAGAGAGAGAGAGAGAGAGAGAGAGAGAGAGGGCTAAAATCTAGGCAAATTATCAGAATGAAATTGTTATTGATACCAAAATACAGTGCAATAGCCACAACTCTTAAGGTCTAGCTGCACATGCTCCAGAAAATAAGCCGGCCGCGGTGGTCTCTTGGTTCTAGGCGCGCAGTCCGGAACCGCGCGACTGCTACGGTCGCAGGTTCGAATCCTGCCTCGGGCATGGATATGTGTGATGTCCTTAGGTTAGTTAGGTTAAAGTAGTTCTAAGTTCTAGGGGACTGATGACCTCAGATGTTAAGTCCCATAGTGCTCAGAGCCAGCCCCTCCAGAAAATAAATGGCTCGAAAATTAGTTAATGACACAATAAATGCTATCAGATTCAAAACGTGACTGGTTGCATATCATCTTGTGTTGCTGTGCTCATCGGTCCAAAGACACGTTTGATGTACCTCTCCATGCTACTCTATCCTGTGCAAGCCTCTTCAGCTCCGAATAACTATTGCAACATATATCCTTCGGCATCTGCTCACTGTATTTATCTCTTGGTCTCTTTCTACACACTTCCCTCGAAAACTATATTTGTGATCCCTTGATGTCTCAGAATGTCTCCATCAACCGATTCCTTCTTCTAGTCAGGTTGCGCCACAAATTTCTTTTCTCGTGTGTTTTGTTCAGTACCTCCATATCAGTTATATGTTCTACCCATCTAACCTTCAGCATTTTTCTGTAGCATCAGATTTCAGAAGCTTCTATTTTCTTCCTGTTTGAACTATTTATCGTCCACGTTTCACTTCAACACATGGCTACATTCCAGACAAATGCCGCGCGTGGCAGCCGCGCGGTCTCAGGCGCCTTGCCACGGTTTCGCTGCTCCTCCCTCCGAGATTCGAGTCCTCCCTCGGGCATGGGTGTGTGTATTGTCCTTAGCGTAAGTTAGTTTAAGTTAAATTAAAGTAGTGTGTATGCCTAGGCATAGATGTGTGTGTGTGATATCTTATGGGACTTAACTGCTGTCATCAGTCCCTACGCTTACACACTACTTAACCTAAAGTATCCTAAGGACAAACACACACATCCGTGCCCGAGGGAGGACTCGAACCTCCGCCGGGACCAGCCGGACAGTCCATGACTGCAGCGCCTCAGACCGCTTGGCTAATCCCGCGGGGCCTAGGGACAGATGACCTCAGCAGTTTGTTACCATAGGAGCTTACCATAAATGTCGATTTTTTTAGAGACTAATATCTTTAGAAAAGACTTCCTACCACTTAAATCTATATCCGACGTTAACAAATTTCTCTTCTTCAAAAACGCTTTTCCATTGTCAGTATACATTTTGTATCTTCTCTACTTCGACCACCATCAGTTACTTTGCTGCCCAATTAGCAAACCGCATCTAGTACTTTAAGCGTCTCGTTTCCCAATCTAATTCCCTCTCCATCGCTTGATTTAATTCGACCAAATTCAATTATACTCGTTTCGCTTTTTTTGAGCTTCATTTTATACCCTACTTTCAAGACGTTGTCCATTCTGTTGAACTGCTCTTCCAAATCCTTTGTTGTCTCTGACAAAACAGCAATGTCATCGCTAAACCTCAAAGTTTTTGTTTCTTCTTCTCCCTGAACTTCAGTTCAAAATCCAAATTCTTCTTCCGATTCGTTTACCGCCTGCTCAGTATACAGACTGAATAACATCGGGGATAGGCTAAAAGCCGCGCGGGATTAGCCGAGCGGTCTATGGCGCTGCAGTCATGGACTGTGCGGCTGGTCCCGGCGGAGGTTCGAGTCCTTTCTCGGGTATGGGTGTGTGTGTTTGCCCTTAGGATAATTTAGATTAAGTAGTGTGTAAGCTCAGGGACTGATGACCTTAGCAGTTAAGTCCCATAAGATTCCACACACATCTGAATTGGTTTATATATATATATATATATATATATATATATATATATATATATATATATATATATATATATATATACTAAAGCCTTATCTAAATCCGTTCTCAGCCACCGGTTCCATTTCTTGCCCTTCGACTATTACAGCAGCCATCTGGTTTCTCTACAAGTTGTAAGTAGCCTTTCGCTCCCTGTATTTTACCTTCAGAATTTCAAAGAGAATATTCCGGTCAACATTGTCAAAAGGTTTCTCTAAGCCTACAAATGCTATAAACGTAGCTTAGCCTTTCCTTAACCTATCGTGTAAAGTAAGTCGTAGGGTCAGCACATCTTCGCGTGTTCCTACATTTCTCCGAAATCCAAAGTGGTCTTCCCCGACGTCGGCTTCTACCAATTTTTCCAGTCTTCTGCAAAGAATTCGTGTTAGTGTTGTGCAAGCGATTGCTATTAAACTATAGGTCGGTAATATTCACACCTGCCAACAACTGCTTCCTTTGGAATTGGAATAATTACATTCTTCTCGAAGTCTGAGGGTATTTCACCTGTCTCACACATCTTGCAAACCATATGGAAGAGTTTTGGCATGGCTTGCTCTCCAGGACTGTCAGCAGTTTTGACGGAATATCACCTAATCTTGGAGCCTTGTTTCAACTTAGGTCTTTTCGTGTTCTGTCAAATTCTCTCGCAGTACCGTATTTCCCATCTCATCTTCCTCTACGCCCTCTTCCCTTTCTGTAATATTGCTCTCAAGTTCATCTCCGTTGCATAGGCCCTTTATATACTCCTTCCACCTTTCAGCTTGCCCTTCTTTGATTAGGACTGGTTTTTCCATCCGAGCTCTTGATATTCGCATAGCTGCTTCTCTTTTCTTGAAAGATAGCTTTAATTCCTATAGGCCGTATCTACGTTTCCCCTAGTGAAATATGCTTCTAAGTCCTTACATTTGTCGTCCAGCCATTCCTGTTTCGCCATTTTTCACTCTCTGTCAGTTTCATTTCTTAGACACTTGTATTTCCTTTCAACTGCCCCATTTGCTGCATTTTTAAATTTTCTCCTTTCATCAGTTAAATTCAATATCTCCTGTGTTAACGAAGTATTTCTACAAGGCTGGTCTTTTTACCTATTTCATCTCCTTCTTGTTTCACTATTTCATCTCTTAACGTTATCCATTCGTTTTCTATTGTGATCCATTCCCCTGTTCTAGTCATCCGTTGCCTAATGCTCCCTCTTAAACTTTCAACTACCTCTGGTTCTTTCAACTTATCCAGGTTCCCTCTCCTTAATGTCCTGCCGTCTTGCAACTTCTTTATCTTTATTATGCAGTGCATAATCAATACAACGCGCTCCGGTGTCTCCAGGTGTCTACCAAGTATACAACGTTCTGTCATGAATCTTAAACCAATTTTTGCGACGATTAAATTATCCTCTGTGGAAAATTCTGCTAGACGGTTTCCTTTTTCATCCCTTTCCCCCAGTCCATATTCAGCTACTATTTTTCCTTCTATTCCTTTTTCTATTATCGAATTCCAGTACCCCATCACAATTGTTTTAAACCTACTCCTGCATTACTTATATTTTTATTTACAACCCCGTTTGTATCTAACTAGAAGTTTGTTCCTCCTGCCACTTAACTTCACTAATTTCCACTATATCTAACTTCAGCCTTTCCATTTCTCGTTTTAAATTTTCTAACCTACCTGCCCGATTATGGGATCTAACATTCCACGCCCCAACCCGTAGAACGCCAGATTTGTTCCTCCTGATGACGACATCATCTAGTGTTGTCCACGCCCGGAGATCCGAATGGGGGACTATTTTACCCCCGGAACATTTTACCCAAGAGGATGCCATCATCATTTAACTACAAAGTAGCCATGCACGCACTCGGGAAAAATTGGCTGTAGCTACCCCTTGATTTCAGCCGTTTTCAATGTAAGCACAGAAAGGCCGTTTTGGTTGATCCAAAAAGACAAGATGAGTCTGTCATTCAGACTGTTGCCCCTGCAGCTTCTGAAACGGCTGCTGCACCTCTTCAGGAATCACATGTTTGTCTGCCTCCTCAACAGATACCCCTTCCGTTGTGATTGAACGTACGGTAGGGCTATCCGTATCGCTGAGGCAAGCAAGCGACCCCATTGAGCCAAGGTCCACGGTTCGTGAGGGTTGAATGTCATCCCTTCCGCCGGAGGTTCGAGTGTTCCCTCGGACATGGGCGCCTGTGTTGTTCTTTGCATTAGTTTAAGTATTGTGTAAATCTAGGGATCGATGACCTCAGCAGTCCTAAGGAATTCACACACATGTTGAATGTCATCCCTCTATCAATGACTAATTTCAGTCGCGGCTGCAGTTCCAGAACGAATTCTCTTTTAATGGGTTGTAAGCTGAGAAACCTCCGCACTTCTTGCGTAGCACTTCCTGATTAACCGGAGAAAAGTTGTAACTGATGATTTATTTGTTCTTAACTCCAGCTTTTCTTAGCTGTAGTGTGGGGCTAAATAGGACGTCGTTCTGTAGATGCATACTTCAGAGTTACGTTTCAGAAGCAGTCGATCAGGCAGTTACTGGAGTATAACAGTTTGTAATTAAGAACACAGCTGCCTCGTACGCAAAGAGCTATTAACTAGCAACTTGGCGTAGTGGTTGAAACACTTGACTCTTATTCGGGAGGAAGGCGTGATTTGGTTCTTCCCTGATTTCCCTAAATCGCTTCAGGCAAACGGCAGGATGGTTCCTTCGAAAAGAGCACGACTGATTTCCTACACCATCCTTTCGTAATCCGAACTTTTGTTCCGTCCCTAATAACCTCATGGTCGACGGAACTTTAATCTCCCTTACTGCTTTACGCAAAGAGCTGTTGATTGCAGATGAATGTGGCGACGGTTTAAAGATTAGATCATTACCATGAAATATCTTTCGAGGGCTGTAAATAAGTAGTGGAAGCATTGATAGAACGAAATATTTAATGAACTAACATGTACAGTTGCATTACATTCCTTCAGTGTGGTCACCCGCAAAGTCTATCACCTTTTGTCAAATGTAGGGAAGCCTTTGGAAACCGTTGGCAAGGTGTTCTCTGTTGATGACAGTGACAGTGGTAATGCATTGTTCTATGTTAGGGAGGGACAATACAGTAATTCCACATTATGGTTCAGGAGGTTCAGAGTAAACGTAATTTGTCGGTGCTTCCTTGTCACTTACGTATCCTGTCAGAAGTCCAATTTAATCAAATTTCAGATCATAACGACTACTTGTAGAGCATAAGCTTGTACTTAGCCTGTTAAGGATGATTACCGAGCTAGGATTTGACTTAATCCTCCAAAAAAGTTCAAGTGTCTACATGAATTAAGTGCCTTATCTGTTGGATAGGCAGCGTAAGTAGAAGTTAACGTCGTCTCTCCATAAAACTGTGCGGGCAAGATTCTAATTTGACTCAGACGTTGGAGCACAGTCTTGTGTTCAGGAATTACACGTCACAATGTTCTCTCCATCTACTGGCCAAACCGGAGAAGTGAAAAAATTTGTTTCACCTCTAGGATTAGTTTTAGTGAAATTTGGGTCTGAGCACAGCTGTGGTCTCGCCATACGGCTGCTACGCCCATCGAAGTTAGTGTGTTTATAACACATATTTTAAATTTTTTGTAGATTGTTCCGCCAGATACAATCATAATTTCTGCTTGAATTTTTAGCAATAAGACGCGCTCCTATCTTCAGATGACTCCTAATGAATTATCATTCGGTCCATTGATGCCTCCCTTTATCCTCTTATCGGTAGCACCAATCTCAGGCAACGGTCATAGTGTCACACACAAACTTCGCAATTCTGAAAAAGATTGAGGAAAAGTCCACTTATCAGCCTACTCGAATTCCGCAACTTGCTTTTCAGGAACTTGCGCGTGTAAATGTGGTTTCTGCCAAACAGGTGCGTCTGATAACGCCATCTTATCTTGTAGCTGGTGTCGGAGACCAGTGCAGTAGTGCTGAACCTAGTGCCGACTATTTAAGATGCTGAAAAGTGCTATTAGACACGTAGGATAGTGACACTGAAAGTGGAGAACAGTGTCAAAGGCATGTAAAATTTGAGGGGGCAGACACTTGTACTTTATAAAAACTTCACATCAGTCATTATCGAGAAGTTAAATATGCTGGAAAACATGAAGAACTGTAATGCCAAAATTTTTATAGTAGAAAGGAAGTAATCATGTTTTCACACACGTGACCACCTTCAGTAGAAGGAATAGGCAAGAAATTGGTAACAAAAGCAATAAAAAGGAAAAAAACGAGCGTGGAAAAAAAGGGAGTGGTTTCATTACAGCTTCTCAATTTACATGAAGAAGTAGGAGATGTATTTTGTCTAATGAGTGCATGTCACGAAATCCATTTCTTGTGCAGTTCTGTGACTACCTCAGAGCAATCTATACAGATGAGGAAAATTACTCTTTCTCAAGCTGTACTTGAGCACAGAAGTCCTCTGTGCATCGGAGAGTGAAACAAGAGTTTTCACAATCATTTTAACTCCCTATCCCAACCGGCTCGACCCAAAAATTATATTTTTGTTTGTTCCTTTAGAAGCACAAAGTAACTCAGCTTTGACTCCATTCTAAAAGCCGACAGAGAAACCAAAGAAAGGTAAACATTCATTCAAAAACAGAAGTATGTAGTAGTGAAGCACAGTGAAAAGGACAAATTACTCTTATTGAAGCGTGCTTCTTACGAAGCGTGAACAGCTTGTTATTTTTAAAAATATTTTCTATATAAAAGTACTTGAAATTGAAGCTCTTTTCTTTTCTTTGGACACTGCTACTTCATTCTGCTGTGGATTAGGATTGATGTTTTCGTCGTCTTCTGTTTTTCTATTCTGTGCAGACCTCATCATTTTTGAATAACTACTGCAACCTACAGCCATTTGAACATGGTAACTGTATTCAAGTTTATGCCTCCCTCTACATTTAGTACCCCCGACGCTTCCCTCCATTCCGAAACCGACTATGTATTGGTGCCTCAGGATGGGTCCTGTCGACAGATCCCTTCTTTTAGTCAAGTTGTGGCACAAATTTCTTTTCTCCCCAATTCTATGCTGTACGTTCTCATAAGTTATTCGATCTACCCATGGAATTTTCAGCATTCTCCTATAGCATCGCAATTAAAATACTTTTGTTCTCTTCGTATCTGAACTGATTGTCGTCCACGTTTCATTTCCGTACACGGTTGCCTTCCAGAAAAATACCTTCAGAAGATTTTTTCAAACACTTAAATTTAAAAATTCTGCGTCATGCTTTCATAAACTTAAATCAAAATTAGATATTAAAAAATTTCTCGTTCTCAGAAATCCTTTACCTGCTATGTCAGTCTGCATTCTAATTTCTCTCTACTTTGACTATCACCAGTTATTTTGCTGCCCAAATAGCAAACCTCTACTACTTTTAGTGTCTCATTTCCAAATCCGATTCCCTCAGAATTGCTTGATTTATTAGACTGTAGTCCATAACCCTTGATATGGTTTTATTGAAGTTCATCCTATAACTTCTTTACAAGACACCATTCATTCTTTTCAACTGCTTTTCCAAGTCTTCGTCGTCTCTGATAGAATTCCAGTGGAAATGGTAAACCTCAAAGTTTTTATTTCTTCACCCTGAACTTTACTTCTCTTTTCTAATTTCTCCTTGGTTTCCTTTACTGATTCCTCATTGTACACATAGAATGACATTGGAGATAGGCTCCAATCGTGTCTCAACCCATTTTCAATAACTGCTTCATTTCATGGCATTTGACTTTTACACTCCAGTTTGATTTCTGTACGAGTTGTAAATTACCTTTTCCTCTTTGCACTGCATTTTATACCCGCTGCCTGTGTAGTCCAGTCAACAGTTTCAAAAGATTTCTCTGTTGGAACTTTCCAAACGCATCTTCATGGCAACATCCTTGTAATACACACAATTTCACGATACACCATTTCACCAATATTAATAAAAGAGAATCTGATGTAACAAATTACATTTTAAAGAAATACTAATTTTTATATTTCATTTCTAAGTACAGCATAACTATAAATAAAACACTTATTCAGAGATACAAAACTTTTCAATACTATTAGAAGTGCAATGACGCACGTGAGTTTGACGCATATTACAAATATGTTTTATATTAGCTCGGATATAGGAGAAATTCACACGAGTTTCCACATCAAACATTCTCAGATTTCCGTGTTTGGCCATCTTTATATTAGTCATAATGGAAAATGCGCTTTCACACAAATATGTTGTGTAAAAGTGCAACAAAACGATGGGTGCTCTTTTATTTAGACTCACGTCTCTGTTCTTGCTACTCCATGATAGGGTGGGACACACAGAGGCTTGAGACACGCTATTTAATTGTTATTCTACACCCAGTGATGTTCCGTATACAATGCTTGACTGTTGCTCTGCATATGATGTTTCATAAACTGCCAAGGGTCTCTCTCTGACAAAAAGTTTATTCATTTCTGATGACTTCTGCAAAGTTATGTTACTTTGAAACAAGTAAAGTAGTGAAACATGTTACGAACGAAACAAAGAAACAGATTGAAGGCTTGAAGAGCTAGTTAAGACAGGTATCGATAGAGAGCGCCAATGTTCAACAGCAGAAGGGAGACATGTAGTGCCATAAACGGTAGTTAATCCACAAAATAGTGGAATTCATCATACCGATCACTCCTTAAATGTTACTACTGTCTTACAATATGGCTTACTGATTTGTTATGGGGAGTGAACAATAGAAAATTATGGGACTGTTACTAGTTGTGGATATTGAATACTGACCAGATAAAAGTTGCGAGGTTCGTGTGAGCAGACGGGGGGTGGGGAAGGCCAGGGAGGGTGAATATTTTTGGCGGCTCAGTTGCTGCCGCCCCGTCATTGGGCTCGTGTTGCGTCTCAAGCTGCTTCCTCCGTCCGAAAAGCTGTGGGTCCCAGCTTTGATAGCTTGGAATCCACTGTGTTTATTTTTCAGGTTAGAGGCTCGGGTTTCGACTCCTCCTTTAGTCACAGAATCCCAGAAACAAAAGGTTTGCCTGAGCACCTCCGATTTCTCAAATTTCATGGTGTAGTTCCTCAACGACCTATTTCGTGAATCCGCGAAGCATCATCCTCTGCCGAGAGTTGTGCTACCGATAAGCGTATAAAGGGGCGCAACGACGTACCAACCGATCTTTCCTCAGTGGTCACTCGAGGATGGCACCAAGTCTTATTGCCGCCAATCCGCACAGAATCAACGATTAAGTGCGGCACAATACCTGAGAAGAATTTTAATTACATACTTGCTGGGAATATCGCATCTCGCATAACATTTTAATGCTATTTGTTATGTGGCACATCCGCGTCTAATAATCGGTTTTTTCGTTTGCCTGATTAATATTCAAAGATTTTTCCCTGTTTGATTGGTGATAAGTTTATATCATAAACACTGTGAAAATGAGGATGATATATCTATGGTTTTTAATGCCTTGCCTGACTCTTTTCTTGTAAATTTTAATAATTGCAGCATCGTTCCAATTCTAGTGCACTGCCTTCTTCAGTTTTACAACTATTTTTTATAGTAACTTTCTTCCAGCTTTAACCATCTCTGTGGAAATATCAGTAGTCTGCAGGCTTCTCTCCTTGCTTCATTTCTCAGATGGGTTAGTAAACCTCACCTGGTATTACTCGCAGAATATTATTAATTTTATTCGCGTCTGTATATGTTTCTGCTTCATCTCTCAAACTGTGCAAAAATTTGCAGAAAACTTTGCACTTAGTAGTTACTAAATTGTGTTCCATCTAAAATGATGAAAGATAATGTGCACCCAACGTAACATTCTCTTTTATCGGCTTCAGATTCGCATCGTTTTCAAGTGATTCTTTTGATTTCCATGTATCGAAGATATTTCCAAGTAGTTTTATTTACTTCAGCAAATTCTATCCTGTTCCTATTATGGTTTCTTCTACATTAAAACTCTCTCTTTCACAATTGTATTTTTTCACTTAAGTTTTTCTTTTCTTTTGTCTTCTTAATACCAGAAACATAATACGGCGTTTGCATCCATGTACGCGTAATCTCTTTCTTCAAAGATACTACATTTAATACTGGGGTTCATGTGGTACACTTCCCTATTCTTGAAATGATTTCCGTGATCTAGATTTATGATTACCCGCCTGGTCAGTTTGTTTCTTTCTAGCTTTCTATCAATTTTTACATCCTATCTTACCAATCTAGAAATTATAAAATCGTTTATAGTCATATCCCTCACTCGTTTGACATTTGGCAAAATACAGTCATTTTCATTTCTGGACCAACTCGCCCTTCCAAAGTTTTTGTGCACTGATAACAATGTAAGAAATCAAGGAGATGAGACCTGAATAAACTGAAATAACCAGAGGTAGCTACCAATTTCAAAGGGAGAAATAGGCAACGATTGGTTGAAACAGAGGACAGGAATCCAACAGAAGATGAACTAGTGCCATGAAGAGACGAAACAGTGAGGGCGGCAGAGTATCTAATAGGCAAAATGACAACAGTGTAAAATGGCTATGTAGTAACGGTTAAAGAGCAAATGCAAGGGTGTAGTAACATGAATGACTGGTGGAAAATTAAAGAGGCCTTTCCAGAAAAGAGAAGCAGCTGTGTAAATATCAAGCTCTCAGATGGCAAGCCATAACTAAGCAAAGAAAGGAAAGCTGAATGATTGAGGGAACATATAAAATGACTATAGAAGTGGAAAGAATTTGAAGGCAGTATTGTAGTGTAGAAACGGAAGAGGGAGTAGATGTAGGTGAAATGGGAGATATGATACTGAGGTAGGAATTTATCTAAGCACTTAAGGGTCTAGGTCGGGAAAAGTCCCTTGGGGTAGGCGACATTCCCTTAGAATTACTAAGATCTTTTAGGGAGTTATTGATGACAAAACTCTTGCACCCTGTGTGTAAGGTATATGGACAGGCGAAAAACCCTCATACTACAACAAGAATGTAATAATTCCAAACTAAAAAAAAAAAAAAAAAAAATCAGATGCCGACAGATGTAAATATCGCCCCATCGGTCTAATAAGTGATGTTCACAAAATACTGAAGCTAATTTTTTAAAGAGGAAGAAAAAATTTGGTAGAAACTGGGCTCACGGAAGATCCTTTTGCGTTCCGGAGAAATGTCAGAACACCCGAAGTAATACTGACCTCACGACTTATACCTGAGCCTACGACTTATCTTAGATGATACGTTAAGGAAATGTAAACCCATGTCGACTGCAATAAATTCTTTGAAATTCTGAAGGGAGCTGTGGTAAAGCACAGGGATCGAAAGAAACCACACGGCTGTTATAAGAGCCGAGGGCCAAGAGCAGTGGTTGAGAAGAGACTGAGACAAGGTTGCAGCATATCCACGACGTTATTCAACCAGACTGAGGAAGCTGTTAGGGAAACCAAAGGAAAAATTGGAGAAGGAAGTAAAATTCTGTGAGAAGAAACAAGACTTTGAGGTTACCAATGACATCGTAATTCTGTCGGAGACAGCAAAAGGACTTGGAAGAGCAATTCAACAGAACTGACATTGTCTTTGAAGGAGGATATAAGACGAACATCAACAAAGCAAAACCAGATTAACAGATTGTAGTAGAATTAAATTACGCGACGCAGTGGGAATTGGATAGGGTGTGAGACACTGAAAGTAGATGAGTTTTGCTACTTTGGCAGTAAAATTACTGATGATGGCCAAAGTAGTAAAATGTAAATTAGCAACCGCAAGAAAAGCGTTTCTGAAGAGAGGAATTTTTTGACATGGAATATACATTTGTTACGAAGCCTTTTCTGAAGGTTTTTGTCCGGACTGTAATCTTATATGGAAGTGAAACGTTGACGATAAACTGATTAGACAAGAGACTAGCAGCTTTTGAAATGTGGTGCTACAGAAGAATTCTGAAGATTAGATTATTAGACTGAATAACTAATGAGGCGGTACTGACTCGTATTGGGGAGAAAAGAAATTGTGGGATAACCTGACTAAAAGAGGGGATTGAGTGTTACGATACATCGTGAGGCATCAAGGATTGCCAATATGATAACGGAGAGGTAAAAATTGTAGGCAGAAACTAGTGCTCCGCTACAGTAACCAAGTTCAAATGAACAGAGGTTCCTGTAGTTATACAGATATGAAGAGGCTTGCACAGGATAGACTAGCGTAAAAAGCTGCATAAAACCAATCTTCTTGGTGAAGACCTCAACAGTAACATAAATTATCCAATGTGTATGAGTTACACATATATGTTTACAAAAAAAAAATTAATGGCAGATGTAAAAAAAATTAATTGCATCAGATGTTATGCAAAGGCGTAACTTCGGCAAGCAACTGTAACTTAAGGAAAGAAAAATGCGTTTGATTCTAAAAGCATCGATTAAATTCAGCAAGTGAATATTTGAAATTAAAAGAAACGTTGGATTTATTTTTAGTTTCTTGATGTATAGGTGTAGTTGTCAGTGTGTCTGTGTAATGTATTCGTGCTCTGTCACTTTAATATAGCTGTTTTTCAAATCGGCCTAGTGAGCATAAGGAGACATTTGCACAGCGCCTTGGTAAAACATACGGTCACCGTTCGTAGATTAACTCAGCTAGAAACGGTCTCGAATATCTGCGAGCAATAGATTTCATCGCGGAAGGAGGGTACAGTATAGCTGTGTTTTCCACTAATTGGCTGGCATGCGACAAGACGTTAGTTTTTAGGTGAATGTTTTTACTGAAGATATGACGTTTATTACGGATACTGTATGCACGTCTCGCTGCAGTCAGTTGTGAAGAACTGATTTAATATTATACCAAGCCGTAATACAATACATATCTAGCCCAAAATAGAACATCTCGGTTTCTTGTGTAAGCTGTATTACTGGTTGAACACGCAGGACTTATCTGCAGAAAATGGGAAAGTGCTTGCAGAATCTCACCACAGACGAAGTAGAGTCAATTCACTCTGAACTCAACCCCACGGTTAGCCCCTGGGATGGGTAGTGTTCTCGTGAGATTATGCAGGATCACAGCGGTGCTTGGCATGCTCGCGGAAGTGGCATAACTAAGGCGATGTGTGAGACGAGATGACGCGACAGAGTGTAAGTTCCGCTCTCACTGGTTTTCCGGTCACGTAGCTGGCTAAAAGCTACTACGCTGAAGCCTCTCTCTCGAGGAATGCCAGAGCACCTCATGCTCCACACGGCTACGTGCTTCGCAGAGCTGTGGCAGAGAGCCCGCTAGTTTCTATTACTCGCGTCTGGCTCTCAGAAACGCAGAATACGATTGCGCACTTTCGATGTGTCTTTTATAAGGTGATTACGGGCCAGTGCTCTCTTTTTTAACGATTTCTTTGTATGAGAAGATGAAAAGAAACTTGATTTACGCGACCTTATGGACACTCTCTCTCTCTCTCTCTCTCTCTCTCTCTCTCTCTCTCTCTCTCTCTCACACACACACACACACACACACACACACACGCTCTCCTCCTTTCTCCGCCTCAGCGTCCGGTCCGACCATCGCTAGCCCCGCCACCAAAGAACAGTTTTAATGCCTCAGTGCAAGTCTCAGGGTAGATATGAAAGTGTCAACTGCATACGCTCATTAGTCCTTAGGAAACTCAGCTAATAAACGAAGTAAATAACAAACAGAGGAAAAAATTCCAGGATGCCGTGTTAATATGTACACTGCCTGACAGAAGTGTGAAGCACACAAAAGCGAAAGAAGGAACGAAATGAAACTACATGGGTTGAGAAGGTATGTGAAGTTAGTTCAGTGATTACAAAATTGAGTGAAATACACAAATATCTGGCCAGTACAAGTCCTCAATCAATATCACTTTGCACCCTCTCTGGCCAGGACGCATGTACTGATTCTGTTGGGAAGGGTGTGGACACAGGCACTGGAACAAAGTTGACTTCCTGGCTGGTCTCGCACATTTTGTGTCGGGGTTAGATCTGGGGCTATTGATGGCCAGGGTGGTACGCGGAAACCAGGCAGACACTTCATAGAGACACTCTTCGAGGAGCATTGTCCTACTGAAAAATGGCACGACGATATTGTCGCATCGGAAGTAATACATGAGGACGTAGGATGTCTGTAAAGTACCATTGTAACATCACGGCTCTTGTATCACTACCAGACATGACCTGAACTCAAACCCAATGGCTCCCCGCGTATGACGTCACCAGTGACGTCTCCGAAACACTGGAAGAATGAGACGTTTGCCCAGGTCGCCGCACACCCGGGGTAGTGCAGGATCCCCATGCGTCGGTGAACGTAATGTGATGTCGTTCATCAGCAGTCCATGCTTCCTTGTATGCATCACTCAAAACGCAGCCCTTTGTGTCGTGATGTTAACGGCTGCCAGCTGGGCTAGGGATGATAATTCACTAGTGAGCTGCTGGTAGTCTGCGACCAGTGGAGCAGGATAGCACAAATGTTTCAGGGAGTCCATTACTTGTTGTCGGGTGGTAGCCGTAGATACGAAAGATACGAAGGGATTATGATGTGCCGGTTGCACAAAACGACGATTCTCCTGTGCGGTGGTGACGCGTGGTCGACCGGAGCCTTGGCGACGAGAATGTTTGTCATCACGTTCACACACAGTCCAACATAAGCTCGCTGTCATATACGAATGCCCCATAAATCTTGATACTGCACGATCTGAGCAGCCGCCCAAATGGACACTCGCAATGAGGCGCCTTTCAAAATTTGTCAGTTGATGATAAATCTTCTTAACACGAGTACGTGGTAAATATATGTCCTTCATAGAGATCACAAAATATTGGATGCTGTTCATGCCCTTTATATACCCTACCACACCTTGTAACAGCTGTAAAACGACCAACATTAATAAGCCTTGTGGCTGTTCTACCTGTCACAGAGAATTGCATATTGCCCATAATTGTGTGCCTGCATGAATCATCCAACCAATGTATGCTTGCAGAAACTCGGATTTTCCGGTGCTCACTACTCGGGCACTGTTGTTGATAGAGAGGTAATGTCAAGATTTTTGGATACGCCCTGGGCTACGGACCATTTGTACACCAATCAAAAGTGTCGTCTTAATGTCACAGTCCTACAATAATGGATCAAAGTATGAATATTACACATTACCTCCTGCTTAGGCAAATCGAACAAATTAGTTGATTCCTTTTGCATTTCATGTGGTCTACAGTGGATTTCGTGGGTCCATTAGTTCATGGCGGTTCATTTGAAAACCCCACAAGAAGGGTTTTTACTATATTTTCGCCGTCACCAGCGGAACAAAACCCAGCCTAATTTTCCAAAACGGCTATGCACAGAAAACGGTTGAAATTTTTGCTTTATATTCCTAAGATACAGATCTCGAACAACATTGGAAATTTGTTTGATATCTTCAACCATTTCAAACACACAGACGTTCAAAGTTACCCTACTGGAACATGTAAAATATACACGTAAATTCTGCTGTGAGGAGAAAACGAATTTTATAAAGGGGCGTATCACGGAGAAATTTGATGTAAAGCGTCTCCGTTATCATCTGGGAACCCCATGTCATAGAACTAAGGCAAATGAAAAAAATGTGTTTTCACTTATAATACGGTCTGAACTGTGAAATTAGTTTTGCGTTATTTCATTTTCACATAAGTAAACTGTCTAAGTTTTACTAACCAATATATTTCTCTTCATATTACTTACATGGTAGTCGAGAAAAGAAAGGAACCAGCGGGAAAATTCTCCTATCGGAGCACAAAAAATGCGAATATGTTCCTGTTTATTTTAAATGACTCTGACAGAAAGGTGGGGTACCAACTGCCCCATTCACCTTCCTCAGCACTTTCAAAAATTTTCGCAAAGAAATTGGCCTACGAATATATTTGAACTTTTTATGCTGAGAGACAAGAAGAAAGTAGTAGTGGCAAAGAGGCGGAAAAGTAATAAATACTGTAAGATATTAGACAGTAGTTGTGTAATAGAAAGAGCAAAGGAGACAATGGCAGTGTGAGAGCAAGAGAGGGACATAGTGGCAGTAGAACATTGTAGATAGCGACAGAAGAGTTCTAAGTACAGAGTGAAGGATACAGGGCCAAAGTGGAAAGGAATAAAGTGAAAGAGAAAGTGGAAGTGGGTGACAGCCAGTGATAGTAAGAAAAAATGGTTCAAATGGCTCTGAGAACTATGGGACTTAACATCTGAGGTCATCAGTCCCCTAGAACTTAGAACTACTTAAACCTAACTAACCTAAGGACATCACACACATCCATGCCCGAGGCAGGATTCGAACCTGCGACCGTAGCGGTCGCGCGGTTCCAGACTGAAGCGCCTAGAGCCGCCTGGCCACTCCGGCCGGCGATAGTAAGAGATAGAGAGTATACGACAATGACAACGACGCAGAGAGAGACAATGATAGCGAGAAGAGGCAATAGAACGGAAAGGAAGGCATAAGATATTAACAGTAAGAGAGAGCAAGAGGAAGACATTGACGGTGAGAGGAGAATATAGTAGTACGGACGATAGCCGTGACACCGGAGACAACGACGGAGAGACACAAAGCGATAATGGCAATGGGCTGGGCTGAATGAATGGTTGAGAAAGGGCAAGTGGGAGTGGATAGGTGTGAGGGATTTACAGCGGTGGACTAGTGGCTACGAGAGAGTTACAGTTAGGGGCGCTTGTGGGAGTTTGAGGTGAGTTGCATGTTAAAAAAATCGCGATTTTGTTCGCATGCCAATTAGTTTTGCAAAAATTTTTTAAGGTGCTGGGGAAGGCAGAATGAGACAGCTGGTATCCCAGTTTTCGGTCAGAGCCTTTTAAATAAATAGGAATTTATTCCATTTTTTCTGCTAGCACAGGAGCATTTTCCCGCTGGTTTTATTTTATTTTATCTTTCTGGCTATTTGTCCTTCCTGTTGCTATAATCGTCAGTTGTTAAAGGAGGGAAGTCACGTGAGTCATCTGTCTGTGGATATTGTAAATTTTGTTATGTGTGTTAACGTATTTTAACTGTTTGTATATCGTATTTTCTGAGGTGGACAATTGGAACAAGACGCAAACTGGTCTAACTGAGAGTGGAAAACTGCCTAAAAACCATACTCACGGTGGAAGGCTTGTCACACCGACAGCCTTTAACTAATCGTACAGATGCAATGTGGCTATTCCTCATCTCTCTGTTTCACAATATAGTGCACTGCGCGTTAAGCTGCACGAGTAGATGGTTACCTATGAAAAGCAAGATTAATTAAATCAGAGGCAGCTGACGAGCTGTAGAAAGGGCTCCCCAGCCACAACGATGAATGGAATAGATTCAAGTGTCACGTGACTGCGATGCTATAATGTATTGTGCTGTCTCTCAGCATGACAGTTTCCTGCCGGCATGCAAGAGGCGCATTTGATTGCATAGCGGATGTCCAGTGACTATTACAATTCAAACAGCTAGTGGGCTTTCGAGAGTTACTGACAAGGGAACCTCCCCATCGCACCCCCTTCAGATTTAGTTATAAGTTGGCACAGTGGATAGGCCTTGAAAAACTGAACACAGATCAATCGAGAAAACAGGAAGAAGTTGTGTGGAACTATGAAAAAATAAGCAAAATATACAAACTGAGTAGTCCATGTGCAGGATAGGCAACATCAGGGTTAATCTGAGCTCAGGAGCGCCGTGGTCCCGTGGTTAGCGTGAGCAGCTGCGGAGCGAGAGGTCCTTGGTTCAAGTCTTCCCTCGAGTGAAAAGTTTAATTCTTCATTTTCAGTTTATGTGACAAACTCTTTTCTTTTCATCACTTTTTGGGAGTGATTATCGCAACCACAAGAAAACCTAAATCGAGCAAGGTGAGAAGAATCTTTTTACCCATGCGCCAAGTGTACAAGTTAGGTGGGACGACAACATATTCCTGTCATGTGACGCACATGCCGTCACCAGTGTCGTATAGAATGTGTCAGACGTGCTTTCCTGTGGAGGAATCGGTTGACCTATGACCTTGCGATCAAATGTTTTCGATTCCCATTAGAGAGGCACGTCCTTTCGTCTACTATTCGCACGGTCGCACGCATACGCGGTGCGGTCGCAAAGCACAGACACTAAACTTATTACAGTGAACAGAGACATCAATGAACGAACGGACAGATCATAACTTTGCGTAAATAAATAAAGCAAAATTTTCACTCGAGGGAAGACTTGAACCAAGGACCTCTCGTTCCGCAGATGCTCACGCTAACCACGGGACCACGGCGCTCCTTAGCTCACGTTCGCCTTTATGTTGCTTATCTTACACATGGACTACTCAGTTTGCATATTTTGCTTATTTTCTCATAGTTCTACACAACTTCTTCCTGTTTTCTCGATTGATCTGTGTTCAGGTTTTCAAGGCCTATCCACTGTGCCAACTTATAACTAAATCTGAAGGGGGTGCGATGGGGAGGTTCCCTTGTGAGTAGAGAATCTGCCATTACCAACTCGATTCGGGGAAAACGCCGCTTACAGAGTGGCATGTTGATGACTTCGCCGCACTAATATTAACTGTAATACAAGATGGAATACTGATACGAACTACAAATGGCGCTGGTGTCGCGTACACAAGGTATAAAAGGGCACTGCACTCGCAGACCTGTCCTTTGTACTCAGGTGGTTCATGTGAAAAGGTTATGGCTACACTTCCGGAATTAACAGACGTCGAACGCGGAATGGTAGTTGGAGCTAGATGCAATGAACATTTCATTTCGGAAATCGTTACGGAATTCAATATTCCGAGATTCACAGTGTCAAGACTGTGCCGAGAATACCAGATTCCTAGCACTATCTCTCACCATGGACAACACAATGGCTGATGGCCTCCATTTAACACCTGAGAAGAGCGGTGTTTGCGTGTAGTAGTCAGTGCTAATAGACAAACAGCACTGAGTGAAATAACCGCAGAAATCAATGTGAGGCTTACGATGGACGTACCCGTTAAGAGAGTGCGTCGAAATTTGGCGTTACTGGGCTATGGCATCAGACGACAGATGTGAGTGCTTTTGCTAACAGCGCGATATACCCTGCAGCGCCTCTCCTGAGTTCGTGACCATAACGGTTGGACCACAGACGATTTGATAACCGTGGCGTGATGAGATAAGTTCTGATTTCCGTTGGTAAGAGCTGATGATAGGGCTAGAGCTTGGCGCAGACCCGACAAAGGTTCAAAAATGGTTCAAATGGCTCTGAGCACTATGGGACTTAACATCTGTGGTCATCAGTCCCCTAGAACTTAGAACTAATTAAACCTAACTAACCTAAGGACATCACACACATCCATGCCCGAGGCAGGATTCGAACCTGCGACCGTAGCAGTCACACGGTACCGGACTGCGCGCCTAGAACCGCTAGACCACCGCGGCCGGCCCGACAAAGGCATGGACCAAAGTTGTGACCGAGGCAATGTGCAAGCTAGTGGTGGCGCAATGTTTCCATGGAACGGACCCAATCAAAAATGTCTCTAAGCACTATGGGACTTAACATCTGAGGTCATCAGTCCCCTGGATCTTAGAACTACTTTAAAAAAAAAAATGTTCAAAATGTGTGTGAAATCTTATGGGACTTAACTGCTAAGGTCATCTGTCCCTAAGCTTACACACTACTTAACCTAAATTATCCTAAGGAGAGACACACACACACCCATGCCCGAGGGAGGACTCGAACCTCCGCCGGGACCAGCGGCACAGCCCATGACTGCAGCGCCTTAGACCGCTCGACTAATCCCGCACGGCACTACTTATACCTAACTAACCTAAAGGCATCACACACATCCATGCCCGAGGCAGCATTCGAACCTGCGACCGTAGCAGTCGTGCGGTTCCGGACTGAAGCGCCTAGAAGCGCTCGGCCACCGCGGCCGGCACGGACCCAAGAGAATTTGTTAGGTATGAGTTATAACTTCGACTTCGCCCAAGACTTCAGTTCCTAACATCACTAACTTCTCTGGTTTCAGTTCTTGAGGAATAGGTGGCTGCCATTCCTCCATAGACACTCAGACAACTTCATTTTAAGTGTTCCCAGTAGAGTTCACGCCGCCATAAAGGCGAAGAGTGGACAAACCGTTATTAATGTTCACTAATTGGTTTCTATTTATAAACAGAGGTAAAAAAAAGTCTCAGTATTGCGATATGCACTTGACGGTAGTATCGCGTACACAAAGTACAAAAGGCAAAGCATTGGCAGAGGTGTCATTTCTACTTAGCTCATTCATCGAAAAAGCTTTCCGACGTGATTATGGCCGCACGATGGAAGTTAACAGACTTTTAACCCAGAATGGTAGTTTGGGCTAGATGCATTTTGAATTCGTTAGGAAGTTCAGTATTCAGAGATCCACAGTGACAAGAGTGTGCCCAGAATATCAAATTTCAGGCATTACGTCTCATCACGGATAACGTTGTGGCACATGGCCTTTGTGTAACGACCAAGAGGAACGGTGTTTGCGTAGAGTTGACTGCGCGGACGGACAAGCGAAACTGCCTGAAATAAACGCAGAAATCATTGTGGGACGTACGACGCAAATACCTGTTAGCAGAGCGCGGCGAAATTTGGCGTTAAAGGCTGTGGCGGCAGACGACCGAAGCGAGTTCCTTTGCTAACAGCACGATATTGCCTGTAGCGCCTCTCCTGGCCTCGTGGCAACATCGGTTTGTCCCTAGACTACTGGAAAACCGTGTCCTGGTCACGATTTCAGTTTTTAAGAGTTGATGGTGTGGCGCATACCCCACGAGGCCATGGGCCCAAGTTGTCAACAATGTGCAAGCTGGTGGTGGCGCTGTGTTTACATGGAACGGACTGGATCCTGTGGTACAGCTTAACCGATCATTCACCGGGTATAGGTATGTTCTGACTTCATGCTACCAAAACGCAATGGAATTTTTATGAATGACGATACGGTACGTCACCGGCCTGCAATTGTTCGCCATTGGTTTGAAGAAATTTCTGGACAGTTGGAGCAAATTATTTGGCCTCCCCCATCGCCCGACATGAATCCCATCGAACATTTAAGGGACATAACCAAGAGATCACTTGGTGCACAAAACTCTGCTCTGGCAACAGTTAATTAATTATGGGCGGCTATAAAGTCAGCATTGCTCAGTATTTCTTCAGGGGCCTTGCAGCGATTTGTTGAGCCCGTGCCACGTCAAGTTGCTGCACTATGCGGGGCAAAAGGAGGTCCGACAAGATGTTAGGAGGCATCCCATGACTTTTGTCACCTCAACCTAAATGCCAATTTGTACCACAAAAACCCTAGTCGGGCATGCAACGTGTTCTGTACGCATACATATGCATTCGTGCGAGGCCACGAATTCCAGTTTCCCTGTTTTGAACAGAAAGTAGTAATACCGGTCGCTTGTAGACATCGCCGTATTCACTCGGCACACTCGATTATGTCATTCTGTTGCCATGGGACGTCTTCCACAATGCGGTAAGAAATCATCGCAATAATTCCTCTTTGTCACCTTTATCGTTATCTCATGGGTTCATTTTTCTCTCTAGCAGGCTAGAGTTTCCACATGCATTCCACTCTCTCCAGCACGTTAGTAAGTACAATTATCACATAAGTCATTTTGTAACTTCTGTGTACGTTGCTGTATTCATTAGCTGATGTTTCTGGCAATGTCCCCATCATATGTAGGTTGCATTTTAAACGTCAGTCAAGGCTGCCCTCGGATCTACGTTTGTGAATTCTGATAGAATACATCGCACTATTTATTAGTGATGAATTCCCCATCCACCTTCCTTGGTCTCCTATTTAATTGGTCCCTCATGCAAGTAGGGACAAATTCGACTGCCGTTCATGGCCGATACTAAGTAAGATAATAATCAGAAATCTAAATTTAGATGGATGGATAGGTATTTAAATCCCGCTCCTCTCGAAAGCGAGTCCAATATTTTAATGACTTCCCCATGACATTCAGTCCGTGAGTACGTGATATACTATTGTTTTTAATAACGGGCTTATAAGACGCCAAGTTTTCTCCTGGGGATCTCTAATCGTATAAACTAAGGAAGTTTCATTTTATATGCAATCGGTTAAAGGTACCACAGCGGCTAGTGCAGGAGGGTAGTCGACTTATGATCTGTCATTTGCCCTTTGGTTTTCTCATCATTTCGACAGAAAAATAATGTGAGGTTGCGGGCTTTCGAATATAAAATGAAATAATGATGTGATGGTGGCCCTCAACTATGTACCCTCAGACTCAGAGTTGAAATATCAAAAGTTTGGGCTGGTTTCGTTGTCTAGGGGCTGGGACACGTAGTTGCCGCATTACAAGCCAAATACTGCTGTCTGCAGTATACAAGTACAATATGAATATGCACATGAATCGAATGGTCATAGGGTCCTATCACTCGGCAATTGCGAATGTAACGTAGAAATTTATAAATGAAAGATTGCTATTAAATAAAGTCTGCAGGAACTATCTTAACGACTTTAAATGACTAGTACGGTAGAAGAAGTACTTTTGAGAATGCGGTATATTTCTGCAAACACTTATTGGTGTCGATGGTCCAGCAATTAAATGAAATATAAGTTGAATAACAAGGAAACAATAGATGCCTACTGTACGTAATTAGTTATGTACAACAACATAGCTCGCGAGATATTCACTTCTAAACGCACACTACGTCTTCACTGTAGAAGCCACGGAAATCTCACAAGTGCGTGCCGCGACCACGCGCAAACCGCTCCACACTCTCAAAGTCTCTGCCACGACCGTGCGTCCGTCACGCCGTACTGTCCCGGGCTCTCACGTGTCCCTCTGCGACTGTCCCTCGCTCTGCACTCTTCAGATCTGTCAACCACTTACATTCCATCTCTCCATTCTTCGGTAGTCGCTTGCTGTAGTAACAAGCGCTGTGATTGGCTAGAGCTCTCCCGCCCTGTCTCGAAGCCAACGCACATTCACAAACATAATGAAACACATTCGAAATACTGGATTTACGTTTAAATAACTTGAAATTAAATAAATATTCCTATGGATGGACCATAAATACCCTCTAACATACATTATTAAATACATAAACAAATTAAATAATATATATCAAGGGAACAGCAAGCAAAAGTAGGCCAGTAGCCTAATGCCTCTGTGCTCTCCAAAACACAGTAAATATTTGACCAATTTCTTCATGAATAGTATATATCGGATACAAACAAAGACATAGATGAATAAATATACACTCCTGGAAATGGAAAAAAGAACACATTGACACCGGTGTGTCAGACCCACCATACTTGCTCCGGACACTGCGAGAGGGCTGTACAAGCAATGATCACACGCACGGCACAGCGGACACACCAGGAACCGCGGTGTTGGCCGTCGAATGGCGCTAGCTGCGCAGCATTTGTGCACCACCGCCGTCAGTGTCAGCCAGTTTGCCGTGGCATACGGAGCTCCATCGCAGTCTTTAACACTGGTAGCATGCCGCGACAGCGTGGACGTGAACCGTATGTGCAGTTGACGGACTTTGAGCGAGGGCGTATAGTGGGCATGCGGGAGGCCGGGTGGACGTACCGCCGAATTGCTCAACACGTGGGGCGTGAGGTCTCCACAGTACATCGATGTTGTCGCTAGTGGTCGGCGGAAGGTGCACGTGCCCGTCGACCTGGGACCGGACCGCAGCGACGCACGGATGCACGCCAAGACCGTAGGATCCTACGCAGTGCCGTAGGGGACCGCACCGCCACTTCCCAGCAAATTAGGGACACTGTTGCTCCTGGGGTATCGGCGAGGACCATTCGCAACCGTCTCCATGAAGCTGGACTACGGTCCCGCACACCGTTAGGCCGTCTTCCGCTCACGCCCCGACATCGTGCAGCCCGCCTCCAGTGGTGTCGCGACAGGCGTGAATGGAGGGACGAATGGAGACGTGTCGTCTTCAGCGATGAGAGTCGCTTCTGCCTTGGTGCCAATGATGGTCGTATGCGTGTTTGGCGCCGTGCAGGTGAGCGCCACAATCAGGACTGCATACGACCGAGGCACACAGGGCCAACACCCGGCATCATGGTGTGAGAACGATCTCCTACACTGGCCGTACACCACTGGTGATCGTCGAGGGGACACTGAATAGTGCACGGTACATCCAAACCGTCATCGAACCCATCGTTCTACCATTCCTAGACCGGCAAGGGAACTTGCTGTTCCAACAGGACAATGCACGTCCGCATGTATCCCGTGCCACCCAACGTGCTCTAGAAGGTGTAAGTCAACTACGCTGGCCAGCAAGATCTCCGGATCTGTCCCCCATTGAGCATGTTTGGGACTGGATGAAGCGTCGTCTCACGCGGTCTGCACGTCCAGCACGAACGCTGGTCCTACTGAGGCGCCAGGTGGAAATGGCATGGCAAGCCGTTCCACAGGACTACATCCAGTATCTCTACGATCGTCTCCATGGGAGAATAGCAGCCTGCATTGCTGCGAAAGGTGGATATACACTGTACTAGTGCCGACATTGTGCATGCTCTGTTGCCTGTGTCTATTTGCCAGTGGTTCTGTCAGTGTGATCATGTGATGTATCTGACCCCAGGAGTGTGTCAATAAAGTTTCCCCTTCCTGGGACAATGAATTCACGGTGTTCTTATTTCAATTTCCAGGAGTGTATTTAAAAGTATGCTTCTAACGTTTTTAGTGTAACTGAGGAGTACTTACGGCCTGACGCCATCGATAGTAATCGGCCAATTTTACCTCCAATAACTCATGTACTATTCAAGTTACTAGCTTGTAATTTAAACCAATTTAGGTTTACAGCAATAGCTCTCTAAAGACACGTCGATCAGCGAAATCGTATGGACCATTTAGATTTTGGAAATTCGTTGCTGGGTGTTACTTATATAAATGATGACTAACTGAAAACCTCAGCTGCTGACAGGTGTTGCTGATACACCTCGATGTGGACAGCTGAAAATGTGTGCCCCGACCGGGACTCGAACCCGGGATTTCCTGCTTACATGACAGACACTCTATCCATCTGAGCCACCGAGGACACAGATGAATAGCGCGACTTCAGGGACTTATCCCTTGCACGCTTCCCGTGAGACTCACATTTCCAACTGTCCACAATTCTACATATGTATTGTACCTTACTTGTATAAGTTATCGTCAGATACTAAACTTTAAACTAATAAGGATATTGAAAATCTGATTACACCATTAGAATCGTCACGTAAATAATGGTAATGTACATGTTTCTTTTTGAGGTATCATGATTCATCTGGCTAGTATTAGTTTCTAAACTAACTGTGAAATGTCTGCCATTAAGGTTTCACAAAGTCCGCCATCTTTGGCACTCCCGGCGTGTCTCCTTCATCGACTCAGGGTCACCGTGGAATTCCCAGCCATGCTGCTTGACCACCCGCTGGGTCTACCCCTCATGCTCGTCTAACGTTTGGCACCACGTGGCCGCTGACGAGCCGCGGGCCGCCGAGAGGCTCCAAGCGCGGCCACGCCAACTCCGAACTTAGAATATTTCCAGGGCGCCACAACTCGCCCGTTACCTCACAAGGTGTTCTCAAAGTGTCTCTGCTTCGACCGAACCAGCCAATGAAGGCACTGTACTGACGAAATTTCTAACCTTCCTGAAACGTAGCTCTGTCGGAGCACCCTGTAGAGCAGAGACGGCCATGGCGTGCCAGACATCACGCATGCAGCGTGTGCAGGCTGCGAGTGGGCCGTGGGCCGGCCTGTCAGTCGGCTTTGCTCGGTTCCTTTCGGAAGCACCCGGAACAGCGAGTCATTTCATTTAGCTTTGCGGTGCCGCATTTTGTGGTCGGCACAAACCTCTGCGTTCGGCAGAATCGTCGTGTCAGCGCTGTTTACCCTTCCCAGTTTATTCCTGCAGTGAATGACGTTCACAGGTCCAGTCGCTGCTTGCACAAAAAAGCGATCTATCGTCACAATCCTTTAAAATGAATGGGAATGACAGAGGAGAGAGATGAGAATTCTCAATTTGCGTAAGTGAAAGGTACTGCTCATCTGCTACTGGCTGGCTGGTTTTGGGGAAGGAGACCAGACAGCGAGGCCATCGGTCTCATCGGAGTAGGGGAGGATGGGGAAGGAAGTCGGCCGTGCCCTTTCAAAGGAACCATCCCGGCATTTGCCTGGAGCGATTTAGGGAAATCACGGAAAACCTAAATCAGGATGGCCGGACGCGGGATTGAACCGCTGTCCTCCCGAATGCGAGTCCAGTGTCTAACCACTACGCCACCTCGCTCGGTACTGCTCATCTGCTACGAAACGACATTACAGTACCATGCAGAAAGAATTTAAACTCTTAGATGACACTGAAAGAGCAAAAAATTACAATGATGGACAGACAGCAATAAATTTGCAGTCATAGAGCACTTAAAGAAACTAATGATACGAATAGTAAAACTTCTGAACTCGCACCCATTATTCCATTTTCAGGTGCAACAGTTTTCAGTGGAAATGAACGAAGTGTATGGAGACTTCATATATTACTGAAAAGTACGTTGGTTAAGTCAAGAGGCATGCCTGGAACGATTTTTCTATTGAAATCTCGCTATTGTTGAATTTCTGAAGGAAAAGGGAGTGCATGAACGAAAATTACGACATTGGGAATGGATTGCAGACTTCGCGTTTTGAGTGGACACTGCATGGTAACTTCTTTGTGATTTTGGTGGAGATTCATTTAAAAAGAAAATCTGACAAAGAAAATCCACTTCCCTAAGGTCATTGGCGTTAGAGAAAGGACGAGGATTGAAGAATTCATTGTGGCCTTGCAAGAATTACAACGATGGTTTTTCTAATGTCTTTGAGTACACTGTTACTCTTAAATCTGTTGCCAAGCTGTTTTTGAGACCGTTTGTATTTCAGTGTAAAGCTTCCTTATGCATGTGCTGATGTGACTGATTGACCTGCAAAGTGATTCCAGTTTCAATTACAAATCGTTTTATGTTAAAATTGTCCAGGACATCTACATTGCTTTTTTCCATAATGAGGTTGCAAAAGTACTACAGATTTTCGATCGACACACTTGTGTGAAACACGTTTTTCGATTATGAGACTAAACCAGTCACGGTTTTGTCAACTTGAGTGCGAAATTCTGTGAAATTCACTGCGTCTGTCCGTATGCCGACAGTTTGCACCAGATTTATATTTGAAACTTATTTTGTTTATGATCTATGTTATTCAGAAATGTGAAATATAAAACCAAGGCGTGTGCAGCAGGACTATACTGCCATTTAAATGCGGCGCGTTCGCTATTTTCTCCTCTCCTCCATTCCTCGTGCTCAAACAGTGCGGCGTGTCGGTGGAGGAAATATGAAGCGAAGCTGAGTGCTTTGGCACTCGGGCCCGGGTATGGCCCGCGAGCCGAAATCTGGGCCACCCCTGCTGTAGACTAACGGCTCGTTTCACGGCACACAAAATACCGATAATGTCTTCCGTGAACGATCGATGCTGCTCTTTCTCCAGCCCCTGTACTCGTCAGTTACACCACCAGCTGAATAGTTGCGGAGCTTGTTTGCCCAGGGACGGTATTCCGGACACCTGCAGAGTGCCGCTCAGACATTCCGGCATTTCCTCCACCAGACCGGCTGCAGAAACTTCGCGGCAAACTTCAACGACTGTTAGCATTATCAGTTCGAATACTTATTGTCTTCTGAACCTACTGAAAAATCTGTACAGTGCTTTATATCCTCATAGATCCAGTATGCCGGCCCCTGTGGCCGAGCGGTTCTAGGCACTTCAGTCCGGAACCGCGCTGCTGCTACGGTCACAGGTTCGAATCCTGCCTCGGGCGTGGATGTGTGTGATGTCCTTAGGATAGTTAAGTTTAAGCAGTTCTAAGTCTAGGGGACTGACGACCTCAGGTGTTACGTCCCATAGTGCTTAGAGCCATTTGAACCATTTAAGTTCCATTATCCTTGGGTGCCAAATTTTCTTATAAACAATCATTTTCTAGTGGAAGTTCATTGCTAATTTATATTTACCAGTACTAGTTTACATTTATTCAAGGAATATTTACAAACATTTTACTCAAAACGAGAGACTGAAATGTGCAAGTAAGGAAAGCCTGCTGTTTCTCAAACAGTTCACACAGAAAGAAAAATAAAAGGCACTTAGCATTTAGCAAACTTCCTGTCTTGTAGAACAATCATTTGTGATCAGATGTGTCTTCCGTTAGGAAAGTCGACAAAGGCAGTAAAGGAATCCAGCTCGACTACACTAAGGTACAAATATTTTCTGTACACGAATCCAAGTCCAAAATTAAAAGAAAAATAATTACAACCTGATTAATACTATACACTGCTGTCGCCAGACATGTTTAATTACTTGCAATAAGGCTTTAGTGCTGGGTTCAGAGGTAAACTGTGACAGTTCACTTCACACTCAGTATGAGGTTCTGGCTGAGAACTGATGCACTGTTATTGTTGTGGCCTTCAGTCCGAAGACTGGTTTAATGCAACTTTCCAAGCTACTCCATCCTTTGCAAGCCTCTTCATAACCGAATAACTATTGCAACCTATATTCTTCTGGATCTGCTTGCTGTATTCACCGTTTGGTCTCCCACTACGATTTTTACCGACACACACTTCCCTCCAATACTAAATTGGTGATCCTCTGGTGTCTCAGGATGTGTCCTTCCAAGCGATCTCTTCTTCTAGTCAGGTTGCATCACAAATTTATTTTCTCCCCAATTCTGTTCAGTACCTCCTCGTTACTTGCGTGAGCTACCCATCTAATCTTTATCATTCTTTTGTTGCACCGCATTTCAAAAGCTGCTATTCTCTTCTTGTCTAAGCAGTTCAGCGTCCATTTTCCCTTTCCATACATGGGTACACTACAAGCAAATACTTCAAGAAAAAACTTGGTAACACTTAAATCTATATTCGATATTAACCAGTTTCTCTTCTTCAGAATGTCTGTTTGTGTCATTATCAGCCTACATTTTGCATCCACTCATCTACTACTTCATGTTTCTCGTTTCCTAATCTAATTCCCTCAGCATTACCTGATTTAGTTCCACTACGTTCCATTATTTTTATTTTGTTCTTGTTGATGTTAATCTTATATCGTCCTTTCAAGACATGGGCAACCCTTAAATTTTTATTTCTTTTACTTAAACCGTAATTCTTACTCCAAGTTCTTCTGTGGTTTTTTTACTGCTTGCTCAATGTGCAGATTGAATAACATTGGGGAAAACTACAACTACGTCTCACTCCGCTCCCTTTCATGCTCCTCGACTTATAACTGCCGTCTTGTTTCTGCGCAAGTTGTTAACAGCCATTCACTCCCTGTAACAATGCCAAAAGCTTTCTTTCAGACTAGAAATGCTATAAATGTAGTTTCGCATTTGCTTAACCTATCTTCGTAGATAAGTTAAAGGATCAATATTGCCTCGCGTGTTCCTACAATTCTCCGGAATGCTAACTGATCTTACCTGAGGTCGGCTTCTACCAGTTTTCCCATTCTTCTGTAAAGAATTCATGTTAGTATTTTGCAACCATAAATTATTAAACTGGTAGTTCGGTAATATTCACACCTGTCAACACGTGAAATCTTTGCAATTGAAGTTATTATATTGTTCTTGAAGTCAGAGGGTATTTCGCCCGCCTCATACATCTTGCACACCATGTGGAACAGTTCTGTCATGGTTGGTTCTCACAAGGCTATCGATACTTCTGATGGAATGCTGTCTACGCCTGGGGCCTGGATTCGACTTCCTTCTTTCTTTGCTCTATCAAATTCTTCTTTCATCTCACCTTGATCTATGTCCTGTTCTCTGTCTATAACATTGCCTTCAACCATCACCCTTGTATAGATCCTCTATATCTTTTTTGCTTAGGACTAGTTTTCCGTCTGAGTTCTTGATATTGCTACAGCTGCTTCTCTTTTCTCCAGAGGTCTCTTTAATTTTCCTGTAGACATTTAACTACCTTTCTCCAAGTTGTCTCGGCCTCTACATCCTTACATTTGTCGTTTAGCCACTCCTGCTTATCCATTTTGTGCTTCCTATCGAACTCATTTTTGAGGACAATATTATGGAAATGGAAGAGGATGTAGATGAAGATGAAATGGGAGATATGATTCTGCGTGAAGAGTTTGACAGAGCACTGAAAGACCTAACTCGAAACAAGGCCCCGGGAGTAGACAACATTCCATTAGAACTACTGATAGCCATGGGAGAGCCAGCCCTGACAAAACTCTACCATCTGGTGAGCAAGATCTATGAGACAGGCGAAATACTCTCCGTCTTCAAGAATAATATAATAATTCCAATCCCAAAGAAAGCAGGCGTCGACAGATGTGAAAATTATCGAACTATCAGTTTAATAAGCCACGGCTGCAAAATACTAACACGAATTCTTTACAGACGAATGGAAAATCTGGTAGAAGCCGACCTCGGGGAAGATCTGTTTGAATTTCGTGGAAATGTTGGAACACGTGAGGCCATACTGACCCTACGACTTATCTTAGAAAATAGATTAAGGTAAGGCAAACCTACGTGTCTAGCATTTTTAGATTTAGGGAAAGCTTTCGACAATGTTGACTGGAATACTGTCTTTCAAATTCTGAAGGTGGCAGGGGTAAAATACAGGGACCGAAAGGCTATTTACAATTTGTACAGAATCCAGATGGCAGTTATAAGAGTCGAGGGACATGAAAGGGAAGCAGTGGTTGGGAAGGGAGTGAAACAGGGTTGTAGCTTATCCCCGATGTTATAAAATCTGTATATTGAGCAAGCAGTAAAAGAAACAAAATAAAAATTCAGAGTAGGAATTAAAATCCATGGAGAAGAAATAAAAACTTTGACGTTCGCCGATGACATTGTAATACTGTCAGAGACAACAAAGGACCTAGAAGAGCAGCTGAACGGAATGGACAGTGTCTTGAAAGGAGGATATAAGATGAAAATTAACAAAAGGAAAATGAGGATAATGGAATGTAGTAGAATTAAATCGGGTGATGCTGAGAGAATTAGTTTAGTAAATGAGACGCTTAAAATAGTAAATGAGTTTTGCTATTTGGGGAGCAAAATAACTGATGATGGTCGAAGTAGAGGGGATATAAAATGTAGATTGGCAATGGCAAGGAAACCGATTCTGAAGAAGAGAAATTTGCTAACATCGTGTGTAGATTTAAGTGTCAGAAAGTCGTTTCTGAAAGTATTTGTATGGAGCGTGGCCAAGTATGGAAGTGAAACGTGGACGGTAAATAGTTTGGACAAGAAGAGAATAGAAGCTTTCGAAATGTGGTGCTACAGAAGAATGCTGATGATTGGATGGGTAGATCACATAACTAATGAGGAGATATTGAATAGAATTGGGGAGAAGAGAAATTTGTGACACGTCTTGACTAGAAGAAGGGATCGGTTGATAGGACATATTCTGAGGCTTCAAGGGATCACCAATTTAGTATTGGAGGGCAGCGTGGAGGGTAATAATCGTAGAGGGAAACCAAGAGATGAATGCACTAAACAGATTCAGAAGGATATAGGTTGCAGTAGGTACTGGGAGATGAAGAAGCTTGCACTGGACAGAGTAGCATGGAGAGCTGCATCAAACCAGTCTTTGGACTGAAGACCACAACAACAACATCAAACCATTTTTTAGACGTTTGTGTTCCCTTTCACCTGTTCTGTTACTGAATTTTTATACTTTCTCCTTTCTTCAGTTAAATTCCGTGTCCCGATTTCTACTAAGCCTTGTCTTCACTATTGCTTCTGTCAAAGCTACTCATTCATCTTCTGCTGTGTTCTAGTCAATCGTTGCCTAATGCTTCATCTGAAACTTTCAACAACCTCTATTTCTTTCAACTTATCCAGGTCCTATCTCCTTAACTTCCTACCTTTTCTGAAATTTCTTCAGTTTCAATCTACAGTTCATCCCCAATAAATTGTGGCGAAAGTACAAATATGTCTTCACAAATATCTTACATTTTCAAATCTGGTTCCGAAATCTCTTTCCTTCGAATATAAAGTCAACCTGAAACCTCCCGGTGTCTCCAGGTCACTTCCACGTACAAAAGCTTCTTTCATGATTCTTAAACCAAGTGTTAGCGATGCTGAAATTATGCTCCGTGCAAAATTCTACCTGACGGCTTCCTTTTTGATTCCTTTTCCCCGTCCCATTTCCACCTACTATTTGTCCTTCTCTTCCTTTTCCTGCTTTCGATCTCCAGTCCCTCAACTAAAATCAAATTTTCTTTTCCGTTAAATACCTGAAAAAATTCTTTTATGTTATCATACATTTCTTCAATCTCTCCATTTGTGGAGCTGGTTGTCTTATAAACTTGTACTACTGTCATAAGTGCGGGCTTCATGTCTATCGTGGCTACAATAATGCATTCACTATGATGTTCATAGTAGCTTACCCACATTCCTGTTTTCTTAATCATTATTAAACCTACTTCCGCATTACTCCTATTTGACTTTGTATTTACAACCACGTATTCGCCTGACCAGAAGTCATGTTCCTTCTGCCACGGAACTTCACTAATTCCAACTATATCTAACTTCAACCAATGCATTTCTCTTCTTAAATTTTCTAACCTACCTGCCCGATTAAGTGATCAAACATTCCACGCTCCGATTGGTAGAACGCCAGTTTTGTTTCCCAGCGCGAAGATCCTAATGGGAGGCTATTTTACCTCCGGAATATTTTACTCAAGAAGATGTCATCATTATTTACCCATACAGTAGAGTTGCATGCCCTCGGGAAAAAACATGGCTGTAGTTTCTCCTTGCTTTCAGCCGTTCGCAGTGCCAGCACGGCCAGGCCGTTTTCGTAGATGCAACAAGGTCACATGAGTCTATCATCCAGACTGTTGCCCCTATAGATGCTGAAAAGGCTGCTGCACCTCTTCAGGAGTCACACGTTTGTCTTGTCTCTCAACAGAAACTTCTCCGTTTTGGTTGCATCGACGGTACGGTTATCTGTATCTCTGATGCACGCAAGCCGCCCCACCAAAGGCAAGGTCACATGGTTCGTAAAGAAGCAAAATCTTCTAGTCTTCAGTAAATCCTTTCCTAGTTCAGATAATGAACTGAAAAATACAACCAATACTTTTGTTTCTAGGTAGCTGAACCGAACTTTTCCGAACTAGACACAATATGGAGACCAAAGCAATAACTAAAAAGTGCATCAGTTCAGAATCGCAGAGGCAAGAAAGTTCTTAATGGATCTGCCTTATTTTTTCCTATGTTTTCCACTTGCACTTGTCTTGACCAACTGTCCAGAAACTGAATTTCAATTTTTACACAGGTTTCTAATATTTCCTTTGTCATCAAATTTATTTAACTGTATTGAATACACACAGTACGCAATAGCTGTTATCTCCAGATATATTGCTACTGGTGGAGTCAGTTGCTAATATGTTCAATGATCAATTTCGTAATCTCAGATGCATTGTCCTGTAGTCATATTTAGTTTTATGTTACGACATAACTATAAAACAAAGTAAATCATCAATATTTCTTCCAAATTTACTCATAAAATGTGATGTTTTTACCTTATAGCAGCAATATATTACTCTAACGAATTTTGTTGGAATGACTATATACAGAGCCGCAACATTTATTTTATATTTTCGATCAGTGCCTTATGGGCTTGCCATAGCCATGAGAACGGTGGTTTATTTTTGTTCATCAGCACACAGTGGAAATAAATAAGACTGTAATCTTGCTCGACATATTTATCCAACGTATACATCAGGAACCTTAGTAGACTGCTACGCTAAGCAGAGCATTAAGGATCTATAGCTGGTCTTGCACTAGAGACGGCTGAGCAGACTCGGATTAGGAAGGGGTAGGGAGGGAATGCTACAACCAGTGTCCTTGCCTAAGGAACGATCCCAGCATTGACCTTATTCGGCAGTAATGAAACAACGGAAAACTCAAATCTGGATACCCGGACGGAGATTTGAATCGTCGTCCTCCCGAACACGAGTCCACTGTCTAACCCAGTGGTTGTTACACTGCGGTCCCAATCAAATTTTCGTGCTGTCTACGGTTCTCAGCCGAATTCTATAATGGTAAGCCTCTGGCAACTCACAACAGAATCCAAAAACGTCAACTAACGTTAAGAGCTTCTTAAGAGAGTATTTTTCCTGGTCAGTAGCAAATAAAAGTACTTCCAGAGACAGTAATATTTCAAGACGTGCTTAATTTTAATTGACGTCGGTGAATCCGACCTTGAAGCTAGCAAAGTCTGGGGCTTACGTCAGTGACAGAGATGTAGGTAGCGCAGCCACTGTGAGGTTTGCGGAAGTGTGAGGGGGAATATTTTATTGTTTGTCTTCTAAAGATGAAAACTCACGAGGGTGCGCAACTGGCACCGATCAGCTGCTATGGTATAAATGTCAGACGAACATAACATAGATTCCTGTATGTGCGTTAAAGGGACGATCATCTTCAAATGTTGGTACATGTCTGTAGCAAGTAATACGAAATCAAATTAAGTTTGCTGCAATACAATGCAATGAATGAAAGAAAAATGACATTCGAAACATTTAATAGACGTTTGTGATCGTGTTTCATATTGCAACAACTGTTATTAATTAATATAACATACTAATTTGTGTAGGATCCCGATTAATAGTGACATCGATAGAGAAAGGTATGTTGAAGTGGACAGGACGGGAAAAGTGGCCATTGCATGTATTTTGCTCTGAACATCGCTGCTGTCAGCCAAGAAGTGGTCACGCTAGTTCCAGTACACGCCGCAATTGTCGTCAGTGAGTTTGATAGAGGAAGCTTGTTCTATCATTTTTTAGTAAAAACTTTTTTAGTCGTCTCATATGAGACAGGTCATTTTCATTATTCTTCCTACCTCATTCGTATGGAAAATAATAATTATTTTACTTATCAATGTTTAAACAACATCTTTTGGCCTACAAATGTAGCTCCTCGCCGGCCGGAATGGCCGAGCGGTTCTAGGCGCTACAGTCTGGAACTGCGCGACCGCTACGGTCGCAGGTTCGAATCCTGCCTCGGGCATGGATGTGTGTGATGTCCTTAGATTAGTTAGGTTTAAGTAGTTCTAAGTTCTAGGGGACTGATGACCTCAGATGTTGAGTCCCATAGTGCTCAGAGCCATTTGAACCATTTTTTGTAGCTCCTCGCTATTTATTCCAATTTGATAATTCCTTGTGTGGCTGAATAACGCCGACATGGCTCCCGATAGGGAAAAGCGGCTGAGGTATTCAGCACAATAAGAGTTAATTACTTCCAAAAAACACGCATAGTACAACAGTTAAAACCGATTTATAAATCCTTTATACACAAACCTATCATCCGCCATTCTCTCTCTTTCTGACAATTTTGAATTACTTGTAACTGAGTTGTAATATTTGAAATAGTCTGTTTTGTTTGACCTATTACAAAAGTCCGATTCAATTTAAGGGGGTATTTAATGCGTACTGCAATATCAAACATCAAAAAAAGTATTGCATCGTCCCGGTTCCCACAACTCCTGAAGACAAGTGTGGATATTGTATCGCAGACACAGCCCCTTTGAATGTTCATAGATGTCACTAAACCGCCCCAAAGATATAAACAATCATCCATGAGCAGTGCCTATTAGACGGAGAGCGTCCGACAGCCGATCAGTTCGAGTCATTCCACCAGGAAGGAGGTACACAGCTCTTGTTGTCCGTAGTTCAACCATGCCTAGATTGTAAATACTACGATTCGATCGCGTCCGCATTGTTACTTTGTGCCAGAAAGGGTTCTCAACAACGGAAGTGTCCAGGCGTCTCGGAGTGACTAGGGCCTCCCGTCGGGTAGACCGTTCGCCGGGTGCAAGTTTTTCGATTTGACGCCACTTCGGCGACTTGCGCGTCGATGGGGATGAATTGATGCTGATTAGGACAACACAATACCCAGTCTCTGAGCGGAGAAAATCTCCGACCCAGCCGGGAATCGAACCCGGGCCCTTAGGATTGACATTCGCTCTGACCACTCAGCTATCGGGGGCGGATAGCTAAAACGATGTTTTTCGGACATGGAGGAGATACAGAGAGACAGGAACTGTCGATGACATGCCTCGCTCAGGCCGCCCACTGCAGTGGATGACCGCTACCTACGGATTATGGCTCGGAGGAACCCTGACAGCAACGGCACCATGTTGAATAACGGTTTTCACCCAGCCACAGGACATCGGGTTACTACTCAAACGGTGCTCAATAGGCTGCATGATGCGCAACTTCACTCCAGACTTCCATGGCAAGGTCCATCATTGCAACCACGACACCATGCAGCGCAGTACAGATGGGCCCAACATCGTGCCGAATGGACCGCTTAGGATTGGCATTACGTTCTCTTCACCCATGAGTGTCACATATGTCTTCAACCAGACAATCGTCGGAGACGTGTTTGGAGGCAACCTGGTCAGGCCGAACGCCTAAGACACACTGTCCAGCGAGTGCAGCAAGGTGGAGCTTGCCTGCTATTTTGGGGTGGCATTATGTGGGGCAGACGTACGCCACTGGTGGCCATGGAAGGCGCCTTAACGGCTGTACGATACGTGAATACCATCTTCCGACCGATAGTGGAACCATATCGGCAGTATACTAGCGAGGCATTCGTCTTCATGGACGAAAATTCGCGCCCCCATCGTGCATATCTTGTGAATGACTGCCTTCAGGATAACGACATCGCTCGACTAAAGTGGCCAGCATGTTCTCCAGACATGAACTGTGTCTAAAATGCCTGGGATATATTGAAAAGGGCTGTTTATGGACGGTGTGACCCACCAACCACTCTGAGGGACCTATGCTGAATCACCGTTGAGGAGTGGGACAGTCTGGACCAAAGATGCCTTGATGAACTTGTGTATAGTAGGCCACGACGAATACAGACATGCATCATTGCAACAGGACGTGCTAGTGGGTATTAGAGGCACCGGTGTGTAAAGGGATATGGACCACCACCTTTGAAGATCTCCATGTATGGTGGTACAATATGCAATGTGTGGTTTTCATGAGCAATAAAAATGGCGGTAATGATGTTTATGTTGATCTCTATTTAAATTTTCTGTACAGGTTAGGGAACTCTCGGAACCGAGGTGATGCAAACCTGTTTTTGATGTGTGTATTTCTCCGTTGATAGGAATGTAAAACTACACAGATGTTATAAGTTATAAAAAATATCGTGATATGAAGCCAACAGAGACGGTAGCAACACCATAAATTCACATTCCTAGAGACGATAATTCTGTTGGATTCCTGAGAAACGCGCAACTGAGGAACTTTAAGCATAGGAGAATGTGTGATTGATAAGTTCCAAGTACCTGTGAATATCGATATCAAAATTCAGAGAAAAAGTGAACTCAGAGACTCTCTTGTTGCGCGGCGATGTTTGGTAACGCTTCGCGAGATGGATGATGAGACGTAGACGAATCCTGTATCGGTTGTAGATAGCTGATCAAATTGCTCGTTCGTAATTTCTAATCTTAGCGAAAGAATTTATGCGCTTTTAGCTCCCAGGTCAATCACGTCATTGGAAATTGCAGCAAATTCCGAAGGAGGACTCAAAAGTAGGTGATGGCAACAACGGACGTAGACCTCGGACTTCGCTACGCAGCAGTCTGTTACCGGTCATCTTTTAATGTTCACATTCGCTGACTTCGCCAATGACAAACTTTTATCACATTTCAACCTAACCTAGACCTCAGGATACGCTACAGATTTACCTGTTACCACAATAATGTTTTGGTGATCGCATACCTTGGTTTCACCTACTCACAAGAAAATTATCACTTTACACCGTAAGTTTAGACCTCGTTCTACCCCACATATCAATCTGTCATCACAAGCAGGGTTTCAGAGGATGAGGGGAGGTTGGTTGCCTGTATCAGTCTCCATCCTTTAATCATGAATTTAAATGTAACTGCTGCACGTTTCCCTTTGACTGTTCAGAGATGTCACTAAACCGGCCCAAAGATGTAAACAACCATCCATGAGCAGTGCCTATTAGACGGTGCTATTAGGTCTCAACATAATAACTGCATATTCAGAAGTAAGATGATTGTGAATTTCAACAAATTGACGTTGAAGTAGTTACTAAAAAGAACAAAGTAGAACATAAAACATGTAAAATTTTCAAATATCTTTTGCCACACAAAATATTTCATCTTTTCTGTACTGGGACAAAATGCATGAGCGCGCTGCACGAGTAGTAGTTAAGATCCTTGACTCTCTGTTTAACATAACCTACGGTGCGCTTGGTCGTTAGCTGTGCAGCGTTAGGGCATTCTTAGTAGAGGCATAGTAACGAGCAGTTAAGTTTCAGAGAACGAGGTCTGACATTTCTGAATCTGTGAGAAATTATCTGGACTACCTTATTACGGAGACAAAAACTTGTTTCATAGGTATTTTCTTGACTGTGTGGATAGAAAATATTTTCGGGGAATATTTCACGGTAACCAATTCAGGCACAAGAATGAAATCTTTGTTTGTGAGAACTGTTAATTGAAGGAAATCTCTGTCCCTTAGATGTCTAATAATATCCATGATTAGTGTTAATTTGATCTCTTTGTTTTCGATGTGTCACAAAAAACGCAAGAGGTTTAAATGTCTGTGGTCATCGTAATGAGTGAATTCTGTAATTGACTGAATCTTCTTATATTGTACAGACTTTTTCGGCAGTAATCATAGTTCAATTTGTCAAGAACGCTTTCCTTTAAAGTAATTCTCTCTTCTATCATACCTGGTGAACTTTTAATTATTTTGTCCTTTGTGCATTTCAACTCACATCACATGCTGCCTTAGATTATTTACGAAAAGCAAAGAAAAATTAGTAGTAAGTTGGTTATTTTTCTGTAACTGGTGAATTTTCTGACTAAAGAACGTCAGTACATCACACACAAAATAGCGTGCCGAGAAAGAGGCAAATTACTCGTCTTTCAGGGCAGATCTGACTTCGAATTCTTGTCAGCGAACAGTACGTAGTCATAATTCACAGATGTTGTACTAAATAGGTCCGAGTTGAGCAATATTTTATTCTGTGGATATTTTAAGTTGATCATTGCACTTCATGTTACGTAACTTTCGTAATGTACATCAGTATTGAGTTTCGGTTAAATATTTTTCACTGAGAATACAGTATCTTTTGGAATTTAATTAGATTCGTTTTCATTGTTTCATATTCAGCAATTCACTGAGATTAAAATTTCGGTTTCACAACATCGTTCACAAATGCAATGCAGGGCGAACCAACAGTCAGTACTGCTCAGCAGCGGAATACGATATCTGAAGGACCCGTTAGACGAGGAGAACGGTTTTTAAAAAGAATATTCATAATTTCATATACAGATAAATTACACAGAGGACTTGCAAAGGAAACTCTATTGACTATTCTCATTGAGTACCGTACACTATCACTCGATTAGTTACGACCAATGACAACGAATTGCCAACAGCAGCATGCAACGGTTTAGTCGCCGACACCGTAATTGCTCTTTAGTCGAAATTCCGACATGAAGGTAGTTAAAGAATATTGAAAATTCGATCTAAGTAGCAAGCAGGCTATGGGATACACGCACACTCTGCCACACTTCATTTAAGTGGCCACGCAAAGGCAGTGGGTGACACTGCTAAGTATGGGAACGGACTTCTGCTTAGCGTGTAATTTCTTTTTTCAAACATGCATTTGAGATTGACAGTAGACGACAATTAAACATACACAATAACGTATATGAGAAACAAAAACATACCCCAAAAATAACGTGAGATGATGTCGTGGCGCTGCTGCTGTGGTCGCAGGTTTGAATCCTGCCTCGTCATGGCTATGTGTGATGTCCTTAGGTTAGTTAGGTTTAATAAGTTCTAAGTCTAGGGGACTGAAAACCTCAGATGTTAAGTCCCATAGTGCTTGGAGCCATTTGAATCATTTTTGATGTCCTAGCAGGAATGTGACCCACACTAAAATCCAACCATCACCCTTCAATTGTCGGTATGCCGTTGCGCGGCAACGTTAGACGTAATCCAATAATGGTGACCTCATAGACGTTGATATCGATATGTGAGCGAGTTCCATAAGCTTTAAAACCAAGTCAGGGATACAGTCTGGGTGTTACTAGGTAAACAATTCACCATTCATGGCAAAATATCACAAAAAGTTATCAGTCAGGTTTTGTCGGTGAAATTAAGGGTTTACAGGTTTTTTGGTTTGGAGCTGAGTTGTGAGCTTCTGTTTACGCGACATCTCGACAACTTTTCTAGTTGTCGTAGTAAGGTGCCAAGCGCAGATTTCGTTGCTCGCTGTCTGGACTCCAGCCAAACTGTGAAGTGTACACGCTGCGCTCCCCCTTAGCGATTGTTTCACTGACTGTTATATCTTGTTTACACGTTTCTTCTAGCAGACAGCACTACCAAAACTCGCTACTCCCAGTCTGCTTCTGCATGCTGCACGGAACCGAGGGCAGTTCTACAGGGTAAGTCACGAGGAAAGGTACATGCTTCGAGGTGTGGTACTATTGGTGATTCTGAGCACAACACTTCATATGAATATGTGCGCTATTTCTGATGGTTTTCGAAACGAAACACCTTTGTTACAGTTTTCTACGTTTTTCTTGAATAACTTGAAAGCTGCGTACTGTAGCGAAAACATGTCGCAGCAGAAAACTAAAGTCCATTAAATTTACTACAAAATAGGAACTATTAATTTTTTTCGAGGGCTAGTAGTTTGCGCGAAAAGAGCGAGGAGATATTGAAAATCTCGTGCGACGCACTTGTGCTGTGGGTTAGTTAGTTTTTGTAGGTCAGTTTGAGGTAGCTTCCCCACTAGACAGACCACAAGTGTCCCATTTCAAATTGATCATCTCGAATTCCTGTATACCACTGTGGTACTTTGTAAACAATCACAATGTACTGAATAATATACAAAATAAATAACAGTGTACATAAAACGTGTTCTGTCTCTGAAACCATTCGGAATAGGACATATGTCCATATGAAGTTCTTTGTTTAGAATTAGCACTACTATCACCCCTCAAAGCGTTCCCCTATTCTCCTGACTCCCCCCGTATATTCCTGCGTGAAAGTGCATGCCGACAGTGGCCGAATCGTTCAATGAAACGTGGGCTGCAGGCACAGTAGACAATCTGCACCTGTGTGCATCTCAAGGCTTCCACGCTGCACCGATAAAGTGATTCTGAGGTGAAAGATGCTAGAATATGACAACTTGGTGCCAAGAACACTAAACAACATGATTGTAGGCCATGTCTTTTTGCCATCAAAAGTATAGACTATCACGACAGGAGCAAACGCGATACAGCAATAAGTGAACTATACTGTATATTGAAAGTATGTATGCCGCAGATAACAGTGGAGGAAAAAAAAAAGAACTCTACAATCACAGTATAACAGATACGCCACTGAGACCTCAAACTTGATGTGGTGTTGTCAATGAGGATATTTCCGTACCAAAAATATTGAGACGTGCTTGATGGGTAAGAGCATGGTGTTAACACACAGATTACATGGGGCAGAGGCTTCAGCTTAAGTAAAAGGTGGGATCCGGCTGTCAGTTTGCTTAAACCACGTAGGAAAACACTTCGGTGTTCTCTCAATGCTCACATGTAAGTGCCTATTAGGACGTTTTTCGGTAGAGAATATCACCTCACTTCATTATCCGTACTTAGGCTTTTTATATTTTAATCCAGCCTTCTTGCTGTATTTAAATTTCTGTTGAGTGTTTTATCGTTCAACTCGACCGAGGAATAAGCAATAAGGTAGTACGCAGCGTGTCTTGTTCACATGAAGGAGATCGAACAGCTAGCAACGAAATCTGCGCTCCGCGCGTGATGAAGATAACTAGGGAAGTTATCGAAATAACGTGTAAAGATAAAATGACAACCCAAAAGCAAACCAAAAACTTGTAAACGACCACAATAGAATTTCGCATCTGTTTTTCGCACAACGAAGGCTTCACGACCGGATGTCAAAGCTGCTGCTTAGTCTTCCGAGGTCCATTAAACTTTTACGTACCGAATATTTCGTGCAGAGCTGCGCTTGACATCTTCAGAGGTGCTCCTCGTTTCGCTGAGTCTTGTCGACTGACGGATCGGGCATCGGAGTCCAACAAAAATAGGGTGCAAAAGGGGCGTGGTCGAGTTTACACCTAATCGGTAGAGATCATCTTCGTCAGAGATAAAACTTAACTATAGATAGTCGCCTATTAAAAATAAAACATATCTAGATGGTTTACCATGGCTTCTTCTTTCCTGTTAAAATTATTGCCATGTTTATGTACTTCGGTGACTTCTCCCTATAAGGCCTACATGATAGCTTCTCTATAGGGTCTCCCAGCATGGATGGTCAATATTCCGGGGTATATAACAGGTACGATCATTCGAAGTAAGAATGTTCAGTAAACATGGGCTCTAAAACGCATACCTTAAGATCTATGAACACTTATTTACCTTCACTGCTGCGAAACACATCTCTTCTACTGATTAAGTGCTCATAGCTCCCATACCTGCGCCGGCAAAACATTTCACTTGGCAGTTCGCGTTACGTCATGTTAGGTTGACTATACTGCAATAGCTATGTTGCAACAGTGGCCTCTATACACATAGCAGACGATACGGATTTCCTTTCCATCTTCTAAATGTAAGATAATAGAGCAATAACAATCCATATAAGAATTCGGTTTTTAGTTGCAGTTACACTGACAGCAAAGAATCAACCGCATAATAATGTAGATAAAAGCATAACAAAGCACACGCTTTCGATAACGGAGCAAAGAAATACGGGAAATAGGCAGTTGATGATGATCGATATCTTGAAAACAATACAGTATATAGTTAAAAAAACAAATAATAACCGAGATCGTAACCTCTCCCTTTAGGTTTTATAATGGAAATGATGCAATCAATAATCCATATTCGTAGCTTTACACTCATCAATTTTCGACGACAATGGCGCAATACCATCCAGCTCCCCATCGCCACTGTTGTGGAAATCAGCACCAAAGCCATTTTCATTGTCTTCATAACCGAGACAAATCTTTAGCTGTTTATTGTCACTGATGATACCTTCCATTGTCTGTGCTGCTCGTATAAGTTTTTCGACGTATCCGACCTTTTTTCTCCAAAAGGCTGCATTTACAGTCGCAGTCGCAGATTTAAGTGTCAGGAAGTTATTTCTGAAAGTATTTGTATGGAGTGTAGCCATGTATGGAAGTGAAACATGGACAGTAAATAGTTTGGACAAGAAGAGAATAGAAGCTTTTGAAATGTGGTGCTACAGAAGAATGCTGAAGATTAGATGGGTAGATCACGTAACTAATGAGGAGGTATTGAATAGAATTGGGGAGAAGAGAAGTTTGTGGCACAACTCTACCAGAAGAAGGGATCGGTTGGTAGGACATGTTCTGAGGCATCAAGGGATCACCAATTTAGTATTGGAGGGCAGCGTGGAGGGTAAAAATCATAGGGGGAGACCAAGAGATGAATGCACTAAGCAGATTCAGAAGGATGTAGGTTGCAGTAGGTACAGGGAGATGAAGAAGCTTGCACAGGATAGAGTAGCATGGAGAGCTGCATCAAACCAGTCTCAGGACTGAAGACCACAACAACAACAACATTGCTTCACACAAAAGCCTTTCCACGTCTGTTATTCTAAAGGTGTTGTTATTATTCATTATGTACGTCTTCACATCACTCTGTACTAGCTCAATGGGGTTGAGAAGGCAGTGATATGGTGGCAGCTTGATTATCGTTTGATACTGCTCCGTGGCGATTTCATTTATCGCGTATCTAGGCGCCGTAGGTTTATTTTCATTAACAGGCGAATATAATAACAGAAACCTCGTCTTGCTTATATCTGCAGCGATTTTTCGCGCAAATAACCACTGCACCATAACTTCTTTGCGATCGTCTGTGGTTGGGACTTGGTTCAATATCACAGAATGATATGGAGCACTGTCCGTTATCACTGGTGAAGGTACAGAAAACTGTTTTAAAAGGTTCCTGAACCACTCAACAAATCGTATGTGGTCCATGTTTTCATGATAATCACCTGAATTTTTGGACCGAAAAACTGCATCAGAACAAAACCACTGGAAGGACCTGTATGGATCATAATTAATCTAACTCCTCTATCCGTTGGCTGGAGACTGCTACTGCTTGGATTATCATCCATCCAGCATTTACTCCCAGCGTCCTCAACATTAACCCACGTTTCGTCTAGCCATATTATAGAATGAATGTTTTTCCCCTTAATTTTGCGCACGAATATTTTTCGAGCCGTTACGATAAGCGCCTGTTCTAACAGGATTTCGCCTCCATCTAACGCTTTGTAACGGAAAAACATACTTTTCAGCACAGTTTTTACTGACGTTTTCCCATCCCGGAAAACTTCAATTTCTTGCGACAAAATCGCTATTGTAGAATACTCTTTCCTGGCAGCATGAATATGCCTGCAAATTGCATCAGTCTGGAAAGAGTCTAATTCGGTGACAGGGTGAAGCTGCTTTTTCTCCTTTCCGTGAGTGTCTAAAAATACATTATCTGATCCAGACGCCTCGGAATTATTATGGTTCACGTCTATACCTTTCAACTTTTGCCAAAAATGGTTCAAATGGCTCTGAGCACTATGGGACTTAACTTCTGTGGTCATCAGTCCCCTAGAACTTAGAACTACTTAAACCTAACTAACCTAAGGACATCACACACATCCATGCCCGAGGCAGGATTCGAACCTGCGACCGTAGCGGTCACGCGGTTCCAGACTGAAGCGCCTTTAACCGCACGGCCACACCGGCCGGCAACAACTTTTGCAATAACACTTCCTTACTACTGTTTTTGCACTAATTCCAAGAGCTTTTGATGTGCCTTCCACTACTTTATCAGCAGTAACTGATGACTATCCATGAATACTTACGTATTCTTTCTCGTGCTCGTAAAACTCGCGAGTTCATCGTAGTCACTTCAGTGCCTGGATGTTTAGCGCACCTCGACGCAAAAGTTTTCACTAGGAAAACGAATTCTTTTCTGTGGCACTCACCAGAATTTTCTAATTCGCAGTACAAAGCAAGCACAGGACAATGCACGCACACACTAGAAACCAACCACAACGCACGTTGTTTACGTTCACACGCAACAAAGCCGGCAACGTGGGAGCTTCGACGTCACGACCGGAAGCGATTACTGCGCCCCACGCCTAGAGCCGCACGTAACTCGTTCATCCCTTGTTTACGCTTTCTACTTAAAACGCATACGTCAAGTGCAAAGTTTCAGCGGCCGGGCATAGTATGCATTTGAGAGCATATGCTTACAGTTGTTACATGTTTTTGTCCCTGCTGTCTTCTCTCAGAATATGGAAATCAAAGAGCTGGCAGTAGAAGAGATTTGTATCACAGTATCGAAGATGAGGAAGTGCTCATAGCTCTTTAAGGTATGTATTTTAGAACTCATGTCTACTGGACATTTTTGCTTCGAATAATCGTTCCCGTCGTATCCCTGAATATTGACCATTTCTAATAATACATCCTGCAGTTAGCTAGTTAGCTACATGTTCCGTAGATCATCTGAACGGTTCTTTTATCGAAAGGATGTGGAACGAGTCAATTTACGAGATATGCATACGTGATTAGTGTTCAACATTAATGAAGACATTACTATTTTAGTCCTACTCATGCAGCAAATTTTTTTTACTGGCTACCAGTTTTTAAGTAAAAATTTATCATTGGAATAGAATGGGTTCACCACGAGAAATGATTTTTAAATTATATTTAAAACTTGCTTCGGTGTTTGTCAGAAATTTTATGCTATTTTATGCTATTGCTGCATGTTGAACTCCTTTCTGAGCCACTGACAGCCTTAACAATGGGTAATAAAGGTAATTTTCCGTCTAGTGTTATAGTTATGTACATCATTGTTTTCCTCGAATTGTTATGGATTATTTATGAAGGATTTCATTAGCGAACATATTTATTCCGTCAGCGAAGTTAAAACGCTCCTTGAAGAGGTTCCTACATGACGTCAGTGGGTGAACACCACATATTATGCTTACTGCTCTCTTTTCTGCAATTAATATTTTCTTTCTAAGTGATGCGTTACACAAGAAAATCATTCCGTACGACATGATAGAGTGGAAATATGTTAAGTGTGTTGGGGAGGGGGGTGATACGTTTGTTTTCGATATTAGCAGTATACAATGTTTCTTTTCTCAAAATCGAGGGATTGTCAATTTTCAGACAACTACTTAATAATTCTTTGGAAAATAACATTTACCAACTCTCCCTGCTACTTTCTCTCTAATAGGATTTATTATAACACTAGTATCGTCTGCAAAAAGTACCAGTTTTGCTTGTTGAATGTTAAGCGGAAGGTCATTCACCTACACTGACGGAAAAAAATCGCAGTGCCGGAAAATACTTAATGTAGAGTAACGAAACTTCAGGAATACAGTTTTCTAAGTAATATATTAACATCGCAATATCACAGGTTAATTTAAGCACGAGATATACCATCGCAAATGTGAAATGCTGCTGCAATGATAACCAGTGTAGCCGCCATAATGTTGAATGTAAGCGTGCAAACGTCCATGCATTGTGTTGTACAGGTGTGGATGTCAGTTTGTGGGATGGAGTCTTTGCCTATTGCACTTTGTCAGTCAATACAGGAACGGTTAAGGCTGACTGTGGATAACGCTGGAGTTCTCGTCCGATGATGTCCCACAAACGCTCCACTGGAGACAGATCTGATGATCGATTAGCCCAAAGAAACCTGTAGACACTCTGTAGAATAAGTTTAGCTACAACAATGGTATGTGAGTGAGTGTTGTCTCTTTGGAAAGCTGTTCATGAATGGCAGCACAACACGTCGAATCACCAGACTGACTAACAAATTTGCAGCCAAGGTGCGTGGAATAGCCAAGACAGAACTCCTGCTGCCATATGAAATCGCACCCCAGACCATAACTCAAGGTGTATGTCCAGTGTGTCTAGCACACAGACAGGGTGGTTGCAGGCCCTCAACTGGCCTCCATCTAACCAATACACTATCATCATTGGCACCGAGAGAGAACCAGCTTTCATCAGAAAACATAAGAGACCTTCACTTTACCCTCCAGTGAGGTATTGTCTGACACCACTGATGTCGCAAATGGCGATGGTTTGCGGGTCAGTGTAATGCACGGCACAGGGCGTCTGGCTTGGAGCTGTCCTTGAAGTAACCCATTTGTAACAGTTCGTGGTGTGAAACATCCTGGCAGATTAAAACGGTGCGCCGGAACGAGAGTCGAAATCGGGACCTTTGCCTTCCGCGGGCAAGTGCTCTACCAACTGAACTACCCAAGCACGACTCACGCCCCGTCCTCACAGCTTTAATTCCGCCAGTACTTCGTCTCCTCCTGCGCAGGAGAGCTTCTATGAAGTTTGGAAGGTAGGAGACGAGGTACTGGCGGAATTAAATCTGTGAGGACGGGGCGTGAGTTGTGCTTGGGTAGCTGAATTGGTAGAGCACTTGCCCGCGAAAGGCAAAGGTCCCGAGTTCGAGTCTCGGTCCGGCACACTGTTTTAATCTGCCAGGAAGTTTCATATCAGCGCACACTCCGTTGTAGAGTGAAAATTTCATTCTAGAAACATCCCCCAGGCTGTGGCTAAGCCATGTCTCTGCAATATCCTTTCTTCCAGGAGTGCTAGTACTGCTAGGTTCGCAGGAGAGCTTCTGTGAAGTTAGGAAGGTAGGAGACGAGGTACTGGCGGAATTAAAGCTGTGAGGACGGGGCGTGAGTCGTGCTTGGGTAGCTCAGTTGGTAGAGCACTTGCCCGCGAAAGGCAAAGGTCCCGAGTTCGAGTCTCGGTCCGGCACACCGTTTTAATCTATCTGCCAGGAAGTTTCAGATCAGCGCACACTCCGCTGTAGAGTGAAAATTTCATTCTAGTTCGTGGTGTGTTTGTGGTGCCATGTGTTGCTTGCTCAAGTTTCCGCTGCAGTTGCAGTTCGACGCGCCAGAGACATATGCTGAACCCGATGATCTTCCTCTCGGTAGTGCCACGTGACAGTCCAGAGCCTGGCCTTCACGAAACTGTACATTCTGGTGACAATCGCTGCCGGCAACCATGTACAGTGGTTAAATGCCTGCCAAGTCTTTCCACAATATCGCAGAAGGAACATACTGCTTATTGTAGCCATATTTCACAGTGAGGCGTGATGACGGCGTCTTTGCTGCCTCAAAAGCAATTTTGACTAATATTAAGTCAGTACGCACAGTCGCAAAGGTAATTAACGCTGACCGTTACAGCATGTGTGTAAAACAAACCTGATTTGCATCCTCATAATGGTGCTACTAGTTCAACGTTCTTGCGACTGGCGCGAAATTTGAATAGACGCCAACTTTCACGTGTACAAACACGCATGCCAACTTTCGTTAATGTCCCATAATTCCTTCTTGGTTTTTCGTTTCTTTTTTTCGTCTACGTATACAGGCTGTTACAAAAAGGTACGGCCAAACTTTCAGGAAACATTCCTCACACACAAAGAAAGAAAAGATGTTATGTGGACATGTCTCCGGAAACGCTTAATTTCCATGTTAGAGCTCATTTTAGTTTCGTCAGTATGTACTGTACTTCCTCGATTCACCGCCAGTTGGCCCAATTGAAGGAAGGTAATGTTGACTTCGGTGCTTGTGTTGACATGCGACTCATTGCTCTACAGTACTAGCATCAAGCACATCAGTACGTAGCATCAACAGGTTAGTGTTCATCACGAACATGGTTTTGCAGTCAGTGCAATGTTTACAAATGCGGAGTTGGCAGATGCCCATTTGATGTATGGATTAGCACGTGGCAATAGCCGTGGCGCGGTACGTTTGTAACGAGACAGATTTCCAGAACGAAGGTGTCCCGACAGGAAGACGTTCGAAGCAATTGATCGGCTTCTTAGGGAGCACGGAACATTCGAGCCTACGACTCGCGATTGGGGAAGACCTAGATCGACGAGGACACCTGCAATGGACGCGGCAATTCTTCGTGCAGTTGACGATAACCCTAATGTCAGCGTCAGAGAAGTTGCTGCTGTACAAGGTAACGTTGATCACGTCACAGTATGGAGAGTGCTACGGGAGAACCAGTTGTTTCCGTACCTATGCAGCGTGTGCAGGCACTATCAGCAGCTGATAGGCCTCCACGGGTACACTTCTGCGAATGGTTCATCCAACAATGTGTCAATCCTCATTTCAGTGGAAATGTTCACTTTACGGATGAGGCTTCATTCCAACGTGATCAGATTGTAAATTTTCACAATCAACATGTGTGGGCTGACGAGAATCCGCACGCAATTGTGCAATCACGTCACCAACACAGATTTTCTGTGAACGTTTGGGCAGGTATTGTTGGTGATGTCTTGATTGGGCCCCATGTTCTTCCACCTAATCTCAATGGAGCACGTTATCATGATTTTTACGGGATACTCTACCTGTTCTGCTCAAACATGTGCCTTTACAAGTACGACACAACATGTGGTTCATGCACGATGGAGCTCCTGCACATTTCAGTCGAAGTGATAGTACGTTTCTCAACAACAGATTCGGTGACCGATGGTTTGGTAGAGGCGGGCCAATTCCATGGCCTCCACGCTCTCCCGACCTCAACCCTCTTGACTTCCATTTACGGGGGCATTTGAAAGCTGTTGTCTACGGAACCCCGGTACCAAATGTAGAGACTCTTTGTGCTCGTATTGTGGACGGCTGTGATACAATACGCCATTCTCGAGGGCTGCTTCAGCGCATCAGGGATTCCATGTGACGGAGGATTGGATGCATGTATCCTCGCTAACGGAGGACATTTTGAACATTGTAACACCCTGTATAAGGAATGGGAGTGGACCCAAAATTGAACCCTGTGGGACTCCTTTGTTTTTCTTTTTCCCAGGTCATTAAATGTGCAACCTTTTCGACAGATACAGTCATACATTCTGTTACGTATGATTCAAACCAGCGGTGTGTAAATATTGGTGTGTTCTTTTTTCAGCATTTATTGAGCAGGAAAGTGCCAGAAGCAGGGGGTACAAGGTGTGGCGCTTGCCGGCCTGTTACAGATCAAGTGGGCGCGTTCGCGCAGCAAGGAGCGGCGGCCGCGGCGCAGCGAGGAGGCCGGCGGCGGCGCGCGGCCGCGGCGGGACTCGACCACGGACTACGCGGCGGACAACTCGTCGGAGCACAGCAGCGCCGCCACGCCGCTGACGCAGTCGCCGCGCCACCGCCTGCTGGCGCTGCCGCACCACCAAGGTGGGTGGCCCGCCGTCCTCTGCTGCACCACAAGCGACCACGCCGCCCTGCCCGCGCGCGCCAGGGAGCGCTCTGCAGGTAGCGCCCCGCTCCCTCACCTCACCTCACCTACCATACCCGGCTTGGTCACCCTTCCTCACTCGCATGATAAAATACTGTTCGCTATATCTCTACTGTAGAATCGTATAGAAGTGGAACAGGTACGATATTAAACTATTCGACAACTTCTCAACCAAAATCGCAATTATAAAACCTTTACTTACGAGACCAGTTTCGGTAAACACACTAAACATCACCTGATCTGTGAACAGTGAGCGTAAAGTGTAAACGTAAGCATATTACATTATGAAATCCAGTGTATGCATTATTAACATAGTACATAGACTGAATTATTATTACATGCATGTGGCCAAATTGAGCTATATTTAGTGCCACCACCGATTAGGGCAGGGAAAGTTAGTTTTGGGCGATATTCTGAGCACGAGTTACAGCCAGGTGCCGGCCGGACTGCAGTAAGTTACACATACCAGCAGTTGCGAAGGCAAATAGAGACCACAGGGGCGTTGAACTGCCAGAGAGGGCGCACACAGCAGTTTCCATGGCGCAAGTCACAGGCAGAAGAGGGCCACTGGCCAACCTAAGTGTTATGCATATGTGACGTGAAGCGGCGTGCTCGGCAAAACAGACGCACACAGCCAAGTATAAACAGATGCCGTTTTCTAACGAGATCCAGTCAAGTGTGGCAGCTCTCCTGGATGGTGGGGCGTATCACACCACTGGGCTACATATAGCAACAGATGGGGTGCCAGCGTCCCAGTCCACAGCGGGTCATTGGTTTGACCCTCTGATGCCAACGCGGGGACCGCAGCCAGCCAGCGGCCGGCCACTCTTCAGCGCGCTACTGCAGGCAGTTGTCTAGGCTCCTGACACATGCCAGAGACTTACCGAGGCGAGGGCCGCAGATTCGGACGCCAGGCAGTTGGCGCTTGTTCATCGCTGCGATCTCAGCTATGCCGAGAGGAGAAGGACGCAGCTGACCACCTGCAGCTGACACCGAGCGGCACTGAGTTGGCTGCTGGTGCAGCCATTCTGACGTCATCAGAACTCAGTGGGTCGGCCAAGGCCGGCACGGCACAGTGTTGCATTGCACAGGTCGCAGGCGTGCTTCCTCAGCATTGCGGGGCCCTGTGACGCAGACCGAGGTGAATGGAGCACCATAGTGGAGACAAATAAATCATTAATAAAGTTCTTGCCGAGTTTTAATACGGTACCTCCTGGTCCCATCCACTACATTTGGTGTCTTCCCACTACATTTGGTCATCCTGATACATTCGATGGCCACAACATATAAGTGTACTCCATATCTTAATTACCTTGATGATTAATGTAAGATGCATTGGCAAGTCAAAGTTAGATACAGTATATACAATATGTTCAAAGTTAATATCAGTATTTACAAAACCTTTGACCAAGTACATCCACCCCATATTACAGATCACAGAGTACTTCACTGATGCAAGAGCACCGCTGAACTGACATGCAGCACAATGTGCTGGAGTACTAGCTAACATTTAGTGCCTCATGAGGTCACGTGTGTGCTCATGTTACCGTCTCTTGTAAATATAAATACATAATTTTAATAACAATGTGATAACTGGTATACAATTATACATGTAAAAGAAAAAAGACAGCAGGTGGTTAAGACTACAACCTAAGTCATATTGCAAGTATCTTTGTGCCACATCACATACATGGAAACTAATTGCACAGTAACATTTACTGACTATAACCACAGGGGAAAACTAGTTGATGACAACAATGACTTAGATTGTAGTCTTAACGAGATGTTATTTTTTCGACATACTGTTTTACCTTCATATAGTTTTGTATGTCCTTCTGTTTTTAAAAAGTATTTTTAGCTTCTACCTGCTACAAAAAAAAAATTATAATTTTATACCAGTCACAAAATTTTTATGAAAATTGTATATTTATATTTGAAGTATATGATGATATGAATACACAAGCGACCTCCAGATGCACCAAATGTTAACAAGTCTTCTAGGAACTTCCGCTGCGTGTCAGTTCAGCATACTCTTGCATCGCTGAAGTACTGTGTGATCTATAATATGGGACAGATGTGCATGGTAAAAGATTTTGTAAATACTGGTTTTAACTTTGACATACTGCCAAAGCATCTCACATTAACCGTTCAGCTAATTAAAATACAGAGTACATTTCTAGCTCAAATAGGCCATGCGTATTAACCTGTGCTGAGGTATGTATAACAATAATTCAGTCTATGTATTATATTAATAATATGTACACTAGTTCTCCTAATATGATATGTTTACATTTCATGTACACTGTTCACAGATCAGACGATGGTTACTCTCATTATTCAAACTGGTCTCACAAATGAAGGTTTCACAGGTTTGACCTTGGCTGAGGAGTTGTCTTTTTTGAAGTTGAATATTTACGGATTGCTCCTTATTACTCAGCATGAGCAAGTGAACTAGTTGTTAGATGACCCATAGATTGTCTGTCACCTGAGGTGAGTGAACTGAGTTGTCAGGGCAACAGCAGATTTATTTAATTAACTACTTTATTCCGGCCCTCGGCCATAGTAGATCAGGAACAGTTTGGTGAAGGCGTCCAGTTGCCTCTCATGAGAAACAACAGACGTCTACCATTGCTGACAGCGCAAAGAGCCGGGCCGAGCATGGAGCGACTCGAATGTCACAGTCAAGAACGCCCCAGCGCATTATGCGATTCTGCAGAGGCTGCTGTGACCTCCCTCCAGTTAGCAGGCTGCCCTCTGCTCCAGCAGCGGTTGCTCTTGTGGCTCAGAATAGGTTGCCCCTTCCCATGGTCGAACAGTAGACCCCATACTGCATTCCAGGATGTCGCTCCTTGTGTCACAGCCTTGTGGTTTAAGCTGTGATACTGAGACCATAATATTTTAGTACATGAATATGTTCGTTTAGGGCTTAAGGCACGTACTCTAAACGCTCCTCTGATGGAAAATGAGGAAATGCTTCCATCCTTCCACTAGCGAATTGTAGCATCGGTTGTTCCTATACTACCCCCAGCTGGCTCTCCTTCACAACAACTCTTGACTGCGTTTTCCTTCGCAATGCATAACACTCCTGCTGCCTGCAGCTGGCTCTATTCGAACTTACTTCCACTCTGATGTACTTTTTGACCATGTACTGTCGCTATACTACATTGCTCTCCATTTTATCAAGACCCTTTCCTTCGGCTCGACCAAATTAGATTACATTATCCTGTCAGTAGAGTTCCTGGCAACCATCCCTTCTGACACTGTTTTGCCTCTAAAGAATTATTCTAATGACTGGTTTCCTTAAACCTACCACTTCATCTTAAACATTTTTATAGGCCTTTGCCCTGCTCCCTAACTCAAACACCATGGAACTTATTTCATTACATCTAAATCTTCTACGTCAGTTTGTTGTTCGCTTGATATTCTGATTTACTGCCTCTAATTCTGTAGCCCTGGCATGCCGCATTACTTCTCCAGTCAGTTGTCATCGCAGTCATGTGTTATTCAGTACGTCCTTCTCTAATCGGGGTATTATGGCAATCACTCATGGCTTTGTTCCGTGTTGCCCATTGCTTAACCTCTTCTATGGTGCCGTTCACCCTTCGAATGTCTTCCTCATCAGCAGTGACGAATATTGTTTTCATAAGCCAACCTCCAGCATTGCTCCAACACTTCTTCCGTCGCATAGCCGGCCGAAGTGGCCGTGCGGTTAAAGGCGCTGCAGTCTGGAACCGCACGACCGCCACGGTCGCAGGTTCGAATCCTGCCTCGGGCATGGATGTTTGTGATGTCCTTAGGTTAGTTAGGTTTAACTATTTCTAAGTTCTAGGGGACTAATGACCTCAGCAGTTGAGTCCCATAGTGCTCAGAGCCATTTTTCCGTCGCATATGTGGAATAACCTCCAGTCCTTGGGTCATCTCAGTTCTTAATTTCTCGTATTAACCATGTACTCTCTCACATATGCCAGTATTTCCTTTGAGTGTCTCTTGCCTTTCCGTTCCCTGGTGGGATTTGTCGAATGCTTCTTCCAATCTTCACACCTTGTTACAGATCTCCCATGCATTGAATACCACCTGTATCATCCAGCTATGACTGGTGATCACTACATTTTCCTGCTTGGTGAACAGCACTCCCCATTCCAGGTGCTGCTTTCATAACACTTCCACCCGAGCGAAGATCAGTAGCCCTGCCATGAACCACATCTCGCCTTCTCTGAACCTCGCCTATGGTCAGGAATACCTGTCACTTCCCCCCCTCCCCCCTCCCCACCATAAATTCATTTCTGCCCACAGTTGCTTATAGTAATCACACTTAATCTATATGTAACCTAAAAAGAATACTAAATAACTATCCCCAAGGCCTTAATCTATACAGGTTACTTGTCACTGTTTCATTCACAATCTATGCCAATACCTCTCTCTTCCTTTTGCAGTCAGCGTCTTCTATCCCTGGAATAGCTTCTGGACTCCCATGAAAAGGTTTCAGACGCCCTACAGGTACAGTTGTCGTTCTCGTCGGCAATTGAATCTTGAAATTTATTAGTGACATCGTCTCTACCACTTGGTATAGCCCCTGATACTTTGCAAAAAACTTCTTCGTCCTATATAAAGTTGATAACATTATCCACTAACCAACCTTATACTGAGGCATTCATGCCGTATGGCCAACTGCTTCTTCCTGTTTCTACAGTGCAAGTGTATTTGCTACCGTAATCTATTTCAAATTTCCTGAATCACTCAGGCATATTCCTTAACAGTCTCCTCAATGTTCCCTTTCTTCATTTTCAGTATGTCGAACGGTGATGGCATTTTACTATCATAGACTACTTCATTTGATGATAATCCTATATTCGTACGCTGTTTCGAGTTGTAGGTAAAGACGACATACTTTAAGCAGACATTCCAGTTGGTGTGATGTAAGTCAGCGTAGTATCCAAGCATTTTCCCGATTGTTCCAATCGCTGTTTCAGTTCTTCAATTGGCTTGCGGATAGAGAGGACTCGACCTTAACTTCTTCACATTCAAAAACTTACAATATTCCTTGAATAGATCTGACATGAAGTCCGTTACCTGGTCTGTTACCATTGTTTCAGACACTCCAAACTTCAGTATCCAATTATTAACATGTTCTTGTACCACTGTTGCTGCCTGATGATTTGCCATCTCGACCATTACTATGTATCTTGAAAAATGATCTATGATTGTGAGTATATACTTACTCCCTGCAAGTGTTTCATTGAATGGACCTAAAATATCAGTCCCCCGAAATTCGAATGATACTAATGCTTCAGGTAACCTCTGAAATCGTAATCTCGTTTGGCATACATCTGCTCTCTGTGTGCATTGTATGCAATTATGTGTATACTGGTTTACATATGTCTTCCTATTTCTCCACCTGTATGTTTCCGTTGCTCTTCCGTTGGTAAATCTGCGACCTCCATGACCTGCTAATTCGTGTTTATGAGCTTCTTGTAGCAGTCTGTTCCTTAGCTTTGCTGGTACCACTAGCCACAGTCCGAACTTGGTTTTTCTGGGTAGCAAACCATCCACTATATAAAACTGTGATTGCTTAAAATACTGCTTACATTTGTCGTCCGCTCTTTGTGCAGTTTGCCATTCTTTGCGCTCATTACCCGGTAATATGTAACACGGTTACTTTTCTGCTTAAGCCATCTGCATTTCCGTGCTTCTTCCCAAGTTTATGTGGGACTTCGAAATCAAATGCACTTAGCTTTACTGCCAATTGCGTCAACCTCCTAGAAGGATTTTTTAATCCCAACCACCATTTTGAGGGCACACAATCTGTTATTACTGTAAACTTTGTACCGTACAGATAACATTTGAAATATGTGATTCCATAAATACGGCTTAACATCTCTTTTACCATTGTGGAATAATTTCTTTCTGGAGAATTCAGTTGTCTTGTATAACCTATCGGATGCTCTATACCTTCTACCTGTTGTGACAACACACGGCCAAGTGTATGGTTTGAAGCGTCATATCATTAAAACAAATTCTCAATTAAAATCCGGAATATCAATATTGGACACGATGTTATAGTTTCTTTTAGCTACGCAACATCATACTGTGACTCTTCTGACGACACATTTAGTACTGAAAGATAAATCTGGTGGGGACTATATAAATGATTGAGAATGTTGGCGTAATTTTAGTATTCAAACAACATTTATTTTTTTCTAAAAGAACAGACATAAATTATGCTAGACAATTTATTGATTTAATACCGAAAAACAACTAACAGGTAGTTTAAGACTACAATGGACAAGGATACTAGCTTGGCAAAGTTTCACTCTGGCCCTAAAAATGTGGATAACGCAACGTGAATTGATCTGACGCTGAGCAGACTTTGACTGATCAAATCTACTGAAGTTTCTCTAAATAGGTGCAGCTGACAGCAAGTGGCGATTGAGATGTGTACGCCCTGATAATGCTGGGGCGGCAGTACGTTACCCTGTTTGCTTCGTGCGGTGATGTAAATTTCAGCTGGTGAGATATGTGCGCCAGAGGTGAGACAGGGTTCTGGCACCTGTGAGTCGATCGCGCCCACGAAAGAAATGCAAAAGTCTCACGATCTAGCGATCAGGCAGACGGACCGCAATTTACTCTCTGCCAAAGCCCTGAAATCATGATAGATTTCAGTGTGTTACACACCCATTTACTGGTCGTACAAGGCCCAATTTGGCTCAGTTATACAACACTGCGCACAAGGATACCAAACGTCAAGACTGGTAAACCAAAATCGAATAAGTGTGCCCTCAGCAAAATAGCAGTCCGGGATGTTTGAAGTCACACTGTCGGTACAGTAAGAACTTCACCTCAGGCTCCCCAGTCTAAACTTCTCGCAAGTGAAGTCAGTCTCAGGACAGGTCCCAGGTACCAACCACTCATGACAGAGCCTCGACTAGAAGTGCTTCCAGATCAAAGTCCATATCCCGAGTGCTTTGCACCTTCCAGAAAAAATCTCCGTTTTCTCGCAAAGTGCATGAACGACACCGCCTTCACCCCATCTTGAGCACTCACAGAGCTCTAGAGGCGCTAAATCTTCCCCTCCACGCACAGCACAAACTCATGTCGAACCAGGGCAAGATTAAGAAACCTGCAGTTCTGAAAGAAAAAGAAACCGCCAATTACTGACTTTTTTAAGATTTCACAGAGGGGAAAGATGATTTTTCTCCGAAGTTGTGTCACTTCCCATGGCAATAAGCAAACAGATACAATAGTAAAGATCTTTATCTATATCGCCTGTGCCTTGGAGCTTGTTAGTCCTAGCTATGAGATGTAATAAGGATTCTGTCTCTATACGTTTCTCAGACACCGGATTTTTCTTATACAACTGAGGCAGCAGGGGGAAGTGGCTCACTGGCCTATTTGTACTATCAGCGAACACAGAAACTTGTGAATTTTTATTATGCATGGTTCTGCTCACAATGCCTGGTTTACGACTCCACTGTGTAGAAGGGTTCCTGTAGAAAGTCGTCCCTGCCCAGGCTTCTGCTGGCGCTACAGCGGGTAGCTCGGCATTGTTCTGCTGGAGACCTGTCTCGATGAGGGGCTGCCCTGTCTGCCTGTACGGCTGTGGGCCTCTCCAGCAAGATTTACTGAGGTATGGGCTCGCTACCAATTGCTTCCAACTCCCAATAACCTGTTTCTATGAGCTAAGAACCATAAAGATACTTCATGTTTTTAGTGCCCTAACAGGCTCCATCAACATCTGCTCAGGCCATTAACTTTCTAGAGTCTTCCTCCAGGTGCATCAGGTGGTAATGAAATTTTTAATAATTTTCCATAAGCGAAAAATAAATGAGAGTAATTTGTTCTCACTCAGTACCCTTTTTTAAAAGTTGTGTCAACAGTGTGGCAGCATCTGCCAATCCTTGTACAAACTGGCGGTAGTAATTTGCGACTCCTAAGTATTACTGCAACTCCTTTACTGATTCTGGTACAGGAAATTCAAATATAGCTCTAATTAGTCTAAGGTCCATCCAAATCTTGTCTTTGGTTATATGACCTGGGTATGCTACCTTTTCCATTTAAAAATTACACATTTCTGTACTCAGTGTTAAGTCCGCTGGTTTTAACCTTAGGAATACTTCGCTTAATTGCTGCATACCGCTTTTTCATGTCACTCCCATACAAGATTATGTCATTGAGACATTGCCATTGTTTTAAACATCTGAGTATTCTGTCCAACAATCTCTGAAACGTTTCAGCTGCATTTTTTAATCTGAATGGCATTCTTCTGAATTGTAGTGACCGTTGGTTGTCAAAAACGCTGATTTTGGGTCGATCCTGGTGATAAGCTCGCTTCAAATCCATTGTTGAAAAATATCTGCATTGCCCTAAATGGTCCAAGGTATCTGTGATGTTTGACAAAGGGTAAGTGTCCGTTATGGTTTTCGCATTTAAATGCCTGTAATCACAACAAAACCTATATTTTCGTGTTCCAACCGTATATTTTGTTTGGCACGACTGCTTGGGTCCCCATGGTTTGCCATAGACTGGTGATTCATTTCTTGTTGGTATGTAGTGCTGTGTAACATGCGTAGCTGGTAATCGCCCTACTGAAAAAAATAAATCCTTAAATTCCGAAAGTAATTTTTCCATCCGTTCCCTATTGCTTCCCTCTAGGTGCTTCACTTTTCCTCGTAATGCAATTTCAATGGCGTTCGATGAGTGTCTGTGGCTGACACCCTCGTGCCCCATTATTCTTCCTCCAGGATACTCATATTACCGTTAACAACCCGTTTGTTAATCTTATATCCTCTGTGCTAAAATTATCTACCACTCTTTATTTCTTGTACACATACAGTACCTCCTTCAACTAAGCAACCTGCGTGATTTAATGCTTCATTCTACTCTAACAGTCGCACCACCTACAAAATTCCTGCTGGCAAGCTAGGGTCACCACTGACCCAAAGCGATTTCCCAGTACCATTAGGTATACAATTATCCAAATCGAGTCTTAGTGTGCTTGATCGCTATTTAAATGGTTCGTCTTTCACGACAGACCCCCTCGTAACATCACTACACCGCCGATGTGTTCACGTAACTGTAAAGTTTTTCCGTAAAGTTGCTCTCTATGTTGCTGAAGATTGATTATGGCACAATGCTGATATAAGCAATCTAATCCCAAAATCATATCATAGCACTCACTCAAACGTGGCACAATCTCTAAACATTGTTTAAGTTGATCTGTGTCTAGGCAAACGTCTATGTCTACCGACCCTAACTCTGTGACATCCTTACGCCCCACTCTACGCTATCTGAACTTACATTTCACCAGATCGCTGCTGGCGACCAACATATGACATGTGCCCCTGTGTCCAACAATACCCTGCAAGCCATTTTTCCTACTGCTCCTCTACTTGCACAATCCACCTCTATATATGATTTTGTAGCATCCAGTCTTATGGTGAATGACAGTGGACTGAACCTGAGGTTTCAGTTGGCATTTAACGCCTTACTCTTTCCCGGTCCTCTACTTCTGAATCCATTACTTCCTCTTACTTTATTCACATCACCCTCAAACTGGTGACACTGCCTCCTTACACGCCCCGTTCGTCGGCACCTGAAGCATTTTATATTAACTGCAAACGCTGTCCGATTGTTCCAGTCGATAAATCGATATCCTCACACTCCATGTGTGCAAATCTGTCAGAACCCCTGTCCGTACACGTCTTCGCATTTCTACATGCGACCCATTTAAAAAAGCTTTGAGCGCCCTCTGCTCAGCGTGATGCAAAATAATGTTGATTGTAGCATCCTTTCCTAATTCATAGGTATATCCATTAATTTTCTTTATCCTGTCCGCAAATTGTTGCACAGTTTCCATATTTATACCGGTTATTACCCGTAACTGTTCCCTATAGTGCCTGGCACTATTTAGTTTCGTGTATCTCTGAATTAATCCTTCTTTAAATTCTTCGAATGTTGTGGCTTCCTTAAAAGTTTCTGTAGACCCTACGTAAGTCTTAGCTACTCCTGTTAGTCTCATTTTTAAAACACTCAATAATTCCTTATCAGACGGACCTTCCATCTCAGCCAGATTTACATGGTCTTCAACACAGGCCTGCACATCCTTGGTTGCCTTACCAGAAAAAGCAGCAATTAAATTTGCGACTGACAAATCTACATCCTGTTGTGACGATTGCGATTCTACCAAACCAAGCAGTTCTGTATTATCTTCTGTTAATTGTGCTGCCACTTCTAACAACATGTGTACTTCTGCTGGCTGTGAAACACCTTGCGTCTCTGGTTCTGTAGGAGCTTTGTCCTTGACAACACTCATTTTGAGCACTAACATTCACAAGACTGGAAAACAAAATATACTAATTCTTACTTCTAACCATGAGCCATCTTGGCTCCCGGCATTGGCTAGTCATACCCCCCAACGATTACCTGTATAACATTTTACTGGAACCCATTCCATACATGGTGCTGAGTGGCCCTCAGGCTTACACTGTGCACATTTAACAGAACTAACCACTCACAGCTTCCATTATTTCTAAAACTTACTAACAAATTCTCTGGTTGTCTACACGCAATAAAACCTACTTAGCAAAATTCACAACCATCAAAACTTTTCTCCATGACCAAAATGGAATCAAAAATTTTTTGGATTCACCGTACTGTATGCTGTAGGTTTAGAGATTGCTCTAAAAAGGCGGCGTATATGATCAGACACCTGTATTAGATAACCCACGAAGTGTGGCCCAGGAAGAGTCAAATGAGATGTCAGGACAACAGTACATTTGTTTAAGTTCTTTATTCCGGCCCTCGGCTGTAGTACTTAAGGAACAGCTTAGTGAAAGCGTCCAGTTGCCTCTCACAAGAAACAATAGACTTCCAGCGTTTCTCTCAGTGCAAAGAACGGTGACGAGCGTGGTGTCACATGAATGTTGCTGTCAGCGATGATTCCGGCTGCGACCGTGCTGACAGCGTGGCAGCACGGCTGACGATACTGCAGAGGTTATCATGACCTTCCTCCAGTGGGTGGGCAATCTGTGTTCCAGCAGCAGCTGCTATCGTGACTCAGGGCAGGCTGCCCCATACCTTGATCGAACAAGTATATTTTAGTACATGAATGGCTGAGGACTTGTGTGCTCCACACTACGTTCGTTTAGGGCTTAAGGCACATACTCTAAACACTCCTGTGGTGGCAAGTGGGGGAAGGCTTCCGTCCTTCCAGTAGGGTATTGCAGTGTCGGCTATTGCTATTCCGCATTCTACTGGCTCTGCGACACCTGTTGGCTGTGCTTTGCTCTGCAATACGTAACACTCGTGCTCCTTGTCACTAGCTCTGTTGAACCTCACTTCCGCTCTAGTATACATTATGACCAAATAAGCTGGATACGCTACGTAGTGTACGATATTATTTACTCTTGTCATAAGACTATCTTAACAGTATACACAGTTATAATGGGTATTAAAAACATATGTTTTAAGAGGTTGTGGTAACCAACAAAACGAAAAAGATTCCATTACACAAAGGTCCTGAAATACACGCTTTCTGCAACCTGTATGCTTGTCCATGAGATAGATTTGCCAGACGTCCATTCACGACACGTCTTGTAGGAGGTGCTTAATGTGGTGTCTGCCCATGGCAACGGATTCCTCTCCTCTTCGGCCTAAGGAATCACCCACACTTCGAAATACAGTACACTCGTTAGTTTCTGTACTTGCAGGCATGCACTGGAGATGCGATTCTGTGGTGCCTGGACATCCTTGACTGGAGTTCTGTAGACCAGTGCCTTCAAGTGTCCCCGTAACCAAAAATATAGGGAATTGAAGTTTGGGTAACAGGGCTTTGCATCCATTGGAGATGGTACGGATAAAGCACCTGCTCATGCAGTCATTTTAACGAGCTGGTCACTCCTGCTAATTACCGCAGATTTGTTCCAGGCTTTTTGTCCAGTAAATGTAGCACATGCTCCTACATTTAAGATGTACAGACTGTCCAAGGTCGTCTTCTGTTCTTCTCGGTCGGTGCTAGAGAAGCTGAGTCAGAAAGCCACTAAGAAGTCGGTCGTACAGCGTATCGCATGGTAGTCTGCGACGTGGATATTTATCCGCGTAGACAGTTTGGGCTCACATGCTGCTTCCATCTATAGCCCGTAGCAGACAATCATATTACTTGTAGAGCAGTACGCTTCCATTGCTAACATGTGGAAGAAAAAAGAGAATGTGCTGAACCATTCGTATGCAGGACAGCACAAACATCACATTAACGGTAAACATAATAATTAAACCATTTTTTATATGTTGATACGACACTAAGATACGTATCCAGCGTTGCAAGTAATTTGCTGCACAATAACACAAACTAAAAGCCGTGCTACAGTATCCACAACACAACGCAAACAAAACAACTGCCTGGAGGCTACACAACGCTCAGATTGAAGTATGCACAAGAGTATGTCGATACAGAGACAAGTATGGTACTGAACCCTGTTAAAGGAATATCGAGGCAATGACTGTGCCCATACAGTATGTGTTAACTCGATGTTTATCTTCTCTGTCACAGCGGAGGTCATATTCAACCAAACATGTTCAGCAGCTATGGACAAGTGTGCAGATCTCAGAAAGTATGTGATTCTGAAACCATGTCTGTTGGACTTTTCTTCTTGTGCTGTTGGTTACTACCACCTCTCAAAATATTCCACACTTTTTTGACACCTTCCACATACATCATATAAATATATTTAAAAAATTCAGAAATATCATCCACAAAATTTGCAAATTAGATGCCATTTGTCCAAAATTGAGCGACAGGTAGGGCTCTGTTATTTGCAGGCATAAGGTGCTAGCAAATGGACCAAGAGAGAACTCGTTCAGGTGTCACACAGTTTCCTATTCTCCACACTCGCTATTCTCCGATGTAAAACTCCGTAGTTTACGGGAGGGCTTTGCCCTACGGACACCCATTTTTAAGTGATTAAAGAGCCTCGAAACTCCGTACTTCACGTTAAGGCTGACTAGAAGATATCTCGTGATTCCATCCCATCTTGTTGTATGGCTTTACATTGAAAACAGTCTTGCCTTGTGTTTACGGAGTTTCAATGGTTCTGCAGTTCTAAGGAAACTATTTCTTGATTTTAGCCTATACTGAGTTAGTTCATGGCCAAACAGTGGGGGAACCTCAACGTTATCGGCTGTCAATCGTTCATGAAGGCGACTTCTAGAAGAATATTTGGACGTGTGATGCTGGAAAAACAATAAATCTTCTCAACAGGGGTAGGTTTTAAGTACCCTGTAATCACCATGGAAGGTCTGTTCATAACAGGGTTCACATTTTGATATAAGACTACTTACAACAAACAGAGCATACAGAATAGCACAGGGCCAAAGTAGCGGTTGTGCCTCTTAACGTCCTCAAGATTTGTTATCCAAGGCGCTTGTTTCCTGTTCGAAAAAAAATGACTCTGAGAACTATGGGACTTAACATCTGAGGTCATCAGTCCCCTACAACTTAGAACTACATAAACCTAACTAACCTAAGGACATCACACATATCCATGCCCGAGGCATGATTCGAACCTTCGACCGTTGCGGTCGCGTGGTTCCGGACTGACACGCCTAGAACCGCTCAGCCACACTGGCCGGCTTTCCTGTTCGACGTTGGAGCAGTGTTTTCTGAAAGCGAGGGAGTGGTCCAGCATTGCTCCTAGATATCCTAGATACCTTGGTGTGAAGCAGTACTACAAAGTTTTGTCGTTCCAAGACACATTAAGTTTTCTTGAGGAGTCCCTACATCTACATTTACATGGCTACTCTGCAATTCACATTTAAGTGTCTGGCAGAGGGTTCATCGAACCATTTTCATACTACTTCTCTACCATTCCACTCTTGAATGGCGCGTGGGAAAAAGGAACACATAAATCTTTCCGTTGGAGCTCTGATTTCTCTTATTTTAGTATGATGATGATTTCTCCCAACGTAGATGGAAAATGTTTACGCATTCGGAAGAGAAAGTTGGAGATTGAAATTTCGTAAATAGATTTCGCCGCAAAGAAAACCGCCTTTGTTTCAGTGACTGCCACCCCAACGTGCGTATCATATCAGTGACACTCTCACCCTATTGCGCAATAACACGAAACGAACTGCCCTTCTTTGCACTTTTTCGATGTCCTCCGTCAATCCTACCTGGTAAGGATCCCATATCGCGCAGCAATATTCCAGCAGAGGACGGACAAGTGTAATGTAGGCTGTCTTTTTAGTGGGTTTGTCGCATCTTCTAAGTGTTCTGACGACAAAGTTCAGTCCTTGTTTCGCCTTCCCCACAATATTATCTATGTGGTCCTTCCAATTTAAGTTGCTTGTAATTGTAATTCCTAGGCATTTAGTCGAATTGACAGCCCTTAGATTTGTGCGATTTATCGTATACACAAAATTTATCAGATTTATTTTAGTATCCGTGTGGATGACCTCGCATTTTTCTTTGTTTAGTGCTGATTGCCACTTTTCGCTCCATACAGAAATTCTCTCTCAATCATATTGTAATTGGAATTGATCGTCTGATGATTTCATTAGACGGTAAATTACAGCATCATCTGCAAACAATCTCAGGGGGCTGCTCAGAGTATCACCTAGATCATTTATATAAATCAGGAACAGCACAGGGCCTATGACACTACCTTGCGGAACCCCAGATATCACTTCTGTTCTACTCGTTGATTTACCGTCTATCACTACGAACTGTGACCTCTCTGAGAGGAAATCACGAATCCAGTCACACAACTGAGACGATACTCCATATGCACGCAATTTGATTAATAGTCCCCTGTGAGGAACGGTATCAAAAGCCTTCTGGAAATCTAGGAATATGGAATCGATCTGAGATCCCAAGTCGACAGCACTCATGGTTACTTCATGGGAATAACGAGCTAGCTGTGTTGCACAAGAACGATATTTTCTGAATCCGTGTTGGTTGTGTATCAATAAGTCATTTTCTTAAAGGTGATTCATAATGTTCGAGCACAGTATATGCTCCAAAATCCTACTGCAAATTGAGGTCAGTGATATGGGTCTGTAATTCAATGGGTTACTCCTATTTCCTTCCTTGAATATTGATGTGACCTGTGCTACTTTCCCTGATCACGAGATATAAGCACCGAGAGTTTTTGATGGGTTGGACTTTAGATGGTTAGCGTGATATTATGTGCGTAGTTCTTTCAGGGTACGAACGAGAGTGAGTTGTATCTCCTCAGATGTTTCACACCGGGAAGCCACTAAGTAAACAGTGTAGACAAGAAGAAAGTAGGAGCGTCTGAAATGTGATGTCACAGATTAACCTTCAATATTAAGTATGTAGTTTGGGTAACTAACGAACGAGCGAGATGGCGCAGTGGTTAGCACCCTGAATTCGCATTCGGGACCGAGCGAGGTGGCGCAGTGGCTAGCACACTGGACTCGCATTCGGGAGGACGACGGTTCAATCCCACGTCCGGCCATCCTGATTTAGGTTTTCTGTGATTTCCCTAAATCGCTCCAGGCAAATGCCGCGATGGTTCCTTTGAAAGGGCACGGCCGACTTCCTTCCCCTTCTTTCCCTAATCCTATGAGACTGATGACCTCGCTGTCTGGTCTCCTCCCCCAAACAACCCCAACTCGCGTACGGGAGGACGACGGTTCAAACCCACTTGTGGCCATCCTGATTTAGGTTTTCCACGATTTCCCTAAACCGCTTCTGCCAGATTGCGGGATGGTTCCTTTCAAAGTGCTGCACTTATTTCCTTTCCCGTCATTCCCTAATCCGAGCTTGTGTTCCGTCTCTAATGACCTCGTTGTCGATGGGACATTCGGGTTGCAGCCTGCAACACATGTTACTAGGCATTAGTTTTAATACAAGCTGAAAATTTAAAAAAAAACTCTAATCAGTCACTTTTTATGATAATTTGTTATGCCAGGTTTAGGCTGGTTTACCAGTCTTCAAACGTGGTCTAGGGTAGGTTGGAATGTGAGAGATTGTTTGTGAGTCGGCCAAGCCAACGAATGTGATAGCAAACCTTGTTGTGGTGACAAATTAACTTGTAACTTAGCCTGAGGACTACTATAGGATGGAATGTCACAGTTTGGTTGTGAGTTGGCAAAGTCAGCGAATGTAAATGAAAGATATCCTGGTTGCGGTGACTGTTATGTAACTTAGCCCAAGGCTTAGATTAGGTGAGAATGTCATAATATGATTGTGAGTTGGCGATACCAAAAATTGTGAAATCTAGGTTTGGCTGGAATGTTACGGACTCATTGTGAAACCAACAAACTGCCTGAAGTCCTTTAGGTCAGCGGAAATGTCAACAAATTCTATGTCTACACAAATTTCATCCCACACAACTACCACAAATCCTAACTAATGAGAAGGTACTGAATCGATTTGGAAAGAAAGGAAATTTGTGATACAGGCAGAAAATAACGAATCGGTTTGTGGTGGTACAGTTACCTTCAAATAATAAACCTCCCCACTTCCCATAACAAGTCGGCCCAAAAAGGTGATGCTGTACCATGTGGGATTTGAAGTGACTAACTGGATCCTGTTTACAGGTGTGAATCAAGCAGTCAGTTTGGAACAAGTAGTAATAAAAGCTTATCATGAGGATATAAGTGTACAGGCAGGGCTGTACATATCATAACAATGAGAGGAACCCATATTTAATTCAGTCATTGAAAATTCATTCTGCGCCACGATTTACAAACAAAAAGAAAGGTGAACGTGGTGAAACAGGGAGCAAAGAATGTACAATTATTAAATATCAGGTTTCACAAGTGATCAAACATCAGTTAAAAATCAAAGTTACAAAATGATGTCAAGGAAGCCACTTTAGGATTGAGACGAGAGAGAGAGAAATACTAGCAGTTAAGAGCAACAGTTGAGCATGATGGCGTGTCACCTGGCTATTGACCGTAGAACAGGGGCAGCCAAGTTTTCAGCTCATGAGCTTTTCCCTGATAGCCATGCCGAAACGCTCAGCCAAGTTACACTTTTTTACCCCCACTCCCACGCCACGCTGCATGAGTGGGAGGATGAGGAAGAGGGGGAAACTGCGAACGTACCGTATTTAGATGACAATGCAGTCACACTGCATATGATTTGATTTCACATTTCTCAAGAACATAGATCACAAACGAAACAAATTTTCTGTACAATTTAATTATTTTCCATGCTGAAGCGACAATATAATTTTTATCTGGTAAAAACTGTTTGCGTATGACATACTCAGTCAATTACACAGATCTTCGCACTGTGGTTGCCACGTAATCATGACTTATTTACGAAGCGTATTCCGAAAGTGAGGTCCTATTGGTCGCGAAATGGAAACCACCGTGAAAATCCAATAAAACTTTGCATACGTGTGTCCCTAGCATGCCCGTTGATCGGGTCACGTCTGTCTTTCCAGTTCTGAGCGCACAGTGAGCAAGTGAACATGCCTAGAAAACAGTGTCTCCCATCAAGTATCAGTGCCCGTGAGAGATTTCGCCTGATTTGATGCAGCCCACACAACGTAACTGTCATGCATTTCTTTCTTCATGACAGTTCTCGGCAGTGAGGACGCCATAGCAGCGCTTTCGATGGGAAGTGTTTGATCTTCCTCTCTACAGCCCGGACTTTGCTCCGTCGGATTTTCAACTATGCTGACATGAACCGCTGGCAATGAAGTCAGCGTCTCGGCACAGACAACGAACTGCAGATCAGCGTCGAGAATCGGCGAAAAGTACAGACGGCTGCTTTTAATGACGAAGGTATTGGAAAGTGAGTACAACGCGATGACAATTGTCTCAGGTGAACCGACGACTATGTAGAGACGTTGCTGGAAGCTATGGCTAACTTTTGCTAATAAAACACTTTTGATTTTCACTGTGGTCTCCATTTCGCGACCAATCGGACCTTACTTTCGGAATACGCCTCGTAGTTTCACAATCGGGAAAACGTCCATCTCACACATAATATGTTAATCGCAATGCTATAGCAGTTTTGCAACCTCATTATGGACACGCAGAAACACTAGCTGAGGAAAGCCATATAGACGTCCTGGACAGTTTTAACGTAAAGGGGTTAGTCTGTAATACGGGAATTGCGTTGCAAATCAATCATTGCATCTTAACATGCACAGAGGAACTTTCAACTGAAACGGCAATTATACATTTTCTGTAACACCAGCGAGCTTAGGGAATTAGACTGTGTTTGTTCCTTCTAAAATGCGATCTTCTTTTTAAATGCATCCCAATCAAAACTTCACCAGAAATAAGTTATTTCTCACTTTGCAGTGTCTTTTGGGAGCAGTTGAAGTCCAATCATAATTTGAGATCTGCAATCCATCCCGAATGCTTTAATTTTCATTCCTGCACTCCTTTTTCCTTCATAAATACACCTTTAGCGAGTTTTAAATTGAAACATCGTTCTCGGCTCACCTCTTGACTTAATCAATGTACTTAACGGTAATATATACTGAAGCGCCAAAGAAACTGGTATAAGCATACTTATTCAAATACAGAGATATATAAACAGGCAGAATATGGCGGTGCGGTCGGCAACGTCTATATGATACAAAAGTGTCTGGCGCAGTTACTAGATCGGTTACTGCTGCTACAATGGCAGGTTATCAAGATTTTAGTGAGTCTGAACGTGGTGTTATAGTCGATACCCGAGACATGGGACACAGCATCTCCATCTCTGACATCGCTGCGGCCGGGAAAATATCCTGCAAGAACAGGACCAACGAAGACCGAAGAGAATCGTTCAACGTGACAGAGGGGCACCCCTTCCGAAAATGGCTGCAGATTTCGATGCTGGTCCACCAACAAGTGTCAACGTGCGAACCATTAACCGAAGCATCATCGGTATGGGCTTTCAGAGCCGAAGGCCTTCTCGTGTATCCTTGATAACTGCACCACACAAAGCTTTACGCCTTGCCTGGGCCCATCAACACCGACATTAGACTGTTGATGACTGGAAACATGTTGCCTGGTCGGACAAGTCTCGTTTCAAATTGTATCGAGCTGATAGATGTGTACGGGTGTGGAGACAACCTCATGAATCCATGGGCCCTGCATGGCAGCAGGGGCTGCTCAAGTTGCTGGAGTCCCTGTAATAGCGTGTGGCGTGTGCAGTAGGTGTGATATGCGACCTCTGATTGGTCTAGATTCAACTCTGACAGGTGAGCATCTTGTCTGATCACCTACATCTGTTCATGTCTATTGGGCATTCAGACGCACTTGGACGATTCCAGAAGGACAATGCGACTCCCCACACGTCGAGAATTTTTACTGAGTGGCTCAAGGATCACTCTTTTGAGTTTAAACATTTCCATTGGCCACCAAACTCCCCAGACATGAACATTACTGAGAATATCTGGGATGCCTTGCAACGTACTGTTCAGAAGAGATCTCCACTCCCTCGTACTCTTTCGGATTTATGGACGGCCCTGCAGTAGTCATGGTGTCAGTTCCCTCTAGCACTACTTCAGATTTTAGTCGAGTACATATCATGTGGTGTTGTGGCACTTGTGCGCTTTCGCGGATGCCCTCTGCTATATTAGGCAAGTGTACCAGTTTTTTTTTACTCTTCAGTGTAGAAAACCTTCATATTCTTTGTTCATTTCCAAATAAAACCTTTGGAACGGACGGTGGAATAATGTGTACAGCTTCAGAAATTTTAAAATTTCACCGCTTGATTCATTCCCGAAAATTTAGCACAGAGTAATTCTTGATGTACAGAACAATGAATCCAGTCTGCCGATCACTGTAAGTTTTTGCTGTTTCAGTGTCAACTAAATCCTTAAATTCTTTCTGCGTGACACTGTAATGTCGCTTCATAGCAAATTTGCAATACCTATTCATTATGCTTCTGCACAATAGATGTTGAGAATTCTCATCCCTCTTTTCTGTCATTACCCGTTCATTTTCAAGAGCTGGCGGCATTAGATCGCTGCAACCCCTCGACCTGTCAAGGATCTTCATACCTAAAACAAATAGCGAAGGGTAAACAGCGCTGACATCACAATTCTGCCGAACTGAAGAGAATTATGCCGTTCGAAAAGTGCTACACTGCAAAACTACGTGAAGTGTCGCACTGTACTGGGTACTTCCGAAAAGGACCGAGCGAAGCTGAGACAGGCGAAGCCTCGCTCCAAACGCGGTCCACACATCGGGCTCGCGTGCGGTTTGACTCGCCACGGCCGGTCGTGCTGTAGCATCTCGCCGTGTTACGCAAAGTGCGGCCGGCAGTTGTTTACCGATTGCGTGAATCACGTAGTCTGGCGAATAGTAAATAGAAATATTCGATTTTCAAAGTCTGTCACTACTTCTAAGAGTGCGTGAGGCCTTGGAGCAAGACTTTGGCTAATATCTCGCCTACTAAGAGATCCTCTGTGATGGAACAAACTACGCAGGCGCTACTTGTATACCATTCCGGGACACCGACAAAAGTGAGACTGAGTGACGCTTTTGGGTCCTATTTAAAGTCTCAGCCAAGCAACAAAACAGCAGATTGCCTGGGTAGACACTGGTAGGGAGATTATAGAGAGAAATCAAGGCTTCAATAGAGTCATTTAGCTGACATTGATATAGGTGGCATCAATTATGCGGATATGAAGAGAGCTGCACAGGACAGAATAACGTGACGAACAGCATCAGAGCAGTCTTTGGACTGAATACCACAACAACATGTTTTGAAACAGAGTAGCAACGATCAGATCCCATTGAGAAAAAAATGGTTTAAATGGCTCTGAGCACTATGAGTCTTAACTTCTATGGTCATCAGTCCCCTAGAACTTAGAACTATTTAAACCTAACTAACCTAAGGACATCACACACACTTCCATGGCCGAGGCAGTATTCGAACCTGCGACCGTAGCGGTGGCGCGGCTCCAGACTGTAGCGCCTAGAACTGCTCGGCCATCTCGAACGGTTCCCATTGAGACTCAGCCCAGTGTCAAACAGACAGGTGGCTTATTTACTTAGCTCTTCCTCAACATTATCCAGTTGAAAATAATAACAAAGGCTCTAACTACAAATATTTTTCCCATGAACATACCAAGACTTGTTTAAATGTTCAAATAGTGAGAAAGATGTATTAGAAACACACTCAGTCCATCACGAAAATCATGGCATCTCACAATAAATGCCAGGTGAGTTACGTTAACACATTCAAAGTATGAAGAAAACAAATGTATCTGGAGAAGATGATACATTATAGAACTTCTACAAAACCATAAAAGTACTGTCGAAGTGAAGATGAATGAAATGACCGTATGGTACTTCTGGCCAGGAGTCCCCATCTGCAGTGGAAGTCCTTTTATTTTACACCACTGCGGCGACTTGTGCTTAGATGAAGATGTATCTCAGACATGGCCGGGAACCTGAAACCGAGTCCTCTTCATGTCAGTTAGCCATGCTGAGCTCTCAGCTTCAGACACGGACAATGCTGTAGTTGTTCTACTGCGCAGAAAAGAAACAGACGAGACTTAAAAAATAACTATAGATCTATCAGCTTGCTGTCTGTAATATAAGATATATTCACTAAAACTGTTGCCAGATGCATTGAAAGGAAAAAAATAATTATAATAAGAAAACGAACTTAGATTTTAACCAGACTAATTAATAAGCTGGCTGTAAAAGTGGATATACCACGATAGATTATTTGCAAGATGTGGCAGGAATTATAGAACAGGGTAATGAGTATGAATTACTACTTTGCTTTGGATTCATAGGTCTCCAGAAACCTGACTCACCTTCAACTAAATCTGTACTAACGGCCTACTGCTTCAATCTAGGTTTATACTCTGAAAAATATATCAACGACGCAGAGCGAATGTATTGAACGCAATAAGTGCACAATAACACTGCAATGGAGTAGTCCCACTACGGGACTGAAAGACATTACACAAAACGACCGAGAACTCCCGATAACAGGCAATGACGTCAAAGGCTGGCAAATCTATTCCAGACCGCATTCCAAACAATAATCCACAATCACAGCGTGGCAACGTCCAAGACTGATTGCTGAAGGTAGGCGACATTTAGTGTGTGGTTGGTAAGGTTCCTTTATTTATTTACTAGCTGACTAAGACGGCCACGGCATTGACCGGGAGTTAGCTTTGGCAATTTCCTATTACAAACGGAAACAAAAAATGAATTGTGTTGCAGTGTAGTAAAAACTTTCATTTGCATGTAATCCTGGAAACATCCTTTGAAATTATGAAACAATCGTACAATGCTGTATGCATAATGTACAACTGTGGAAGAACAACTGCTAGAATGCGATTTGTAAACGTCTGTATGGCAACGCCTCTTCATAGCCTTGCATTAGTTGAATAGACTGTAGGAGCGTCTTAGTAAAAAGATAAATGTATTAAGACTTCGTGCATGATGCGGTATTCTTTCAGACATCTCATTGTTTATGACTTTATAGCTCCTGAACTATGTTTGGTACCATGATAAAATTTTATAGATGCATTTAGCGGCATATATACACTCCTGGAAATGGAAAAAAGAACACATTGACACCGGTGTGTCAGACCCACCATACTTGCTCCGGACACTGCGAGAGGGCTGTACAAGCAATGATCACACGCACGGCACAGCGGACACACCAGGAACCGCGGTGTTGGTCGTCGAATGGCGCTAGCTGCGCAGCATTTGTGCACCGCCGCCGTCAGTGTCAGCCAGTTTGCCGTGGCATACGGAGCTCCATCGCAGTCTTTAACACTGGTAGCATGCCGCGACAGCGTGGACGTGGACCGTATGTGCAGTTGACGGACTTTGAGCGAGGGCGTATAGTGGGCATGCGGGAGGCCGGGTGGACGTACCGCCGAATTGCTCAACACGTGGGGCGTGAGGTCTCCACAGTACATCGATGTTGTCGCCAGTGGTCGGCGGAAGGTGCACGTGCCCGTCGACCTGGGACCGGACCGCAGCGACGCACGGATGCACGCCAAGACCGTAGGATCCTACGCAGTGCCGTAGGGGACCGCACCGCCACTTCCCAGCCAATTAGGGACACTGTTGCTCCTGGGGTATCGGCGAGGACCATTCGCAACCGTCTCCATGAAGCTGGGCTACATCTCCCGCACACCGTTAGGCCGTCTTCCGCTCACGCCCCAACATCGTGCAGCCCGCCTCCAGTGGTGTCGCGACAGGCGTGAATGGAGGGACGAATGGAGACGTATCGTCTTCAGCGATGAGAGTCGCTTCTGCCTTGGTGCCAATGATGGTCGTATGCGTGTTTGGCGCCGTGCAGGTGAGCGCCACAATCAGGACTGCATACGACCGAGGCACACAGGGCCAACACCCGGCATCATGGTGTGGGGAGCGATCTCCTACACTGGCTGTACACCACTGGTGATCGTCGAGGGGACACTGAATAGTGCACGGTACATCCAAACCGTCATCGAACCCATCGTTCTACCATTCCTAGACCGGCAAGGGAACTTGCTGTTCCAACAGGACAATGCACGTCCGCATGTATCCCGTGCCACCCAACGTGCTCTAGAAGGTGTAAGTCAACTACCCTGGCCAGCAAGATCTCCGGATCTGTCCCCCATTGAGCATGTTTGGGACTGGATGAAGCGTCGTCTCACGCGGTCTGCACGTCCAGCACGAACGCTGGTCCAACTGAGGCGCCAGGTGGAAATGGCATGGCAAGCCGTTCCACAGGACTACATCCAGCATCTCTACGATCGTCTCCATGGGAGAAAAGCAGCCTGCATTGCTGCGAAAGGTGGATATACACTGTACTAGTGCCGACATTGTGCATGCTCTGTTGCCTGTGTCTATGTGCCTGTGGTTCTGTCAGTGTGATCATGTGATGTATCTGACCCCAGGAATGTGTCAATAAAGTTTCCCCTTCCTGGGACAATGAATTCACGGTGTTCTTATTTCAATTTCCAGGAGTGTAGATACTGCCAGCGAAATTTATTGCGAATGTAGTTCATAGCACGGAAGTAATAAATTTAAACGTTATACATGATGCGGCAGTTTTTCACGTATCTCATTGTTTATGATGCCATATCTTCTGAACTATCATAGGTAGGTGGTTCGTAACCCGATGTGTAATGGTGCTGATAACCTCGGTGTTGAACGCCCGTAAGCTCGAAACACACACACATACATCCTTACCCGGACAGCGATTATTAAACTAGAGTAAGAGATGTCTGTACCCAGTTTGGTCGAAATTGGTCCATTGGTTTAGGAGGAGATATGGAGCATACATACACGAACACGCACACGCACACACATACATACATAAATTTTTGCATTATGTATGGATTCGCTTGGGAGTTTTCCAAAGCTCCCTAATGTCCATTTCACTCTCCTGATGTTGTAATTAGTAAGGGAAGTCGACATTGCTGTGTGTACGCAAAAGGTAAGAAATTCAGTCACGCCATGACCTTCGTACTTTAAAGCGATGTCCTGCTTGAGAGAGTTTAGGGGCTTACTTCTCTCACCTCTTCTTCTGTAGTGGTAAATCCAAGGATTGGTTTGCAACAGCTACAATGGCAGCTTGTCTCCATTCTGTGCGTCTTTCAGCTTTTCTCTTCGTTTGTTCATAGGTGTTTCATCCCACATCTTTCACGATTTGATCCATGTACCTCAGTCGTGGTCTTCCTCTTGGTCTTTTTCCCTCGACATATCCCTCTATGACTGCGTTCAGGAGTCCTTTATGTCTTAATAGATGGCCTGTAAATTGCACTCTTCTTTTAACAATGAAACTCCAGAAGCTTCTCTTCTCACCTGCTCTTTCCAGAACCACTTCGTTTGTGACCTTGTCGATACATTTTATTTTGAGCATGCGCCTAAAGCCCGAGAGTCCATGTTTCACACCCATAGCATGCCACACTCAACACATATGATTTCAAAAATCTTTTCCTGATTCCAAGTCTGATGCTCTTAGATGTTAAGATGTTTTTCTTCTTGTTAAAAGCAGCCTTTGCTTGAGCAGTTCTACTTCTCACTTCTGCCTTGCTCCTTCCATCCTTGGTAATATTACTGCCCAGATAAGTTAACTTATCAACTTGTTTAAGCAGTTCATTGCTACATGAACTTGGACTTTGACTTGATCTTTTTTGTCGCATGCCATTACTTTTGTTATTGCTTTATTAATTCTCATATTATATTCTTCCCCCATAACTTTATCCATTCTATTCAGTAGGACTACAAGATCTTCTTCACTTTCAGCCAGGACAGCTATATCATCGGCGTATCTTATCATATCTATTCGTTGGCCATGAATTACTACACCTGTCTGTGAATTTTCCCTTACTTTTCAGCGCCTCTTCAATGTATAGGTTAAAGATAACAGGGGATAGTGCGCAACCTTGTCGGACACCTTTCCGTATCTGCATCTCTTCTTGTTTTGTCCGTCCACGGATAACTGCTGTCTCGTTTTTGTACAGGTTCCATATCATTTTTCTATCTTTATAGTCTATTCCTACTTTTTTGAGTACCTCAAACATCTTATCCCATTTAACATTATCAAAAGCTTTCTCTACATCTACGAAAGCTATATATGTTGTCAGGTTCTTATCTAGTCGTTTCTCTATTATTAGTTTTAGAGCAAATATGGCTTCTCTGGTTCCTCTATCTTTCCGGAATCCAAACTGGTCTTTGGAGAGTGTAGCTTCGACTTTTTGTTCTATGCGTTTTAGGATAATTGAGGTTACTATTTTAGAGGCCTGAGTAACTAGGTTGAGCGTCCTATAATTTTCACATCTTGTAGCATTTGCCTTCTTTGGAATGGGGATCATAATGTTTTTTCTCAAAGTCTGTAGGTTATTTTAACCTGCTCTTACCTGTTGAAAACAAGATTATACGACTCCTGATTCAGTTTTGCTCCTCCAGATTTCAGAAGTTCGGCTGGGATATTGTCTATACCAGGCGATTTGATGTTTTTCAATTTTTTCAGAGCTAGTTCAAACTCTTCCTTTAATATAGGTTCACCTGTGTTGTGTGCATATACTTCTGTTTCTTCTTCCATGATGTTTTCAGACACTTCTGGTCCGCTGTACAGTTTTCCTATATATTGTTTCCATCTTCTTGCAACTTCATAATCGTCATCCAACATATTGCCATTTTCATCCATCACAGCCCTCCACTTGTTTCTTCTGTCTCCAAAGCAATGTCTCACACATTTATAGGCCTTGTCAATATTTCCCTTTCTCATGTTTCTCTCACTTGTCTCATGATATATCGTATGTTGTCAGTTTGGTTATGAATCTGCCGTGATCTTTTCTTGATTTAATCCCGTAAATTCCTCATATGCAGCATATCAGTGATCCTGGTAAACTGTGACATGTGTTTCGTACGATCTGAATCTGACGTAACTAGCTAAGTTCGAAGATGAGCTACCATACACCTTCATAGGTGAAACTGTCGCGGTATAGAGATGTACATTTGTTCTTAAGTCTAGTCCTCGGCTTCGATAGAAGGGTAGTAGCTATTTGACCACGCCCATGGCATTAGTAGTTCGTTTTGGAAGTAGTGTTTGGAGGTAAGCTTCGCATACACCGAAGAAATTGACAGTGGTCGTCCATCCTAGGCGCACATCCATTCGAGAAAGCACTGTGTTTTCCAAGTCAGGAGTCAGTACAGTTCGTTGCCCACTTCGATTCTTGTTATGTACAGCCACTTACCTTGTTTCCCCTAATCGCTGGAAAAAACCTTGAAAACTTTGAGCGCGTTAGAAGCCAGTGTGGGTACTTCACCAATACATCTCGTTAACTTCACTACATTTTCGATTTGTTTCTTCGCACACTAAAGTAATGACTGCTAATTCAGTAATTGGGTGCTACGTCATTTCGTTAGAGCTGGTAGACTGAACACTTCGCGTAGTAGACATAGACATTAAGATTAGCATTGTCTGGGTGTGCATCACATTATTTTATGTGGGTTCTATCTTGTTGCAACACTCATTACATACCCTGGCGGCGCGAAATGGCCGCGCGGTTAGAGGCGCCATGTCACGGATTGCGCGTCCCCTCCCGCTGGAGGTTCGAGTCCTCCCTCGGGCATGTGTGTGTGTGTGTGTGTGTGTGTGTGTGTGTGTGTGTGTGTGTTGTTCTTAGCATGAGTTAGTTTAAGTAGCGTGTAAGTCTAGGGACCGATGACCTCAGTAGTTTGGTCCCTTGCGAATCCACACACAACACGCACTCCTGCATAATAGTAGGGTTTGACTACCGTATAACGTTAGGAACGATGTACATAATAACTGATGTTATTACATTGTGCTATCCACAGTTCGTAAGTTGCCAAGTTAGACATACTGCTTGGCTCCGTACCTGTCGACTCTGTTCTTTCGGGAAAAGGATAAGGGACCTCCTTACGTACAAGAATGTGGCGAAGATCTACCATAATAATATCAGCAGAAGAATCAGTCCTTGCAACGTGTCGATAGGTGTAATCAAGCAGTTATACCAAGTAATTCCAGTTACCGTAGTAGAATTTGCTTTCATAATTTGCACGACCGAAGGCGACAAGGAGGTACAACGAAACACGGACGTGTTATCTGTAATAAAAGACAGTTAAAACTAATCATGTTCAAACTAAGCGTGCATGCATATGTTCTGAACTCACTCGTTCCACATCATTTCAATAAAAAAAGTCGTTCAAGTGATCTGTGGAACGATGAACTAATTAACTAACTAAATAAATAAATTGTTGGACTCCTTAATATCAGTCGCAAAAAGGTCTTGCAAGTAATAATTTTAGGTAAGTTTCCGCCCATTCGACAGCAGGTTGTGTACGAGAGAGAAATGTACGCTATGGTAAAAAAGTTAGGAATGGTCATCAGCTAACTGGACGCAAGCATTACGTTGCAAACAATTGCAGTGTTCTCTACTAATCACTAGAGAGATGGATACCCATTAAACAACACTCAGCATGCAGACAGAAAGGAAACCAAATTGTGATAACTGATTTACCAGTAAAATTAGTTGCAGTGTATATTATTTTCGTTATTATTACAGTGTTGGTAGTATTAATAGTAGTAGTAGTAAGTAGTAGTAATAGTAGTAGTAGTGGTAGTAGCAGATTTTTTTTTTTTTTTTTTTTTTTTTGCTTAATTTTTCTTGTGTTTTAGTATTAAAATACCGTAGCAGTAGAGTGTGACTGGAAGAATTACGAAAAGTAATAATAAAAATGTAAAGAAACATCTGCGTTAGAAATAACTAGCTACGTGTTAACAGGTTCTGATTTTATGTACAAAGGCAGTTACGACTTAATGAACCAAAACAAAAGTCTACTAGTAATTGCAATATCACAGGCCTTATAAAATTACATTTTCAATTTCGTGAAGGTTTGCTAACTACCGAATTCAGACAGATTTTATTTTTTAATGTCAGCAAAGTAGGCGTAGCTGAGCATTAATCCTATTAGCGTAGATGGTCTTCTGTAATATTATCTTCTGCAGACGAGTACGACTCGGTAATTTTCTGGAGTATGCCAAGCGACAGAATGTACTACTGTAATTGGCTGTTAGTTTTGTTTATCCTGCTAAGTGCTGTACACAGAACTAAAAAGAGAATTGCAACTTTTCAATGAATTCAGCAAAATCAAACTGTAAATCGAATATTGGCGTCGTTTGCTCAAGGACTGCACCTCTTTAATGCTATTGTTCACAGTTGTGCTCGTTTCATCTTAGTATCAACTATTCACGCTTTGCTGAAGTTCTCATTTTGTTTCGCTTTCCTATTCATTTTCAGTTGAAAGAGTTTAATGATTTAACACTTGTAACAGTCGCATTTCTAGTGTGATTTGTTATGGCGAAGATCTTATCAACTACCACTAACCTTAACAGTTCCTCCGCTATCATTCTTTTAGCTTATAAATGTCCTATAATTCCAATTACTGTAATAGGCCCGTCAAAAGCTTGGTATTACGGCACAGCAAAGTACAGGCACAAATATGAATTAGGAAGAGGTGAGCCTTCACGAGCAAATCCGTGGACAGTTACCGAGGTAGGTATCACAGTGGTTAAGACACTTGACTAGAATTCGCGAGGACGGCGATTCAGATCTCCGTCCAGACATCCATATTCACGTTTTCCGTTGCTTCCCTAAACCGCTGAAGGCTAGTGTCGGCCGGGGAATTTCCTTTCAAAAAGACACAGCCGATTGCCTTCGGAAACCGAAGATTGTGCTCCGTCTCTAATGACTACGTCGTTGAAGGGACATTCAACTCCAACCTTCTTTATTTCCTTCCAAACACGGTTCCTGAACTCTCACGCAGAAATCCGAATCCGTTATCGCAATCGGCATCTGGGTACATTCTCATAACCCTTAGCGATTACGAGTCGTCAGTGAGGATTCACTGCATAGAGTCCGCATAATAGCTGTCGACTCAGCGATGTAATAGACAGAATTCAACGTCGTATCCAGCTAGAGATGCCAGCCCCGCAGCATCCTTGCATGAACTGCATGACATGTGTCAGTACTCAGAATTGTCCACAACGGCGAGGCGTACAGTATCGCTCAAAAGTATTTTGTAGAGATAATAAATTCGGGAAACGCATTCTTAAGGAGAATGATTTTAATGAAAGAATTGTTGTCGTTATTGTGGTCTTCAGTCCAAAGACTGGTTTGATGCACCTCTCCATGCTACTCTATCCTGTGAAAGCCTCGTTATCTCCGAGCACCTACTGCAACCTATAGCCTTCTGACTCTCGTTACTGCGCTAATCTCTTGGTCTACCTCTACGATTTTTGTCCATCACGCTCCCCTCCAGTACTAAACTGTTGATCCCACCCTTCTCGTTTTGTTTTTGTTGATGTTCATCTTATATCCTCCTTTCAAGACACGGTCCACTCCGTTCAACTGCTCTTCCAAATTATTTGTTGTCTCTGGCAGAATTACAAGGTTATCGACAAACCTCAAGTTCTTATTTCTGCTCCTGGACTTTAATTCCTACTCCAAATTTTTCTTTGGTTTCCTTTACTACTTGCTTAATATACCGATTGAATAACATCGAGGATATGCTGTCTCATTCCCTTCTCAACCACTTCTTCCGTTTCATGTCCCTCGGCTCTTATAACTTCCATCTGGTTTCTGTAAAAATTGTAAATAGCCTTTCGCTCCCTGTATTTTACCCCTGCCACCTTTATAATTTGAAAGACAGTATTCCAGTCAACATTGTCAAAAGCTTTCTATAAGTCTACAAATCCTATAAATGTAGGTTCGTCTTTCCTTAACCTATCCTCTGTAAGTCGTAGGATCAGTATTGCCTCGCGGTTCCTGCATTTCTCCGGAATCCAAACTGATCTTCCCCGAGCTCGGCTTCTACCAGTTTTTCCATTCTTGTGTGAAGGATCGTGTTAGTATTTTGTAGCCATCACTTACTAAACTTGTAGCTCGGTAATATTCACAGCTGTCACCAAATGTTTTCTTTGGAATTGGAATTATTATATTCTACTTTAAGCCTGAGGATATTTCACCTGTATCATACATCTTGTTCACCAGATGGAAGAGTTTTGTCATGGCTGGCTCTCCCAAGGCTATGAGTAGCTCTAACGGAATCTTTATGGACCTCATGGTCTAGTGTGGAATCTTATCTTAACTGATGGTTTTTTTGCCCCAAGGAAGAATTAAAGAAAATATACCTTCCAGGGCGATATCATTGGAGAATTAGTACTTGCTCAGGTTATGTGACGAAATTGATTGTGATTTTATGAAAAATACCGCTTCAGCCTTCACATGGTAAAACTAGGGAAAGTGGTTACACGGGATTTGAATCCGTCTCCTCCCAACCCGCGAGGTCTTTGTTGTGACTGACAATTTGCAATTTTTCACAAACACCACTTTTATTTATGTAAGTTTGCAATGTTGATGACGGAACAACAAAAGAAAGGTAACAATAATGCTGCCAGTAAAAGTCTCCTAATTGAGGCAAACAAAAGTTCACCTCTAATTTTCCACAAAGGTTCGTGGTAACACACACACACTAGTAAAAGTCCACTTCAAAGACGAAGACGTAATCTTCAGTGGTCGATGTCCACAAGGTTTGCAGCTAGAGTGAACTGAACTTCGGGGCTGGTTCTAGCTCCTAAATAGCTGTCTCCAGTCAATCAGGTTTTGGCGTAGTGATACTTCCTGCAGGCCGTGGCTCGAGCTCCCCATGCAGGAAGTAGTGCTCGGAATGTATGTTTCCATTATCTTGTATGTAAATAGCCGGAGTCTACCAAGGTGCTTTTGGTACACCTTGGACATAGACAACCCCGTCCTCTGTGGTGTAATATGGGTTGCCGGCCCTCAGGGGCTACCTTGGCTCCGACATAACAGTCTTCATTCGTCTAAAGTGTGCGAGAATAAACTTCACGCAGCTTGGAAGAAGTTCCCAAAATGACCGACTCTACCTTGTCTAATCACAGGCACCTGCTCGGCTTGCAAACCTGTGTGGATCTCACGTGGATGCGCACAAAGTATCTAACCGCCGTGTTTTCATCGCCATGTGAAACGGACAACACGCCTGTTGCGTCACAATGGGCATTTCCACGTCCCTCTGAAGGCGACTGTGATCGAACCCTGTGGAGAGCAAATGATGAAGATTGCTTATCACTCAGTCGGGATCACCACGCGGATGCAGTGCTCTATTGTCTTAACCACAGCAATGTCTTACTCCAAATACCGCGTCTCTTCTGTGTGAACTCATGCTGGAAGTCAGTACTAGTTTGTTAAGATGTGGAACAGTTAGAGTTGGTGTACTGATCCCATTTTGGGCATCGAAGGACGACTGGCATCTATATCTCCTAGTGTTTCGCTTAGATGTTTCTAATGATACAATGTACTGTTGAGATACAGTTTATACCGCTCTACACACACACACACACACACACACACACACACACACACACTCAGGCTCATATAGTAGTGATCACTGGACAAAACATAAAGCTCACAACATGGGATAATAATATGAAAGAAGGAAGATTAGGATTTAACGTCCCATTAGAGACGGAGCACAAGCTCGGAATGTTTCAATGGTGAGAATGGAAATCGGCCGTGCCCTTTCAAGGGGACGACCGTAGCATTTGTCTGGAGTGATTTAGGGAAATCAAGGAGAAACAAAGAACCTATAGTGGGTGGCCAGACGCGGATTCGAACCGTTGTCCTCCCGAATGCGACCACCTCGCTCAGTAAAAATTCATTCGAGATGTAGGTTACAATTCAAACCAAAACTCTTAGCGGCTCATGGAAATCATGGCCAACATACTTGCACCTCATAATCAAAAATTGTTGTACTCATTGGTGAGCACCGTGACTCCACGGATGAAACGTCTGCACCCCAAAAGGATACTACTCTCTCTCTCAGAGCACGCTGAAGAGGTAGACGAGAGATTTTCTTAATTTGATGTATCCACTCGCTCGCTGCTCCCCCCTCGGTCTCGCACCCTCGAACTTCCCTTGCGTGATTATTTGTTCTATATTTTCTCCATCTATTTTCACAAAATGGACAAAGAATTGGAGAATTTGTCACCAATACACTGCTTGTCCCCAGAGCTTGAAGGTCAATGTTCTGTAACCGTACAAGAAGACAGAAGACACAAATCTTTCAACAAGCTTGCACGTATTGTGTTGCATTTACATCAGTATTCGTGTGTTAAAATATAAATTTGGCATGGGAATACGGCGAACTGTTCTCGTGTGATACTAAAAGTCAAAATGCACCACATGACAAAGAAAACGAAGCACCCGAAAAATGAGGAGGAAACGAAATGAAACTTATATGAATGCTTGGTTCCCGTTTTTTCGGACATGGCGAGATAGTCCGTGCAGTTACGATGACGCTGTTTCCCAGATGGTGCCGTGGTTAACGCACCTGCCTAGTAAGCTGGAGATCCCAGGTTCGAATCCCAGTCAGGTGCACATTTTCACTCATCGCCGCTGATTCCACGTAATGTCCCGATGCAACTGACAGCAGTGGTCCCCTCCTATTCCTTTCCTTCTTTTCCGCTCTCCCCCTTCAATCTGTATGGAATGGAACTTAATACATTGAGAGGGTATGTGATGTTATTTCAGTGTTGTTGATGATTCTAAAATGGTCTTTGATTAAACACCAACACCAAATAATAGTAGCTATTAAGATTCTTTAATGAATGGGAGGAGTTTCTAATATCTGTTTCAGCTGTTATCTAAATTAGGGACGGAAGGGAAAACGAAAGGACGTTATGGGTAAACTTTAGTCGAGATGGTGGCGATGACTCGTTTTCTTTATCAGACGATAGTATTACAGGGGGTCACACATATCAACACAACGAACTTGATGCAACATGAGATAAACTCAGTTACCGAACAATATTCAGTAATAGATTATAACCAGAGCACTTTAGCGGGCACAATTTCTTCATTTTAAAGAACATAATTTCCTTATTGTTTCTCCTATATGGTTATAAAGAGCAACTTGAGTTCTTACCATGCGGATAGAGGGAGGGTAGTTACAGTTTTTCCCACTAGGTGCCTCTACTTCATGCTGCACTGAAGCAGCTTACCAACAATAACCTCTGCGGAAACATCAGTATGTGGCGTGCTAGTTTTCGTAAATACTGTTACAAATACTCGGCGTCTTTTCAGCTCTTCTATGTGACGAGAACGTTCCCATTGTAAGACCGTTTTTGTTACATGGAATACAAGAAAGCGGGAATCAAGTTCTGTGAGAAGAGTGAGTGTTAAATCGTTGTAATTTTGATGCTGATTAGTAGAAATTTGACCTAGTGCGACCGTGGCTGCGTGATAATACAAACCAGTTCATGTAACAAAGTTACACACTCAACAAAGTTATGTAAGCAGGACCATTGTATAATCATTTCATCACTGAAATGCAGCCGTTTTTCCTCATGTTGTCAAGCAATCGTTTTCGCACTTTGTGGCTGACTGTGGTATCTTGGGAGGAAACGAATCGTGGTTGCCTTACACCAAACAAAACGAAAGCAACATTGTTACAGCTATGGTACTAATCAGTTTTATTTTCTTGGGTCATGGTTTTGCGTTTTTCTGCTGACTCGATTGTCGAAGTAATAAAAACAATGCTGCTTTCCGCCGGTTGTAATGATTTTAAAAAAATCTTGTTGTTAACACTTCGTTATGTCATGTCCGCAACTGGAAATTCACCGAACACGTGAAACCGAATTTACGAAAACATGTGCTCCTTAATTGAATCATGCTTCCCTATCGATAACATTTGGTCAAGTAATTCGAAACAGTTTTCGGTGGAAGCAACTGGCAGAAGAATCCTTCCTACCACCATTCCTCCCTCAGGAAATAGTTTAGTTGTTACTTTTATGACCTGGCGAGTACAATATACTTACCTTTAAAATTTCAGTACGTGTAAATGCAGCTTCAAAAGGAGAAAATAACAGTGGATTTCAGCGTTTGAGGAAAAACAGCATACGAAATATTTTCCTACTGGACCGAAAAGTTGTGTTAAACTACAGAATAAAGGCCAAATTCGTGTTCACATTGTACATAAAAAAACCGTCATCTCAGATTTCGAGAAGTAGAGGACAATGCCTTTTCTTCGCATCTGCTTAAGGCCAACTGCGACAAAAAGAAGCGAGACATACTGTGCAAACTGGACAGTTAGTCAGATGACGATTAAATGTCTCTGCAGCGAGGAATTAAAACTGCGGAATGCAGAACGACTGCTAGATTGCAAGGTGTCTCTCCTTTTGTTGTGGTCTCTACGCACCTTCTTCTCAGGCCCAGGCAGCGATATAATGCACCGCTTGCGCACACGCAAAATTCCTTTCTTCACCCTCCATTGTTCCGAGACAAAGCCGCCACAGACCTTTTTTTAGCAGAGAAATGGAGACATAAACAGATGCCTGGCAGCTATCCAGGAATAACTGCTTATTCGAAAACGTTTGTTTGTCGCCCAGGTCAGGCGTCTGAGGTTTCTGGAGAAGCTACGCATAAATCTCAGGTTATGAAGTATTGGATGCATCAAGTGCCAAAAACTGCTCGCAGATTGTTCTACAAAGAAAATGTGGAAAGAAAGACTGTAAGACAGGCGTATTTAACAGTAAACTATTGATAATGTCTATTGGGCTAGACCTTTCGAAAATGTGAAGGAAGCAGGAATAAAATACAGGAAGGGAAAGGTTATTTGTAGCCTCTACCGAAAACAGACTGCAGTTATGACTCGAAGGACACGAAAGGGCAGCAGTCATTGGGTGGGGAGTACAGGCAGGATTGCAGCCTATTCCCAATATTATTCAGTATGTACATTTAGCAAGCTGTGAAGGAAGCCAAGGACAAATTTTGAAGTTAAATTCAAGTTCAGGGAGAAGGAATATTTACAAAGAAGTTTTCTTATGAACTTGCAATTGTCTCAGAGACGTCAAGGGATTTGAAAGAGCAGTCTAACAGAATAGATTGTTCCTGGAGGTATTTAAAGTGTTTGCAATTAAATGAAAGGCAGTTCGTTTCTTGCTATATTCGTTTCGCTTCTTTTATTTCTGTAACATCTTCCGTGCCCTTTAATACATGTTTGTTTTTATATTTATAACATAAGCATTATGTAGTGGCTACAAATATGTTACTTTGTTACGTTCTCTTATGTTTTCTTTCAGATTAGAGACAACTGTGTATTGAAAAGATAAGATGAACATCGATAAAAGTAAAACAAGAGCAATGCAATGTAGACAAATTAAATCAGGCAATAAATTTTGCTGTTTGGACAGTAAACTTGCTGAAGATGACCAAAGTAAAGAGAATATAAAATGCTAACTGTCAATAACAGGATTAGCACTTCTCAAAAAAAAAATTTGTTGACATTGAATATAAATTTAAATATTAGGAAATCTTTCTTCGGTGTTTTGGTCTGGAGCGTACTCTTGTACGGAAGTCAAAAGTGAACGATGAGCACTTCAGACAAGGGTGTAGTGCTACACAAGAAGTCCGCAAATTAGGTGAGTAGATGGAGTAACTAATAAAGTACAGAATCGATTAGGGGATCGCTCGTACTGAACAACAATCAACAACGAAAGAATCAACAAGGGTCTACACGGCAATCACTATCTGCACTTGTGTCATGTTAAACAGTTATAAAACACAAGGAGAACTGCACAGTAGGAGAACCTTACAGCAGGTATGAAGGCAGTAAACACGTTTCAGTTGCCATTCAGCCACATTTAGAAGCAAATTCCTATGAAGAAGCAGCTTATTGGCCGCTTCCTCTACGAACGCACTCTCTTGGAACGTTAAAAATAGAAAACACCGTGTTGCAGAACGCCTGTCTCGCAGCGTCTGCACTGCACCGATCCCAGATGGAGGATGATGATGATGATGGTGATGATGATGTATGATTTGTGGGACGCTCAACTGCGCGGTCATCAGCGAGCATACAAAGTCTCTGTTTTTACACAGTCCATCTTTTTTTATCCAATCCAATCTACCCGCTGCCAGGAATGATGGTGGTGAAATGATTAGGACAACGCAAACACTCACTACGTCATTTGTATATTTTTTGAAAAGTAATTACTTGTCCTATAAAAGTCCTTGGGGTTCTCCCGAAGTTACTCTTAAATCTGAAGATTTCTGTTAATTGAGAATGCATGCTATGTTCTTTTCGCTAGAAACTCTTCGATTCAATCACACATTTGGTCTGATATTCCGCTTAATGGTAGTTTGTTCATAAGGCGGGTGTGCGGAACCGTATAGAACGTCTTCCGAGGTCAAGGAAAATGGTATCAACCTGTGCGCCAGTATCTGCTGTTATTTGGGGTCCGCAGCTCGTGGTCGTGCGGTAGCGTTCTCGCTTCCCGCGCCCGGGTTCCCGGGTTCGATTCCCGGCGGGGTCAGAGATTTTCTCTGCCTCGTGATGGCTGGGTGTTGTGTGATGTCCTTAGGTTAGTTAGGTTTAAGTAGTTCTAAGTTCTAGGGGACTGTTGACCATAGATGTTAAGTCCCATAGTGCTCAGAGCCGTTTTTTGCTATTTGGGTCTTGTGGATGAACGAAACGACATGGGTTTCACAGGATCGTTGGTTTCGGAACTCGTGTTGGTTCCTATAGAAGAGATTTTCGGCCTCCAGAAATGTCATAATACTGGAGCAAAAAAACATGCTCCAAAATATACTGCAGACGAACGTCAGAGATATAGGCCTACAGTTTTGCACCTCTCTTTGACGACCCTTCTTGGAGACGGAAATAACTTGACTTTTTTCCAATCACCAGAAACGCTTTGTTCCTTCAAAAATCTACGATACACAGCTGCGAGAAGAGCAACAATGTCTGTCGCATTACATTGCTATCACGTCAGGTCCAGTGGTCTTTCTGGTGCTGAGCGATTTCAGTTGCCTTTGTATCCCTTGGCCACTTATTTAGTTATCAGTCATTTTATCGTTCGTGCGACTATTTAAAGGAGGAACTAGAGAGCCTTCCTCAGTGAAGCAGTTTTGGAGTAAGACGCTTAGTATTCCGGTCTTCTCTATGTCATCCGTTTCGCTACGAATATGGTCACAGAGTATCCGAACAGACGACTTCGATTTATCCACTGATTTAACATAAAACCAGAACTTCTTAGGATTTTCCGTCAAGTCGGTTGATAGAAGTTTTCTTTCGAATTCGCTGCATGCTTCACACATGGCTCTCCTTACGCCAGTTTTACTTCCTTCAATTTTCGTTCGGCTCTAAGTCTTTGGATACGTTTAAATTTGTTGTGACAATCTCTTTGCTTTCGTAGCAGCTCTCGAACACAGCTGCCAAACCAAGACGGGACTTTTACATCCCTGACAACTTTGCTCGACACATACCTGTCCAAAGAGTACTGTAGAACACTCGTAAACTTTGCCGGCCGCAACCGATCTACCCAATCAAGGCTTCCTTTGCAACAACAATGAACAAGTCTCAGCGTCGGAGAGCGTGGGAGGGGGGGGGGGAAGAGGAGCTGGACAAAAAGGGGCTAAGGAAATGAACATGTGAACATAGACAGAGACAAGAGAGAAGAAGGAGAATGACTGAAAGCGAGAGAGGAGGAGGTGGCGCAGTTGGACAGAGAAAGGGGGGGGGGGAGAAGAGGAGGAGGAGATGAAGAAAGAGAAGGTAAGGAGGAAATGGACAGAGAGTGGGGGTAGACGGAAATTAGAATGTACATCCAGTTCCCATACATGTATAGCAAATTTGAAGCATTGCTGAGTTGCTAGTCAGATATAAATCAGATGGTTGTAGGGAAGAATCTACAGTGTGCCATGATTATGGAAGTTGCAGGGAAGAATCTACAGTGTGCCGTGATTATGGAAATAAAATTTGTAGATATACAGGCTGACACATGATTGAAGGAAAATAGAAGTCTGGTTGCAAAATCTCTAGCACCAGTTTCGAACAAAGAATCCTTAGCAACCCTTCAGTCCTTTAACATGCCCCATATTACACAAGATGGTAATACGTTGTTAATTACAGTGGCATTGATGTAAGTGTACATATACGCCCAAGCCCAGAAGGTATCTGAGCTTCACACAGCACGGGAACAATGTTTAGCTTAAACTGTGATGGGAGAACATGACAGCACGAGGTACAGTTGGCACGTCGCTACCACTGCATTCACGATGCCAGCAGCAGCGCTTGTCTGTAGATGTCTTGGGCACAGTAGTTCTAATTACGGGCTGTTTGCGTTCGGAACGCAGTATTCACGGAGCAGAGCCCAGGACGGTACAGAAAACACACTTGGAACAAATTACACGTAGGTGGATCGTTGGCAGGCCACCAGCCGGATTAAGTGGGCCAGCAGCTCTCCATCAGGGCCCATCCGCGCCAATGAAGAATAATCCGAATGAGAGAAAACAATCAGCGACATTAGAATCAAAATAAACAAGTGCTTAGCTCCAGTGCCTGGATCGTTAGCTCGCACTAAGAGCGCAGCACAAAGTCAAACAAATGCACATCGTCCACAAAGTTCCGAGATTGATTTTAATCCTGGCGTAAAAGCAACGTCAGCGCAGTAACTACCAGGGAAGCTGCAAGCAACACGTTTGCGTTGGAACAGTCTGTTGTGAACAGGCAGTGTTAAGTAGATGACGCACGGCCGTAGTGTGCCAACACTGTTCTCACAAACAAATCCCAATGGAACAATGAAGAGCGATTCGATTCCCGGTTTTACTCGATAAAACTGTTACGGAGACATCAGGCTCCATGGAAAAGGCTTACAACGATAGTTGCTTAAGTCGTGCACGAGTGTCTGAATGATTTAAACGTTTCAAAGATAGACAGTTGTCGCTGGAGAACAATGGGAGGTCAGGGCGTCCCACCTGAGGTTCATCCGACGGAAACATTGAGAACATTCGTGATCCTCTGAAACTGTCATCCATGATGCAGAGCTACGCTGAAGACAAGATAATTTCTAAATAAAGTGCTGAAGACATTGTACAGAATATTCTGAAGTAGAGAAAAGTTTGTGCTAACTTTGTCCCGCACACTTGACCCCCGAACAAAGCGAAATGAAATAAACGGACAATCCTTATCCAGAAAAAATTATTATAGGTTACGAGACTTGGTGTTATCAATACGAACCTGCCACAAATGTCAAAGAGCCGAATGGGTCTCTGACAGTTCGCCAAGGTTAAACAAGATGCGAATGACAAAATCGAAAGTGAAGGCAATGCTCACCACCTTTTGTGATGCTCACACCATTATCAACAGGCAGTGTTTTTCTCACGGCACCACTGTAAAGCCGGCCGAGGTGGCCGTGCGGTTAAAGGCGCTGCAGTCTGGAACCGCAGGACCGCTACGGTCGCAGGTTCGAATCCTGCCTCGGGCATGGATGTTTGTGATGTCCTTAGGTTAGTTAGGTTTAACTGGTTCTAAGTTCTAGGGGACTAATGACCTCAGAAGTTGAGTCCCATAGTGCTCAGAGCCAACCACTGTAAATTCACAGTGTTTGGAGGCCGTCCATGAATTTTACGAACGTTTTGGTCTATCGCGGCGGTGGGTGGTACTACAGCCGCCATCTTGGTGTCATAACGTTTCTACACGTCGGTGGTGGCCTGTGGTCTGTGTCTACGCTACTTTACTCTCTGTGACTGGTGCTTTCTGCACGACACACGTCTGCAGTCGTAGTGCAGGAAAGTGCACAAGTGGAAAAATAAATGCCATTTATCGACCACCTTCAATATTCACCCGATGTGGCACCGAGAGACCTGTTTTTTTATTTCCAAAACCAAAAATCCTTGTCAATTGTCAACGTTTTGGCGACATAATTGACATTCAATCCAATGTGACGCACGAGTTAAACGACACCCCAAAGAAGGACTTTTTGGACAGTTTCACAACTTCTGTATACAGGTGCTCAACGTTGTACTCAAGTGGGGGTGGGGGGGGGGATGTGTAGAACTCCTGAAGCCTTAAAACCACCTTCTTAACTTTTTTACATTTTTTATTATTACAGTCTCTATACTTCTTAGACGAGAGAGGGTATGGAGGTTACATTCATTGAATTACCACCTTCAGATCTGAATAGTCCCAAATTAAATCTAAGTCTTTGCCCAATGACTAGATCCATAGCTGAATTAGTGACTACACAGATCTGAAAATAATTATTAAATGATCGCAATTAGTCACCATTTATAACACCGGATATTACGGACATAGGTACAGATACACTTCAGCATGCTGCACGTTTTCTTCTCTGCGTTGAATAGTCTTCCCACAAACACGAAAGAACAGATACCATCTTCATATATATAATTAAGGCTCACCAGTCATTTCACCATCTTCTGTGCGAATGCACACACATTGCCCGAACTCTTATTGGAATCGGTAAAGCCGCGAGTAATGAGTGTAATGGGCAAGGGCACTTAGAATACAGCGCGGGACAATAAGTTGGGAGTGTGGGTCTCACGGGAGGCGTGCCAGAGATAAGTCCCTGCAGCCGCACTATCCTCTGTGTTCTCGGTGGTTCGGATGGATAGAGCATCTTTCATGTAAGCAGGAGATCCCGGGTTAGAGTGCCGGTCGGGGGACACATTTTCAACAGTCCCCGTTGATGTACATCAACGCCTGTATGCAGCTAATGGTATTCATTTCATTGTATTGATTTAATTGTAATTTCATACTTCAATACTTGACCTGTTGCCAAGAGGAAAATAAACTTTAATGGCTTATTGGTGGCAAGCATACTTGGAGGTATTAATCAACCTAAAAACTTAGAAAAGGAAGTAAATACTGATGTAATATTGTTCAATACTCTCTCCTCAGCTGCCAGTACAAATATCTGCTCTTGCACCCGTAACACTCTGTATGTACAACTGGTTCTGTGCTTTTTTTTCCAAAATACGGACTTTCGACTCATAAAAATTGCAATGTTCGTTCAGCGTTTCCTCAACTGCGTTCCGGCTCACAAAAATACACATTTTGTTCTCTTCTTCACCGAGCGTGAACCAGAAATCCTCTTTGCGGATGAATAGCGACTTGGCTGGGAAAGTTTCCTTCTTGTCTGTTCATATGACTCTCACTTACGATAAGTTGCACACCTTGCAGTATTGTGAAAACGGACCGCTCTCTTGGCACGGGGGTTCTCGTCTAAATTAGCATCTTTTCAGAAGCACGATCGCTACATTGTGTTTCCTATGTATATTTGATGGCTACATTCCGTCGAGACTACTACACTGGTGTGCAAAATTTAAGGACGCGTGATGTGACACTGCAAAGTAAAACATCCCAATGAAACTAGGTTTGCATACAGAAAGAACATCTACGGTATAGTACACAGGCTAACCGAAAGAAATACTTCACGAGTGGAATGCAACTTCGATTCAAAGACAATAATTGCACTTAAGTATTCATGATGGTCCCCTGGACATTATAAATAGCGGGACACGGTTTTTAATAGCGTGTGTGATCACCTTGGACGGCAGTGCTTGCTCTGCAACGTGCTGCCACGCTGGCCACATGCGAGGTAAGGAGTTCTTGTGGCAGGGCGTTCCATTGCGCCACCTGCTGGATGGCCGTTGTTGTATCTAGACGTCCTGGAAAACATCTCCCCAACGTATTCCATACGTGCTTGATTACATTTAAGTCGAGGTGACGGGCAGGACAGGTCCTTCCACGAAATATCTTCACGTTCAAAAAGCTGCTCCACCTGCGCTGTGCGATACTGTCAAGCTTTACCGAATGTACCCTTGGAAGGAGTACAGTATGACAATGACCCAATGAGTGTACCGCTTGAAAAGATTTGGAGGTCAGTACGCCCATGCAACATTGTGCTTCCCAAGACCTTAACAACTGTACTACCAAAACAATCATGTACGACAGTGTTCTTGGTGGCATTATGTCTTCCCACCTCTCGTATTATGAGGATATATCCAGAAGTACTACACAGACCGAATCTGCTATCATCCGAGAAGGACACGTAGCCCCACTCCTCGCCAGTGCAGTCCCTCCGCTCATGACACCATCGCAAACGATACCGCCGATGTGCGGTGTTGACGGGACACGATGTACTGGTCGTCCTACAAGGGCACCCACCCCTGTACATCTCATCTACATCTACATCTACATGGATACTCTGCAAACCACATTTAAGTGCCTGGCAGAGGGTTCATCGAACCACCTTCATAATTCTCTATTATTCCAATCTCGTATAGCGGCCGGGAAACATGAACACCTATATCTTTCCGTACGAGCTCTGATTTCTCTTATTGTATCTTTGTGATCGTCCCTCCAACAAAATATTTTTGCATTCGGAGGAGAAAGTTGGTGATTGGAATTTCGTGAGAAGATTCCGTCGCAACGAAAAACGCCTTTCTTTTAATGATGTCCATCCCAAATCCTGTATCATTTCTGTGACACTCTCTCCCATGTTTCGCGATAATACAGAACTTGCTGCCTTTCTTTAAACGTTTTCGATGTACTCAGTCAGTCCTATCTGGTAAGGATCCCACACCGCGCAGCAGTATTCTAAAGGAAGACGGACAAGCGTAGTGTAGGCAGTCTCCTTAGCAGGTCTGTTACATTTTCTAAGTGTGCTGCAAAGGAAACGCAATCTTTGCTTAGCCTTCCCCACATCATTTTCTGTGTTCCTTCAAATTTAAATTGTTCGTAATTGTAATTCCTACGTATTTAGTTGAATTTACGGCATTTAGATTCCACTGATTTATCGTGTAACCGAAGTTTAACGCGTTCTTTTTAGTACTCATGTGGATGACCTCACACTTTTCGTTATTTAACGTCAACTGCCACTTTTCGCACCATTTCGATATTTCTTCTAAATCGTTTTGTGGTTTGTTTTGATCTTCTGATGACTTTATCAGTCGATAAACGACAGCGTCATGTGCAAACTACCGAAGACAGCTGCTCAGATTGTCTCCCAAATCGTTTATATAGATAAGGAACAGCAAAGGGCCTACTATAACACTACCCTGGGAAATGTCAGATATCATTTCTGTTTTACTGGATGACTTTCCGTCAATTACAACGAACTGTGACCTCTCTGACAGGAAATCACAGATCCAGTCACATAACTGAGACGATATTCCATTAAGCATGCAATTTCACTACGAGCCGCTTGTGTGGTACAGTGTCAAAAGCCTTCCGGAAATCCAGAAATACGGAATCGATCTGAAATCCCTTGTCAATAGCACTCAGCACTTCATGTGAATAAAGAGCTAGTTGAAAGTTCCAGGCAGATTAAAACTGTGTGCCCGACCGAGACTCGAACTCGGGACCTTTGCCTTTCGCGGGCAAGCGCTCTACCATCTGAGCTACCGAAGCACGACTCACGCCCGGTACTCAAAGGCTTTACTTCTCCCAGTACCTCGTCTCCTACCTTCCAAACTTTTCAGAAGCTCTCCTGCGAACCTTGCAGAACTAGCACTCCTGAAAGAAAGGATATTGCGGAGACATGGCTTAGCCACAGCCTGGGGGATGTTTCCAGAATGAGATTTTCACTCTGCAGCGGAGTGTGCGCTGATATGAAACTTCCTGGCAGATTAAAACTGTGTGCCCGACCGAGACTCGAACTCGGGGCCTTTGCCTTTCGCGGGCAAGCGCTCTACCATCTGAGCTACCGAAGCACGACTCACGCCCGGTACTCACAGCTTTACTTCTGCCAGTACCTCGTCTCCTACCTTCCAAACTTTACAGAAGCTCTTCTGCGAACCTTGCAGAACTAGCACTCCTGAAAGAAAGGATATTGCGGAGACATGGCTTAGCCACAGCCTGCTAGTTCTGCAAGGTTCGCAGGAGAGCTTCTGAAAAGTTTGGAAGGTAGGAGACGAGGTACTGGCAGAAGTAAAGCTGTGAGTACCGGGCGTGAGTCGTGCTTCGGTAGCTCAGATGGTAGAGCGCTTGCCCGCGAAAGGCAAAGGTCCCGAGTTCGAGTCTCGGTCGGGCACACAGTTTTAATCTGCCAGGAAGCTTATATCAGCGCACACTCCGCTGCAGAGTGAAAATCTCATTCTGGAAAGAGCTAGTTGTGTTTCACAAGAATGAGGTTTTCTAAACCCATGTTGACTGTGTGTCAATAGACCGTTTTTTCAAGGTAATTCATTACGTTCGAACACAATATATGTTCTAAAATCCTGTTGCATGTCGACGTCAACGATATGGGCCTGTAATTTAGTGTATTACTCCTACTACCTTTCTTGAATATTGCTGTGACCTGTTCAACTTTCCAGTCTTTGGGTACGGATATTTCGTCGAGCGAACGGTTGTACATTATTGATAAGTATGGAGTTAATGCATCAGCATACTCCGAAAGGAACCTAATTGATATACAGTCTGGACGAGAAGACTTGCTTTTATTAAGTGATTTAAGTTGCTTCACTACTCCGAGGATATTTACTTCTACGTTACTCATGTTGGCAGCTGTTCTCGATTCGAATTCTGGAATATTTACTTCGTCTTCTTTTGTGAAGGCTTTTCGGAAGGCTGTGTTTAGTAACTCTGCTTTGACAGCACTGTTCAAAAAATGTTCAAATGTATGTGAAATCTTATGAGACTCAACTGCTAAGGTCATCAGTTCCTAAGCTTACACACTACTTAACCTAAATTATCCTAAGGACAAAGCCCGCATCTCGTGGTCGTGCGGTAGCGTTCTTGCTTCCCACGCCCGGGTTCCCGGGTTCGATTCCCGGCGGGATCAGGGATTTTCTCTGCCTCGTGATGGCTGGGTGTTGTGTGCTGTCCTTAGGTTAGTTAGGTTTAAGTAGTTCTAAGTTCTAGGGGACTGATGACCATAGATGTTAAGTCCCATAGTGCTCAGAGCCATTTGAACCTAAGGACAAACACACACCCATGCCAGAGGGAGGACTCGAACCTCCGCCGGGACCAGCCGCAAGGCTGCGCTGTCTTCGATAGTATCTCCATTGCTATCGCGCAGAGAAGGCATTGTTTCTTGCCGCTAACATACTTCACATATGACGACAATCGCTTTGGTTTTTCTGCCAGGTTTCGAGACAAAGTTTCGTTGTGGAAACTGTTATAAGCATCTCGCATTGAAGTCCGCGCTAAATTTCGAGCTCCTGTAAAAGATCGCCAATCTTGGGGATTTTGCGTCTGTTTAAATTTGGCGTGTTTGTTTCGTTGTTTTTGCAACAGTGTTCTAACCCGTTTTGTGTACCAAGGAACGTCACTTCCGTCGTTTGTTAATTTATTTGGTATAAATCTCTCAACTGCTGCCGATACTATTTCTTTGAATCTAAGCCACATCTGGTCTACACTTATATTATTAATTTGGAATGAGTGGAGATTGTATGTCAGCAAGGCGTCAAGCGAATTTTTACCTGCTTTTTTGAATAGGTATATTTTTCGCTTATATTTCGAGGATTTGGGGATTACAATATTCAATCTTGCTACGACAGCCCTGTGTTCACTAATCCGTGATTCGATTTTGATGCTCGTTATTAACTCACAATTATTTGTTGCTAAGAGGTCAAGTGTGATTTTCACAACCGTTTACTATTCGCGTGGGCTCATGAACTAATTGCTCGAGATAATTTTCATATAATGCGCTTAGCACAATTTCGGATTATATTTTTTTTGCGTACCTCCGGAATTAAACATGTATTTTCGCCAACATATCGAGGGTAAATTAATCTCACCACCAACTATTATCGTATGATTCGGGTACGTGTTTGAAATCAAACTCAAGTTTTCTTTGAACCTTTCAGCAACTGTATCATCTGAATTTTATTTTATTCCGGTTGCCAACCATGACCTCTGCCCATACTGACTCACAGGAAGTATCTACTTCAATTTCGCGACAAGTTAAACTACTTCTGACAGCAACAAACACGCCTCCGCCAACCGTGTTTAGCCTATCCTTTCGGAACACCGTTAGGCTCTTCGCAAAAATTTCGGCTGAGCTTATATCCGGCTTTAGCCAGCTTTCAGTGCCTATAAAGATTTGAGCATCAGTGCTTTCTATTAGCGCTTGGAGCTCTGGTACTTTGCCAACACAGCTACGACAATTTACAACAGTTATACCAATGGTTCCTGTATCTACGTTCTTCCTGTGCTCAGCCTGCACCCTTTGTGACTGCTGCTCTTCTTGTGTTTTCTCGAGACCCTCTAACCTAAAAAACCGTCCAGTCCACGCCACACAGCCCCTGCTACCCGTGTAGCCGCCTCCTGCGTGTAGTGGACACCTGACCTATTCAGCGGAACCCGAAACCCAACCACTCTTTGGCGCGAGTTGAGGAATCTGCAGCCTACACGGTCGCAGAACCGTCTGAGCCTCTGATTCAGATCCTCTTCTCGGCTCTGTACCAGGGGTCCGCGATCGGTCCTGTCGACTATGCTGCAAATGGTCAGCTCTGCTTTCATCTTGCAAGCAAGACTGTCAGTGTTTACCACTTCTGTTAGCCGCTCGAAACCAGAGAGAATCTCTTCTGATCCAAAGTGACACACATCATTGGTACCGACGTGAGCCACCACCCGCAGTTGGCTGCACCCTGTGCTCTTCATGCCATCCGGGAGGACCCATTCCACATCCGGAATGACTCCACCGGGTATGACACAAAGTGCACATTGGATTTCTTGCCCTTCTTGTCAGCCAAGTCCCTAAGGGGCCCCATAATGCGCCTAACGTTGGAGCTCCCAACTACCAATAATCTCACCCTCTGCGATTGCCCGGCAACAGCCTTGCCGCGGTGGATACAACGGTTCCCGTGAGATCACCGAAGTTAAGCGCTGTCGGGCGTGGCCGGCACTTGGATGGGTGACTATCCAGCCGCCATGCGCTGTTGCCATTTTTCGGGGTGCACTCAGCCTCGTGATGCCAATTGAGGTGCTACTCGACCGAATAGTAGCGGCTCCGGTCAAAGAAAACCATCATAACGACCGGGAGAGCGGTGTGCTGACCACACGCCACTCCTATCCGCATCCTCAACTGAGGATGACACGGCGGTCGGATGGTCCCGATGGGCACCTTGTGGCCTGAAGACGGAGTGCTTCTTTCTTCTTCTTCTTCTGCGATTGCCCGTATCTTGCAGGCTGAGTGGTTTCCTCTGAAACAGGACAGGCGACAGCGTCTTGCTCAGCGACAGTGTCAGCCACAGACAGCACGTAGAACCTGGTTGTCAGACAAACCGGGGAGGCCTTATGTACGGTCACTTGGGAAGTCTTTCGCCACTTGCTTCGCCCTGGGGCGACCTACCACTCGACCACAGGTGAGGGGTCAGCCTCAGTGCGAGCAGTATCTGGGTTGGCCACTGGTGCGGACCGATCGGAGGACTCTGACGCGCGGAACGTCCGTTGGATCCCCACGGCTGGCCCACAACATTGGTGCTCATACACTGCAGCCTCAAGCTGTATAACCGAAGCCACCACAGCCTGAAGCTGAGAGCGAAGTGTCACCAACTCGGCTCGCATCCGCACACAAATCGCAGTCCCTGTCCATACTAAAGACCGCGGAAAACTAAACTATGCAGATAAACGGACTATCAGCAAGTGCTGCGCAATTCTACTGTAGAACCTGACGAAAATGAACGAACTGTGTCTATTAATATGCAGATATTCAAAAACCTAACTACCGAAGCACTCAGGTTGGATTGGATTGTTTGGGGGAAGAGACCAAACAGCGAGGTCATCGGTCTCATCGGATTAGGGAAGGACGGGGAAGGAAGTCGGTCGTGCCCTTTCAAAGGTACCATCCCGGCAGTTGCTTGCAGCGATTTAGGGAAATCACGGAAAACCTAAATCAGGATGGCCGGACGCGGGACTGAACCGTCGTCGTCCCGAATGCGAGTCCAGTGTAGCACTCAGGTGAAACTAAATAATTTGACCCTGATTTGGAACTTGTAATATGTCACAAAATCGGTTTACTTTCTGACGCAAACGAAAACACGAGAACTGTGGCTACTAGATGTTAAATTTACACGCAGAAACTCAAGAAACTAAACTATTAAAGCACACAGATGATATAATAAAACTCGCTCCTGGTTATGAACTTGTAAATGACAAATGCGGTTACTTATCTGTTGCTGCGTCTGTCGCGGTCGGCTACTGCTACTCCGTGCCACTATGGAGAGTGAGGTTGCGTGCCTTGCACTCCTGTTAAATGCAACTGCAATTGCACTCGGTATTTGACTACGGTTGCTCCTAGCCTGTTGCATAATGTAGCGGTCATCTGCTGCCGTAGCTGACCGTGATCGACCACCTCCTCTCCATCGGGCAACAGTGCCTGTGGTTCGAAACACCCCCGTTGAACGTTAAACAGTGCTGTGACCAATACCAAACTCCTAGGCTACGCTCCCCACACTTCGTCCATCTTCCAGTTTCCTGATGATTCTTCCACGTGTTAAGATCCAGGTGTTGGTCTCCGGCCCATGTTGTAATGAACACCACCACAGAGTGGTTTTCCCGTTCCTTCAACGGCCCTGTGTTGCAAGACCAGCCCCCGGGCGCTATAGACACCCTAACCTTACACCATGCGACATCCAACTATCTGTCCACCAGTGGGAGACCTCTGATTTTTTCATTCATTTGCACGAAGTCGTTAATATGTTATGTTCAATTCTCTAGCTCGTCTCTACGTTTTGCCGCGCGGGGTAGCCGCTAGCGCCTTGTCACGGTCCATGCGGCTCTCCCCATCGGAGGTTCGAGTCCTCCCTCGGGCATGGGTGTGTGTGTTGTGTTTAGCGTAGGTTAGTTTAAGTTAGGTTAAGTAGTGTGTAGGCTTAAGGACCGATGACGTCAGCAGTTTGGTCCAATAAGACCTTACCACAAATTTCCAATTCCTTAAGTTTTCCCTAGCAGCTTATAACACACGGCAAGCGAACCTTTTTCGAGTTGCATGTGAACCTGATTACCTTTCAGTGGACGACTTCGCCCGATCATGCCTAGCTGAACCGGCGGACTAGTGTCCCCAGCACGAGGGAATCCCGCGACGAGAATGTCCCGATTTCTGACTGTACGTGCAGGACGAAGACAAGGAGGGAACGAATATCACCAGTAATGTATGCATCAGTCGCGAGCACGTTATAATAAAATCTCTGAGGAGGTGAGCGCACGTACAGTACTATCACATAAACGGGAACATCGACTATCGGTAAAGAACGTTTTACGGTTATTGCTACCCTGAAAAGGTATCGGCGCCAGAGGAAATCTTAGCCGCAGAATGCCCATATCTCTGGAGCGGAGGATTTTCGGAGCAGCAGTTTTATGTCCGTGGTTCTTCAACCGTTATTCAGTAAGTCTAGGCTTCAGTGCTCAAAAAAGATCCTCAATGTACGTCACCATTGCGCTGCGTTTATTTTTCTCAGTTTTTGTCTCTGGTGTGGACTAAACTGACAGTAGTCGCGAATACGGATTCCGTTGTCTGCTTCAAATATTTAAAAAACAAACAAAAAAACGATGAAGGACACGAGAACAAATGAAAGAGTACCTTGTTTTGTACGTAACTGTTAACACAGTTTGTCTAATGATGTACAGAATTAGATTTAATTCGAGGAACCTAATACAAAGAAAAACGTACTAATTTTATCCATGCACGTTATTATGCAAAATAATTATTATGATTTGTCTTTTCCTCGTTTTCGGTCTCATTTATTGACGAATGGATCCATAGGTGATTTAGCGCACTGAAATGACACGTATTACCGAACTTCTTTGGAGGATAAAACCTTTATGCCGGTCGGTTCCTTTTGTCCTACATATTAAATTACAAGGAGACTCTCATAATGCTGTTGGCGAGTCTGTATATTTCAGTTAGAAAAGCACTGGCTGTGACATGTAATGTTTATCTGCAGCACTTAGCTGTAATTGTAAGAAAAAAACCGACAACCATTTCACTGAGCTTTAAATTCACACAATTCACGTGATGAATCAATAATTTAGTAAGCAGATGTTTATATATGTATTTATAATAAGCTAAACTCCTCAGCTGCGTTATTTTTTTTCTTTCTTCTTTTTCAAAATACCTTTACAGGCCTTCAATATAATCTACATTCTTTCTTATGACAGCTTCCCGAAGTTTTGCAACTTCTGTTTTTCGGATACGGACCTATATTGCATATTTGCCTGACTACTTTGGTCACCTTACTGGAAACTTCATCAACTGTGTCAAAACGTTTTCCACGGAGTTGTTCCTTCATGTTGGAAAACAAATCAAAGTTTGGTGTGCGCATATCAGGACTGTATGGTGAGTGGGGAAGTAATTCCCATCCATATTTATCTAGTGTTCCTCTCACCGTAGGACAACAGGCAGTCTTGCATTACCGTGCAATATGAGGAAAACAGCCGCAAACACGTAAGGCCTTCTACGATGAATTTTTTGACGCAGAACATTTTGCAGAAACAGCTCGTAGTACGCGCACTTTACAGGCGTCGCCTGGGGCATTCATTTGGTAGGCGTGACTCTAGTCATGTCATACTCAAAGATCATCATTAGTTTCACCACTGATTGATGGCGAGCGTGGAGAGTCAGAACATTTACTTTTTAAAGACGGAAACTTCAGTTATAACTCAAAATCTCTGTTCTTGTTCGATAACGTTTGACCAATTCTTCTGCAACTCTTTACCGAACTGCTTTCTGCTCTTCACTCAGTTCATGTAGAACCCATCTGGCAGGAACTTTTCTCATCTTTAACTTTTCATTTATAACTCTGTACACTGACGCGACAGACCTCCTGGCCTCATATGCAATTTCCTGATATGTTTTTTGTCGATCCTTTATGTTCAAATGTGTGTGAAATATTATGGGACTTAACTGCTAAGGTCATCAGTCCCTAAGCTTACACGCTACTTAACCTAAATTATCTTATCCTAAGGACAAACACACACACCCATGCCGGGGGGAGGACTCAAACCTCCGCCGGGACCAGCCGCACAGTCCGTGACTGCAGCGCCCTAGACCCGTCGGCTAATCCTGCGCGGCGTCGATCCTTTCTCAATTGTCATTAACAATAAACGGAAAACTGACGTGACTAGTATTCTGGTCTCGTATGCAATTTCATCACGTCTATACTCTGCCAAAATCTCATTAACAATGACCTGATGGGTGTAGTCAGTTGCAGTTGATGGCCTTCCACTCCTTGGGGTGCCCTCAGTGCTTACCCGACCTTCACTGAAACGAGCAAACCACCTTGATACTCTGCTACGATCCTCTACACTATTCCCAAACACGTCTCTCAAAGTGATGAAAATATCCATTGGATTCTTTGCACGTAGGGATTCGATTTGATGTAGAAAAGCTGGTTACTACGTGTAGTCTGACTTGACTCAGTTTCAGCATCCGTTTTAAAACTGAATTACTCACGACGAGCTGCGCGAACCAGCACCGTCACGCCTAAAGTCTTGTTCACAACTGACGTGAATTTCAACTTGATCACGCCACCGTAAAGGTCGTGAACACTGCGCGACTTTTGAAATGAGCTTCGTAGTTCGTGCAAAAAGGCGGAACTATCTATACGTCACTGCATATGGCAGGTTAAAGTAACACCGCCACGTTTTTCTGTCCTTACGTGAAGACTAATCTCAGAAACTACTGTAGGGATTTAGTACGGTTTTCCATAATAGACAGAGTCACGAGGAAGGTTTGTGATTCAAAATGGTTCAAATGGCTCTGAGCATTATGGGACTTAACATCTGAGGTCATAAGTCCCCTAGAACTTAGAACTACTTAAACCTAACTAACCTAAGGACATCACACACATCCAGGCCTGAGGCAGGATTCGAACCTGCGACCGTAGCGGTCGCGCGGTTCCGGACTGAAGCGCCTAGAACCGCTCGTCCACAACGCCCGGCGAAGGTTTGTGTCAATAATTTATCATCACTGCGCCAGACAGGTCCTTCGGCTGTATATCCGTAACGCTACCTGTGCTAGGGGATCTGTCACGCCGTATTGTGATGAAACAACTGCCTGTCAGGCGTTCACAAGTAATTATAGTTATAAACGTTAGATAAAAAGTAGATGTGGTTCTGCAATGTATAAAATCGTTGATTAAAACCAACATTTAATATTCGCGAAGTATATGCAAGGATAAGTGTATGAAGAAGCTGCAGGAACTTAACATATAGTGTAATTGTGTACAGGTGAGAGTAAGTTGAGCGCTGACCGAGAAAGCCCTACTGCAGTTAAGTTGCGCTCCCAAAGTTAATCAGAGCGACGTGGCGCAGTGGCTAGCACACTGGACTCGCATTCCGGAGGACGACGGTTAAAACCCGCGTCCGGCCATTCTGATTTAGGGTTTCCGTGATTTTCCTCAATTGATACAGGCAAATACGGAGTTGGTTTCTTTTGAAAGGACACGGCCGACTTCCTTCCCCATCCTTCCCTAATCCGATTCGACCGATGACATCGCTGTTTGGTCCCCTCCCCCCAAAAGGACCAACCAACCCAATGTTAAATGCATTTCAAGACCTGTAAGTCACTGGGTGTGTGAACAGTCAGTTGCACTTCGGGATTCAACATGTAAACTGTTATTGGAGAACTGAACGTCTTTTATAATAAAATAAACAGCCAGAGAGCATAATTTGACTATGCGATGAGGAAGTAACACGCTAGGGCTGGGATACAGTAGGTGGCAGGATTACGGGAAAGTCGATCGATTGTCTGGACGGAGAACGAAGGTAACTTCTGATTTAGGACACTTTGAAGAGGGGCGGGGCGAATTAGAAACGAGCAGGTAGGCAATGTCGATGCTGAAAGTTTCATGTTGCAATTAGTGCCCGCCAAGAAGGGGCGAATGTGGTCGAACGGTTGCAGGCGATTCAGGTCCAGAACCGCGCGACTACTACGGTCGCAGGTTCGAATCCTGCCTCGGGCATGGGTGTGTGTGATGTCCTTAGGTTTAAGTAGTTCTAAGTGTATGGGACTGATGACTTCAGATGTTAAGTCCCATAGTGCCCAGAGATATTTGAACCTTTTTTTGCTGAGAAACAGCCGTCGTCAGTTAAGAATATTACTGTCTATGAAACAGACTATTTGGACGTTGGAACTATAAAATACCAACTGTGTCGTCAGATGCAAAATTCCTCCTACATCGTTTCGACGGTCGTGTCAAGACACATTATTGGAATAAACCTGCTAGACTTGCTTTTTAAGATATGTGTACTGATCGACGACTGCAGTATTATGCAGTGAGGGAAAGGTCTTTGCAGGTTCATGAAAGACGGAATTTACTATGAAACCACTCTGCGCGTCATGTCTGAAGTATTTTCGTCCAGACTAGGTACTTCACAAGACTCAAGGTCAGTAGGCGGTAAAGACGTTTGAGAAAAAATGTGTGTGAATTCCTAAGGGACCAAACTGCTGAGGCCATCGGACCCTAGACTTACACACTATTTAAACTAACGTAAACTAACTTCTGCTAAGAACTACACACACACCCATGCCCGAGGGAGGACTCGAACCTCCGGCGGGAGGGGCCGCGCAATCCATGACAGGGCGCCTCAAACCACGCAGCCACAAGGCCGACGTTTGAGAAGAATTGCGATAAATTCCAATTGAGGTATTGGCTTCCATATTCACCGAAGTATCAGTCGTTTTGAGCACACTCGGACTGTCCTTTGCTCAAAATTGTGAAGTACAAAAGGTGGAGAAGCTCTTGGAACGAGAGGGTGTTTGGCGAGCGGACTGGCTTGTTCGTTCCTCCGACTTAAATGCCATCGAGCACGCGTTGGGGAGACATATTTCAGCACGTCCACGTGCACCAACGACCATCCAGCATTGGTGGAGAAATGGAAAGCCTTATCACAAGTTCTCTTCATCAACCTAGTTGCTAGAATGACAGCAAGTTGCGGAGCATGCATTACTGTCCTTGGTAATTACACACCCTATTAAGAATCATATCCCTCCTTTGGTCACTGGACTCGCATTCGGAAGGACGACGGTTCAATCCCGCGTCCGGCCATCCTGATTTAGGTTTTCCGTGATTTCCCTAAATCACTCCAGGCAAATGCCGGGATGGTTCCTCTGAAAGGGCACGGCCGACTTCCTTCCCCATCCTTCCCTAATCCGATGAGACCGATGACCACGCTGTCTGGTCTCCTTCCCCAAACCAACCAACCAACCAACCTCCTTTGGTAGCGTCCGGACGACCACAATAATTCACTATAACTTCAGTGTAATTATTATCTTGGAATATAAATGTAATTTCTCTTCGTCTAATCGTTACCTTCTGAACTATACTTCTTACAACGTAAGGTCCAAGTTTCATGGGGGTACGTTACTTGGCAGTGACACATCATGCGAAAGTTACTTTCAGCCTTACGTTTGGCACACCAGTGTATTTTATCGTTTCTTTTATGTACGAGGAACTCCAAAACGTCGTATAATATTAGAATTAAGTGTCACTTCTCATATTTTCTAATATGAACAGGTTGCACCGTTGATATTTAAATCTGATTTCTTAAAGAGTCATAGTGGAAACGGCTTACGTCCGCCTGCCCCCGAGCTTCGAGTAATGTGAATGTCTATCATGCGCACGACTGTGTCGATTACTCTTGCACTATAGTGTTTAGGTCTTTTTGTTGTTTTGAATGAGTGAGCATTGAAAGGAATGTGAATCGTATTTGTCACCTCCTTCCGAAAAGCGCCAAGCGTAGCCGAGCTTTATCTCCACATTCGGCAGTAGTTGTACCAACGACTTCAGAAAACAGTACAGATAAACTACTACGAGCGATAACATTTTAGATAAAGTTAATTTTATTCTCTCAAACTAGTTTCTGACTACGTGCACATACACAGATTGTCATATGCCACATAACGTGCTGAAATGCGCTGGAGTAGTGCATCTGCAAGCGTTCCTCATTTCTAGACTTTATGGTAAAACTTGATGGGAGAAGTTTTACATCAGGTCGTATGTCCGTATATTCCATGTCCATGTTGTTGGAAAAACAAAATAGATCCAAACTTCCTGGCAGATTAAATTTGTGTGCCAGATAAAGACTAGAACTCGGGAATTTGGCCGCGCGGTCTGGGGCACCAAACGACGGTTCACGCGGCTCCCCTCGTCGAGTCCTCTCTCGGGTATGGGTGTGTGTGTTATCCTTAGCGTAAGTTAGTTTAAGTTATATTAAGTAGTGTGTAAGCCTAGGGACTGTTCAGTGCACACTCCGCTGCAGACTCAACAATTTATTCTGGAAAATAAATTCACATTTTTATTTCCCACGGTAATGTTGATGTTTCATAGATCCTTTGCGGCAGTGCATTGAGGGCGTACTTCATTCGCTCGCCTGATGTTACGAAATGTCCTGTGGTGGCGCGCCAGCACGTTTACCAACTCTACCTCTGAGTGCCAGATGGAGCTAACTCACAAAGTGTTCAAAATGTAATATTGATATACATGGTTACCACTGTCACATTTCTACTACCCCACAATATACAGGATGGCAGTTATTGAACTGCCCGCCGGAGTGGCCGAGCGGTTCTAGGCGCTACAGTCTGCAACCGCGCGACCGCTACGGTCGCAGGCTCGAATCCTTACTCGGGCATTGATGTGTGTGATGTCCTTAGGTAAGTTAGGTTTAAGTAGTTATGTCTAGGGGACTCATGACCTCAGCAGTTAAGTTCCATAGTGTTCAGAGCCATTTGAGCCAAGTTATTGAATTACATGAAATAAAATCGTCGTAATTTCTGAACCGTTTGCGTTAGGACGTTCAGACAGTACAGCTGGGCCGGCCATTGTGGCCGAGCGTTCTAGGCGCTACAGTCTGGAACCGCGCGACCGCTACGGTCGCAGGTTCGAATCCTGCCTCGGGTATGTATGTGTGTGATGTCCTTAGGTTAGTTAGGTTTAAGCAGTTTTAAGTCTAGGGGACTGATGACCTCAGATGTTAAATCCCATAGTGCTTAGAGTCCTATGAAGCATTTGCACAGCTGGCCGCGGGGCATAATGGGAATTAGCATGCGCTGTATGGTTTGATTTAGCGACGTACTTTCCGTTGGATGGGTTCGTCGGTAAGCAAAATTGGTGCATTTCAGGGACTGAGAAACTGCATTTCGCGGTCGAGAAATCTCTTCACCCTCAACTGGTGACTGAGTGGTACGCAATGTCCAGTCACGGAATAATCGATGCGATATTCCTTGATGTCACGGTGACAACCGAAGATTATTTCATTCCCATTATCCAAAGTGACCCTGATTTCGATAATATGTGGTTCATGCAAGACGGAGCTCGACACCATCGAAGCAGGAGTGTGTTTGTTAACCTGGAGAAGTACTTTGAGGACAGCATTCTGGCTCTGGGGTACCCAGAAGCCACTGGCATGGGCCTCGCTTGGCCGCCATATTCTCCGGATCTCTACTCATGCGACTCCTTTTTGGGAGGCTATATCGAAAGACAAGGTGTACTGCAATCACCCCGAAACCGTTGCTGAGATGAAAACAGCCATTCAGGTTGTCATCGACAACTTCGATGTTCAGACACTTCGGCGGGTCACGCTGAATTTCGCTGTTCGTCTGCACCTCAACATCGCCAATGACGACAGGCATATCGAACATGTCATAACCTAAATTCGAATACCTGTAGTGGCGTTTTCATGTTGAATAAAATGTGTACACGTCATAGTTTGTAACTTACTTTTTTTCACATAGCTCAATAATTGTCACCCTGTGTGAGTAATTATTTTCTACTTTATCCGTCTCACTGTTCAAAAGAAAGATTGTCGAACAGCTCTCCATTACAGTCTTGCAGTGGGAGAGGGAACTAAACAAACAGTATTTAGGACTCCTTTTAAGGCCAAGACGAAATAGGCTCCAGAGATTCCCAAGTTCAAAATTTGTACACAGGACTTATCATAATTAGTAGCGAAAAACACCCATTTCCATGTTCACTAGATTTATATTTGCTTTTAAATATATTTACAAAGGAACGGCTACTAACGTGTGAGAGAGGGAGGGAAGGGTGGAAGGCACCAAATAATATGTTGCTTGTGTGGAAAGATTTCTCGTACCGACCCTGGTGGCAACTTTACACCAGGTAGCTGCTTGCAGTCACGTATTTTATTGTTGACATCATGACTGACGGTGAAGATGATTCTGTGACTAGTAGTTGTGAGAAATATAGATAACGGGCTAGATATGAAAGTGACTGGAAGAAAAGAACATGAGTAAAAGACTAAAAAACTGTTCCAGTGAGGAAACAGGATATCTATTCCGATTGTGATGTGAAATCTACGAAACTTAACCTCAGTTGGTGAGAATATCACACACTTACGATGACTACTAAGGACAATCTCTTTACTGAGTTTTATAAATTAGAAAATTACAACTTGCAAAATACCTTTTAAAATTGTTTTGAGCAGGTGAAGCATGCAACAGAGTGCATATGCAGATTTTGACAATGGAAATAAAAGAAAGTTATATATACACTCCTGGAAATGGAAAAAAGAACACATTGACACCGGTGTGTCAGACCCACCATACTTGCTCCGGACACTGCGAGAGGGCTGTACAAGCAATGATCACACGCACGGCACAGCGGACACACCAGGAACCGCGGTGTTGGCCGTCGAATGGCGCTAGCTGCGCAGCATTTGTGCACCGCCGCCGTCAGTGTCAGCCAGTTTGCCGTGGCATACGGAGCTCCATCGCAGTCTTTAACACTGGTAGCATGCCGCGACAGCGTGGACGTGAACCGTATGTGCAGTTGACGGACTTTGAGCGAGGGCGTATAGTGGGCATGCGGGAGGCCGGGTGGACGTACCGCCGAATTGCTCAACATGTGGGGCGTGAGGTCTCCACAGTACATCGATGTTGTCGCCAGTGGTCGGCGGAAGGTGCACGTGCCCGTCAACCTGGGACCGGACCGCAGCGACGCACGGATGCACGCCAAGACCGTAGGATCCTACGCAGTGCCGTAGGGGACCGCACCGCCACTTCCCAGCAAATTAGGGACACTGTTGCTCCTGGGGTATCGGCGAGGACCATTCGCAACCGTCTCCATGAAGCTGGGCTACGGTCCCGCACACCGTTAGGCCGTCTTCCGCTCACGCCCCAACATCGTGCAGCCCGCCTCCAGTGGTGTCGCGACAGGCGTGAATGGAGGGACGAATGGAGACGTGTCGTCTTCAGCGATGAGAGTCGCTTCTGCCTTGGTGCCAATGATGGTCGTATGCGTGTTTGGCGCCGTGCAGGTGAGCGCCACAATCAGGACTGCATACGACCGAGGCACACAGGGCCAACACCCGGCATCATGGTGTGGGGAGCGATCTCCTACACTGGCCGTACACCACTGGTGATCGTCGAGGGGACACTGAATAGTGCACAGTACATCCAAACCGTCATCGAACCCATCGTTCTACCATTCCTAGACCGGCAAGGGAACTTGCTGTTCCAACAGGACAATGCACGTTCGCATGTATCCCGTGCCACCCAACGTGCTCTAGAAGGTGTAAGTCAACTACCCTGGCCAGCAAGATCTCCGGATCTGTCCCCCATTGAGCATGTTTGGGACTGGATGAAGCGTCGTCTCACCCGGTCTGCACGTCCAGCACGAACGCTGGTCCAACTGAGGTGCCAGGTGGAAATGGCATGGCAAGCCGTTCCACAGGACTACATCCAGCATCTCTACGATCGTCTCCATGGGAGAATAGCAGCCTGCATTGCTGCGAAAGGTGGATATACACTGTACTAGTGCCGACATTGTGCATGCTCTGTTGCCTGTGTCTATGTGCCTGTGGTTCTGTCAGTGTGATCATGTGATGTATCTGACCCCAGGAATGTGTGAATAAAGTTTCCCCTTCCTGGGACAATGAATTCACGGTGTTCTTATTTCAATTTCCAGGAGTGTATTTTGCGTAAAGAATGAGAGCCGTGTTTCTGTAAACGTTTGTGCAAAAGCATTCTGTCCCACTTGTATCTGTTTAGTCACCAGCAAATAATTTTTTTTTTTTGTATTTGTACAGTGATCTCCAGCTATATAAACATGTACGTGAAGGTATAAACACCTGAGGATCGGCGCAAGCCCGAAACCAGTTGTGTGACACATAAGTAGCCTTTTATTGTGACTGGTAGCGGAAATTTTTCTACGCCCTATGAAGGAACAGTTACGGTGTTCAACAGCATCCAATGTGGATAAAATTTGTTCTGTGATGTATTTGCGATATCCAGGAAGCGTATATCTACTGTCAGAGGATACTGAAGTACACAAACACCTGATAGTCATCATGAAATGCAAAACGACACTGAATATTCTGGTAGCAAGTCACACGATGTAGAAAGGTTTGAAAGTAAGTCCCGCATATGTCATCCTCTTGCTGAACAAAGAGGAAAACATGAAAAGTAAAAGTAAAAGTTTATCGAATTAGTAAAGGGAGTAACTGATTCCATAAAACGATTTCACGTATACAAGAGTCATTATAGCGGAAGAGATCGAGAAGGAAATATGTACGTTGTGTGGAATCTATAGATACAGTGCATCGACTTTATAAAAATGAAAACGGATGAAACGTCGGATATGATACATACCGAATGACATTGAGGAAAAAATTTAGTAATTCGCGCTGATACATGTAAGGCATGTGAAGCATGGATATCCAAACTACAAGCCATAATTCGTCTAGATATTCGTCTACATCAAACTCAACGGCAACTGCTTGTACGTCTCGAAGCCAGTACTGATCTGAACGCCGCAAAGAAGGATCAGACTTCCGTTTAGCAACTATTGATTTGCAGAAAGCTCTCCCAACATCCAAAATACCTACTTCAGTTGGATTTTATTTGAGGCAACTTGGATACGCAATTTAGGTGTTCAATAATGCAACAGTAATAGTGTTACGTGTATGTGGATTGAAAACATTGGATTGTTCCAGAAAACACATTGAAAAAGAGACGTCTGCGTTTGTTTCTGGATGCTGCTCAGTACAGAACAAGAATAATGGACTGCTCCTCTTGTACTACACTGTCTACACCTCCGTCTGGAAGGCACCGACAGGGATGTGGAGCCGTGACGTCTCCAGTGCCGGGGCCTCTACGCTAGGTTTCTCGGTTGAGAATGCATGGTGCCAACAGCCTGATCGAAGTGGTCCTACAGATTCTCGAATCTGTTTAAATATTGGCAGTTTGGTGGCCAGGATAGTGTGACAAACTCATCCTGGTGCTCTTCGAACCACGCGCGTAAAACGTGAGATCACTCAATGAATGCCACGGAAATATTCCCCAGACCATAATTGTTGTAGGGTGTTTGCTTTCAGACATTTCACGCCGTATGCACCAACGGTCATCTTTTCGACGGAACTCAAAACGTGATTCATATGAAAAGGCCACCTGTCAGCACTCAGTGGACGTCTAGTTGCGGTACTGGCGTCCAAATTCCAGCACTCGTCACCGATAAACGGCAGTCAGCACTGGTGCATGAACAAGACGCCTGCTGAGGAGGCACATATGCAGCAATTCTCACTTAATGCTTGTTGAGGAGGCACTGTCTGTAGCCCCTCGGTTCATGTGGACGGTCAGTTCCTCGACAGTTGCACGTTTGTTCGCCCGTACACAACTCCGCAGCTGTCTTTTTCTTCTTTGTCGATTTCCGATTCCCCCCACCTGGGGAGGGGCGGGCTGACAGCAGCTTAATGCACTGCTCTAAGGCAGAGAGAATGGTAAAACAAAACAATGGTGAGCGAACAAACAACATAAAAAGGCGATAAAATGGGGACTTTGTTAATAACAGTAAAATGGCGGAAGTTGCGGAATTTAAAATACAAAGACGGTGTTGACGATGTGGATGAAGACACACAGGAAGGAGACATGCACAATTAAAAAAAACACGGCGACGGTCTGGTTTCTGTTCACACAAAATAAAAACACAACTAGTGACAGTATGGTGGCTGTTCATAACACTGACAGGGGACACACAACACTGAACACTCACTTATAACAGCACTATACACGTGACACGGCGGCAGATGGGAGGGGGAAGACCTGGATCTATGAGGGGGAAAAGAAAAGCAAAGGAGAGCTGATGGAGGGAGGGGACTTAGAAAAGCGGGGGGTGGGTGGACGCGAGAACAAGGGGGAAAGGCAGTGGAGGGAAGAGCATACAAGATTCAGAGGAGAGAAGGGAGGCAGAGGGAGGGTAGGTGGGGAAAAAAACAGGATGGGAAGAGGGAGCCCAGGGAAGGACAGAGGAAGGGAGGGGTAGGTGAGGATCAGAGTTGATAGGAGATTTGAATGGAAGGAGAGTGGGCATCATCCGGGAGGGGTACTGGACGGAAGCCACCTTTGGAAAGAAGATGAAGGGTGTAGAGGTGAAGAGTAGGGGAGACACAATGGTGAAGGCACAGCAGAGGGCGGGGGTTGGAGAGGAGAGGATCAACCAGGGGATGAGGGTGATCAAGGCGGCGGTAGGTGTAAAGGATGCGGATATATTCGAGGAAAGGAGCAGATGAGGGAAAGGAATCAGGTTGTAGAGGATCCACGTGGGGGACTGCAGGCATATATGGAAAGTGAGGCGGCGGGCATGACGCTTGAGGATCTAGTGGGACTTATAGAATTTGGGGGGGGGGGGGGGGATATCCAGGCAGGACTGGCATAACAGAGGAATCCATAACTGTTGTCCACTCCTGTCATTTATGGTCCGTGGTGCATCGCAATTGCCTCGTGGCCGGTTTGCATAGTGCAATTTTTCCGTGCACAGTATGCTTTAACCACGGTGGCAAGTGAAAAGCTTACAAACTTCATTTCGAAAATGCTTCCACCACTGACCAATTATCATGTCCTTCTGAACGTCAGATAATTTGCTCCGTTTACGACAACGACTGCGCTGTTTCCTGCCTTCCGCCGACATGCTTCATATGTCCTCCACTGTTAGTGCCGCCACCTGCCGTCTATGAGTGGTTATTCTACGCTGACGTCGAACATTGGCGGTGGTGACATTAATATGAATGGACCGTGCATGTTCTTGTGACGTCTGGAGTGTTTGATTCCATACAACATCATTACTTGTATATTGGACATATCGTTTTCCCTCCTGACAGTGACTTTGTTGTTATTGAGTAAGCGAAATGGTAAATGGACTAATGGACTATGCTTTTACTCTAAAGGAGTAGTAGAGACTGGTACCAAAAGCGCAGGTGAATAACCCTTTGAATAACCCTTTCTGTAAACAGGTGATAAACAAGGACTGTTTTCGAGGCTTTCAAAACAGCTAAAAAACACACGGCTACATTTACGCAGAAGATGGGATCTTGCAAAGTTTGTGGCAGGATAATCGAAATCAGGAAGCTTGGAAATTCCCATTTTTAGATAACTACTCTCCAACGGCTGTTTGGGAGGGAGTTGCCGTTTTGTGCAACAGAACTGGACGACCTCGGAAACACAGTGCATCATCAAATTTCAACGCCATCACAGTTTATTTTACGCTTACAAAATGTGGAGTGCTTGCATCCTGGTGGGAGAAAGACTTCTGCTTTACAGCACAAGGACTTGTCCGCCCCCGGTAGCTGAGCGGTCAGCGCGATAGAATGTCAATCCTAAGGGCCTGGATTCGATTCCAGGCTGGACTGGAGATTTTCTCCGCTCAGGGACGAGGTGATGTGTTGTCCTAGTCATCATCATTTCATCCCCATCGACGCGCAAGTCGCCGAAGTGGCGTCAAATTGAAAGACTTGCACCCGGCGAACGGTCTACCCGACGGGAGGCCCTAGTCACACGACAATTTTATTTAGCACAAAGACTTGATATCGCACGTCCCATGAATCCCTGAAAACCATCATGCCGTGTACCGTGCTTTTCAAGCAGACGCGCAAGGTATGGACAGTGAGGAGAAAGATCCAAAGTGCTGAAAATAAGTATAGGTTTCGATACAGACGGCTGCTTAAAGTCGATCTGATTTGAAGCACCGACTCTATTAGTAAAATTTAAATTTAATGAGAAAATCATGTTGAAGTAAATCTGAACCGAGTTTCATATTAAAATAAGTAACTGAAATAGGAAGAAAGTCAGCAATTAGCTGCTGTTTAATGTGTAACATATTGCAGATCTACCCTTCAGCTACAGTATCGCTTTCATCGGTGCATAGGAAGTGAGCACGTAGACTCAATACGCCTGTAAATGAAAACGACCGTATCATGTGCATAGCTTAATTCAAACTCACATTAAGGTATACACATGTTAAGGTCGTGTAATAACTTGTCATTTTACAAGCCTGTAGAGTCGTACATGACTCTCTCCATGCGCACTGATGATAACTATACTGTAACTGAAATCTGGATCTGCAAATAAAGTACAGATTGCATCGCTGCACACAACAGACCTAATGAATTCCAGTCTGATGAGACAAGTAACTGATGAAAATAGAAGTGTTGTAAGAGTAAAAAAATTTTTGAATTTCAATTTTCTGCTTTGTCAACCTGGAGCTGACATTTTTCAGATAATTAATTGGTATTAGAATAAGATTTTAATTGTTCTTTATGGTTTGTGATTGTTCAAAAATGGTTCAAATGACTCTGAGCACTATGGGACTCAACTGCTGAGGTCATTAGTCCCCTAGAACTTAGAACTAGTTAAACCTGACTAACCTAAGGACATCACAAACATCCATGCCCGAGGCAGGATTCGAACCTGCGACCGTAGCGGTCTTGCGGTTCCAGACTGCAGCGCCTTTAACCGCACGGCCATTTGTGATTGTTAATGTGCTCAATTTCATGCAGCAAACACAAACGAAAAACTGAAATTATCTCATTTCCATATCCTTATGGATTAGCTCTCTCTCGTACTCTAGAACTCAACTACTGTCCAAGACTGTATCTATGCAACAAGCAGGAAAAAAGGGAAGAATGAGTAGGACACGCGCAGGTGCCAAGGTAATGGTACGTATCTGTTTTGGGCTTTTCTTGCGGTGTTACAAAAGGAGACCTCTCACGAGACCCTTGTACAGTCATCGAAATATATGGCTGTACATCTTTATTTGTATGTTTATTGATGTTTTATGTAAGGAATGTATAGAAGGAAGGCAACGACGAATGACCCAGCCGTTGCGAAGAGAAGCTGATTGACAGCCAGAAGAAAAGTTAAAATGAGCAGCAAATCTAAGACTGGAAGAATAACAGAAAGATTTAGCCTCCATCATACTTCAGGTTACAGAAAACCTGCGATGGGCTCTGGCTGTTTGGATCACTCTTGCGACGATGTGGGTTTGAAAAGGGGAAATTCGCCAACATAAGCGAGTTTGACAGAGGACGTACTGCAGTCGACCGCAGCTGCACGCGAGCATCACAGGAACGGTGAGGTTGGTCGGCTGTTCACGTGCATCTGTCGCGACTATCGATAGGAAATAGTTGGAGGACGCTGAGACTACGAGCAGGCGGCAAGGCGAGGGACGGCCACGTCTCATCACAGAGTGAAGCCTCGCCCTGTAAAGCCGCTTACACGGCGCTCTGTGGCGCCTCTGCCTGCAGAATACACAATTGTTTCGGAGTACGACGTTAAGCGCATATTGTTCAAAATTCGAAGTATTTTCTAATGAAGACGAAATTGTTACTCAATATTACCAATATTTTTAAACACTGAGGTATCTATGCAGTGAATGATGGCAACAACAACAACTTCTCTCACCTGACAGCAACAGTAACTCTTTTAGAGTGACGAAGAAAACATAACACGAGTATGAAAACAGAGAATGGGAACAGACCAAGATCAAAAGAGAATACGTGAGACTAAACAGTAAGCGAGGGTGTCTGAAGCAGAACAGACATCATATAAACGACATGTTTTGGTCTGTCTGTGTCAACTTTGCTGTTTCATCTTTTACTTGGAAAACGGACCGTTGTTATGTATCTTGATTTAGAACAACGGTGTAGGATTTACCTTTCAGTTCATTCTCTGTGAATGTTCCCACAATTAGAAGACCTATGAAGGAGAATGTAGCCCTTGTAGTCTTCGCTTATTTATTCACTACTACAGTTGCCCATCACCTTGCTCTAGAAGACAGATCTTTCAACTTCCGCTGACCTGCTCCCTGTGTCGAGAAATCTGGCTTCGTTTCTGTTTTCTTATTTTAGGATTTTTCTTATTTTAGGATTTTTGTACTTTCTGCAGAGCCGAAGTGAAAGGAAATTCTTTTATTCTACTCCCGAATCTCGAGTCCTAAAATACAAAATACTCAAGAGTCCAGTATATATAAGATAAAATGTGACATATGTCCAATATTTTACATAGACCAAATGGGCTGATGTTTTGATGTCCGCTTTCAAGAACATTTTAACGCAGGTAGTAATAAATAGCTTTCGGTTGTACTTTAAAAAATACTGACATCAAGTAGGGCGCATAGATCAACTTCTGGATTTCTCGCATTACGTCCTCAAAGGCTGACATTTGGATACAGAGAACGGGCCAAATTCTGTGTTCAGGTCGCCTAAACTAACGGCGTTCAGGGGTAACAAGAATTTAATTTTGAGGATTTCATACATTTGTTGACGGAATTTAAAAATTTAAAACAGAGTCATAAGCAATTCATTAGAAAGAAGAATTTTGTGCTCAAGGTTTAACACAAAAAGATAAATATTACAGTTAGGGACGGTGTGTGTGTGTGTGTGTGTGTATGTGTGTGTGTGTGTGTGTGTGTATCTCATGAGGCAGCATAACTCACGACGCGCAGTTACCCGGACTATATTCACCCATTATCTGAGAATGAGAGCAAGCGCTAACGCGCTGCTTCCTGGACTCGGGTAGGCGTGCCGGTCCCGGATCGAATCCACCCACCCTGGATGTGGTTTTTAGGCGGTTTTCCACATCCCGATAGGTGAATACCGGGCTGGTCCCCACGTTCCGCCTCAGTTACATTTGTTGCAGACATTTGTAACACATTCGCACTATTTCACGATTTACCCTAGATGCAGACAGCTGGGGTACACTGATTGCATCCCTGGGGGTGCGGGGTGGCGGCAGGAAGGGCATCCAGCCACCCCTAACACTAACCTTGCCACATCCGTTCTGCCCACACCGACCCTGCGATCGCTGCGGAGCTATGGAGTGAGCGAAAGAAAGAAAGAAAGAAAGAATTTGAGAATCAGAGCACTTCGCAAATATCAATAATTTTATACAAAATTTCAAACCATTTCTAAACTCCTTCTCGCTGACACATCCACAAAATAATGAAAAAGAAAAGTTTATCTCTTATTAGTTTCGCTGTTCGTGCAGCAAAGCTTCAGCATCAGCGATGACGTTTTAATTTATTATTTCCTTACTACTAGCCCTATTCTCAACACATTTTGCATACAGTCTTTGCATATACAGCCAAACGTACATGCTGAATTATAGCATTTTACGACACATAGATCGGGAATTATGACTTCATAAACATATAGATGCTTTGGCTTAAAACGGAGAGCGCAGACTATACTCATCCAGTGGCATAATGAGAGCATTTAGCGGCTACCAAGAAACTTTAAATGTAATTTCAGATCTTTTCTAAACTCTTTCTCGTCTACATGCTTGTTGTTGTTATGGTCTTCAGTCCGAAGACTGGGCTGATGCGGCTCGCCAGGCTACTCTATTCTGTGTGAGCATCTTCATCTCCGAATAACTACAGCAACCTCCATATTCCTGAATATGCTTGCTGTATTCGTCTTTCGGTCTCCCTCTACGATTTTTACCACACACCATTCCCTCCAGTACTAAATGCTTCATCCATTGATGTCTCAGAATGTGTCCTACCAACTAGTGTCTCCTTTTAGTCGGGTTGTGCCACAAATTTCTTTTTTTCCAATTTCTGTTCAGTACCTCCTCATTAGTTACGTGATCGACCCATCTAATCTTCAGCATTCTTCTGTAGCACCACATTTCGAAAGCTTCTGTTCTCTTTTTATCTAAACCGTTTATCGAGCAAGTTCCAGTTCCATACATGGCTACTCTCCAGACAAATAACTTCAGAAACGACGTCCCAACCCTTAAATCAATATTCGATGTTAACAAATTTCTCTTCTTAAGAAATGCTTTTCTTGCCATTTGCCAGTCTGCATTTTATATCGTCTGGATGTATCTTCGGCCATCAGTTATTTTGCTGCCCAAATAGCAAAGCTCATTAACTATTTTAAGTGAATCGTTTCCTAATTTGATTGTAGCATCACCTGATTTAATTCGACTAAATTCCATTATCCTTATTTTGCTTTTGTTGATGTACACCCTATATCCTCTTTACAAAACGCTATACATTCCACTCAATTGTTCAGATCTTTTAATTTTTCAGCCCGGACTTTTAATTCCTATTCCAGATTTTTCTCTGGTTTCCTTTATTACTTGTTAAATTTACAGATTGAATAACATTGGGGATAGGCTACTGCCGTGTTTCAATCCCTTTTCAAACACTGCTTCTCTTTCATGCCCCTCGTCTCTTATTACTGCTGTCTGTTTTCTGTAGAAGCTGTAAATAGCCGTGCTTAACGTCAAATATTTAACGAAACAAATACTTCCCTCAAACATGTAGGTTAGGATATGATCCATGAAAAAAATCTCTGCATTGCAAATAGTAAACCCCTCAGTAGCATGTGATCCACAGAACATCTCACCAATATACAGTCAATCAAGCTATCTTTTTATCGGTCAGATTATTTTTGTACCGCTTACAATTTCTGTTTCTAATGGCTGGTGTCCCTCTTGCTGGCATTATTTAGTTCTGAAACTGACAAAGGTAAAGAACTGCTACGTTTGAACAAAATTATGCCAGTTAGTATGACAACAGCTATTTGAAACAAAAACTGTAAGCGGTACAAAATACCCTGACTGGCAAGAAGCTACCCTGATTGACTGTACCTGACAATGACTATTATATTCAGAAATAATAAGTCCTCCATAAAAGGATCTGACGACTTACATTTCTTCACCTGTAACCTCAATACATACAAAATACAGAATGTTAACTGTTAATGGTTTACAACGGAAATATAAGATTAATTCCATTAACTGTTTCACACCATACCTAATCATTGTGGTGACGAGGCTTACGGCCACAAGTGTGAGCAACATGTCGGCACACCACCATCTGTCTGTATAACGTTAGATAATCACTGAAATTACCTGTATTGAAGGAAATAATGCAGGGGATGTAGCTGAAACAACATGAGTTTCTCAAAAAAATACATAATTATATACTCGCAGTGAACAACTTCTAGCAAGACAATAAATAATTTGTAATGGTGAAGAGGATGATAAAATTTGTATCTGCCAGATGACTATTATTCGATCCTACAATCAGCTTTCATTTCACGAAAAGTGAGCAAGGTATGCACCTATTCTTCATCAAATTGAAGTATACCTTCATGAGGTGGTCCCCGCTTAAAATGGTTCAAATGCCTCTGACCACTATGGGACTTAACATCGGAAGTCGTCAGTCCGCTAGACTTAAAACTACTTAACCTAACTAACCTAAGGACATCACACACATCCATGCCCGAGGCGGGATTCGAACCTGCGACCGTAGCAATCGCGCGGTTCCGGACTGAAGCGCCTAGATCCGCTCGGCCACCGTGGCCGGCGGTCCCAGCATAACTCTGTAACTATTTAAAATGCCCGAAAATAACAATACATCGATCGCCTATGAGAAACCGAAATAGCTCGCATCAACACCAGATGAAACATGAAGCGGAATAGACAGACTGCCTTCAAAAACGAAATCCAGGAGCAGTATTCAGACACAAAATGACGAAAACTCATTGTAAAATATTTCACCTTGTCGTTTCACACCCGTGAATGTTTCCCATTCGCTGATGGCCCATACAGGCCTCCAGAGACTCCGAATGCATTATTGGACACACGAAGAGATCGCATGTCTCGATTAATCAAAGCTGATCATGGTACAAACATGCAAAGCATTGTAAAGCTAAACTTGCGATTTAACAAAAGCAAAATTATTGTATGAAAGAAAATATAAATGCAAATAAAGGGGTAACTTTCAAGTACTGGGGAAGGGGGGGGGGGGCGGAGGGGTTAGCATCACATCAGGCATATAAACAGTGCTAGGAACCCACAAACACCTCGTTAACATGTACAAGCTCCCACCATAGCTGGTTAGGTCGCTTGATTGGTACGAAGTGCTAAAAGTGTCCTACTTTCAGTAGAGTGATGGCTACTAAAACACTGCAGCATTCAAACAGATCTAATTTTGTAAGACTTTCGTTAAACGTTGATTTTGATTTTGCAACGTGTCTGTCACATATCAAGCTACTGATTGAGACGTTTACTACTGAACACCATATGACAACGTATCGTCGGTGAGAGATATTATCAGACAGAAGCTATCTTCAAGTATTCACCATTTCTCAAGATCTGAAATACATACTGATGGAACACCGGCACGCAAGCCCTCGGGCTTTGCCAATCTAATTCCCGTTTCAAATATTCGAGTCACGTCATCGGTTCACCAAATCAATAGTCCTTTTCCGTGCTCTGTCGATACATGCCACTGTTACTCAATTCTGACTGCGTATCTGCATTATTTACCTCAGTTCTGCAAGGATCGCTGACGCCGTGAGCGTCTGTTTCCACCTGACGGATGTCTCAACTTTTATACTCTCAAAATTTCACTGACGCTTCTGACAGCTATAGCAGGCTTGGGATGTAAAGTACTGTCGACGTTTCGTTTGGAGTAGTATTTCTGTAACACATGCTGCCCCATCGACATAAATATTTGGAAAGACGGACTCCACGTTGTTATAAGAGAAGTGCTGAGTAAGAAAGTATTGGTATTTTGACGTGAAAATCATGACGCTCTACACTTGAAGAGGTAAAGGGAACACCACAAAAATGATATATCGCTACTGAGGAATTGTACGCAAGTAATTCTTTCCTCGAATTAAGTTTTACGTGTTTCCATTAAACACTTATATATAACACTTAAGTTTATTATAACACTTAAGTTTATATTAGATTTCAACAAATTTGTCTTTTCTGGAAATGCTTTTGTACTACCTCTAGTCTGCATTTTTCGCCCAACATAGGTTATTTTGCTGTCCCAATAGCAAAACGTATGTACCACTTAAGTGTCTAATGCCTTAAAAGCGACACCTCATTTAATTCGACAACGCTCTTAAAAAATAGGAGCACAACATTGTATATGTTCTACAGGATTAATTTATTGAGTTAACCTGTTTGCGGATAACATGGTCATCGTCAGACTTTAACTGACTATCGTCCTCAAAGAGTTACAGTATTTTTAAACAACATTTGGAAGATGTTACTCTTGTGGAGTCAGGTACAAACACAGACTAAAAGTCATTTTTTGGAATCGAGTCGTAATCACCTGAAAAGTTAAAAGTTGAACGGCAAAGAAACATAAAGGCAGCAAACCAGGAACAATATTAACACTTAACAACATCAACATTATATTCGAAAAACAGTGGTTAAAGAGCAATTTTAATTTAAATTTACAATCCCAACAAAATATAAGTAGTTGACAAGAGTACTAAAAAACAGCATGAAGAGGTATTGCGCATAGAAAGTAATACAGGAATAGAGTAAAAGATAAAACTGTGAACTGTAACAAAATAATATATTAAATATATTAAGTACAAAGGCAACCACAGTAAAATAAATAATACAGGAAAATGGGGAAATGGAAAGGAAACGACATTGTGAAATCTTGGCACTGTTCCTGGAGTTTAGTGTTAGTGTTTATCCTTGATTTTCTCCCTTCATATTTATTAACTGTTTTTCACTTTCTTATTGAATTACTACATGTCTGTCAAAGATGGTATTTAATCTGTGTTAGTGGCTCGCCTTAGGTAAATAACATTTTTTCAAATGTTTAAAAGTATTGTAACTTCTTTGACGACGACAGTCAGTTAAAGACTGATGATAGCCTTGTAAGTCGAAAAACGGTTAACTCAGTGCATTAATCCTTTAGAATACACGGTATATTATGCTTCTGATATGTAGTTCTACCAAGAAGCGATGGAAGAATCATTTCTCATCGACTTCATTCCATTACACTGGGTTTATTTTTGTTGACGCTCGTCTTATAATTTCTTTCCAAGACACTATCCATTCCATTCAACAGCTCTTCCAAGTCCTATGCTGTCTCTGTAAGAACTACAATATCATAAGAAAATCTCATAGTTATAACATTAGACTAATAGAATATGACTATAATATTAGATAATAACTGTTTCCTATTGAATATTAAACATAATAGTAGTTATTTCTGTCGCCTGAACTTTAATTCCCATTCAAAATTTGCCTTTGGTTTCTTTCATAGCTTGCTCAATGTCCAGATTCAGTAATATCAGAGATAGACCACACCCGCGTCTCACATCCATCTCACCCACTGCTTCCTTTTCAAATTCTTCGACTTTCGTATCCGCGGTAAGGGCTCTGTAAAGGTGTATGTCACCTGTAGTTTCCCAGATTTTTTCCTGCTACCTCCAGAATTTTAATGAGTGCAATATGCTCAACATTGTCAAAAAAATTCTCCAAATTTACAAATGTTATAAAGCCAGATTAGCCCATCTTTAACCTAAGATAATTCATAGGGCTACTATTGCATTGTGTGTTCCCACATTTCACCAGAACCCCGACTGGTATTGGCAAGGATAATGTAGCATGCATTGTGCAGGGCGATTCCGCGATAGTTGTCACATTTGAATTTGTCACCCTTCTTACGAACTGGATGGATCAGAACCGTTTTTTATTCCGTTGGTAGTTCTACTTTGGTCAAGATCATTTGTGTCATCCGGTGTAGTCTTTCTGCAAGTTTCTCGCCTCCTTCACGGATCATCTCGGCCTCTTCACCCACCTCTTATTCTTCTTAAACTATTTGATTTGCATTTTGATTTCATTCTATGCGGGGAGGAACACTTTGAGCAGCAGTGATTAGAGACTTTGGGTTCATCACAGTTGAGAAGGTGGTTGAAGTACTCCTTCCATCTTTCGGCGATTTCACTAACGTTGGTCAGGATTTCATAATCTTAGTCTTGATGATCTTCTGTATGGCCTAGTCCTCTATATTAAGGCTCTTCACCTTTTGGAACATTTCTATGGATTTGTTTCGTCTTCAGTCTGCTTCTGCCTCAATGATAATGTCCTTAACATACTTTATCTTTGATCTTCTCAGAGTTGCTTGTGTAGCTCTTCGAAATTCCTCAAATCATGCTTTACCCTGCACCAGATCTATCTTCTGCATCTACTTTTTCCTGGCTTCCTATTTCCATTCCAAAGCATCAGCGCATTCCTTTCCAAACCACATCTTTTTGCCAGCTGGGTTCCTCTCCATTGTTTCTTTTTCTCTGTCAGTCACTGAGCTCCTGATGTCTATCCATAATTGGTCAGGGTCTTCGCTGCCGTCCCATTCACCGAGTGCTTCGAAATTGTTGCTAAGTTTCAACTGACATCCAGTCTCTATTGCTTCATCTTCAGCCTTTCAGTATGATATCCGACAGCCTTCTGTATTTTATCCCTAGTCCTTCCTGTACACTATAGGCCTACATGCAACATGCCTCCGACCAGAAAATAGTCACTTCCACACACCGAACCCCGTGCCGTCTTAACGTCTAACACCCATCTTTTGGCTCTTATATCTATGGCGATGTGGTCGATGTGGTTTACTGTCCTCCCATTTGATGACACTCAGGTTCACTCATGTTGATCTTCACGTAGAAAGTTTTATGTGGAGACGATCAGACCTGCTGACGTGGCGAAGCTAATGTTCATGTTGGCTGAATCTTCCTGTTACGTCTTAGAATACTTGTTCTTTTCTAATTTCAATATTCGTATCATCGATGTGGACCCTTAAGAGACCATTTGGGATTGTATCCACCATTGCTTCCAGCTGTGCATAGAACGCATCTTTCACTACAGTCATATTTCTTTTGTGGGTGCGTGACAGTTCACAAAAGTCATCTTGTTCTGCTTTGTATTCACCGTTAAGACAGCGATTCTTGGGTTAACAGACACAAGCTTTTTGGACATTAGTGGCCAAGATGCCCCTCATACAAGATCTTGTACCTAGCATATGTTCTCGCTCGCAGGTTCCATAAAAGAATGTTTAATCCTCAACATAGAGGCTGTCCGTGTCTTCCCACGCGATTTCTTGCAGAGCAGTTACATCTGGTCAATCGTGTACCATGTTTCTGCCATTGTCGTCGTTGGTGCATTTATAAATGTTCCGAGGCTCACTTATAGCTCTAAAGCATGTAATTTTTTACGAAGAAAGGGTGATCGCCTGTCGTTCAGCCTCAGATGTTATTCTCACAGCTTACAGGGTGGCTTGATTTCTGTATGGGTAGTCTGCCGTAGTCTTTTTTGTATAACTTCTATCTTCGTTACCTCATAAGGCGTAGCTGAGGTTAATTTCTCAGCCCTCCAACTCAGTTAGCTCACCGACCGAATTTCGCGATGAGGCTGATTAGCAACCTTCCACTGAGTTTCTCGGCTTAGTCGAGGACACCTCGCGCGGGTTTGTGTTTGGAGCGGGAGTGGAAAGGCTATAACGATCCTGCTTAATGAATCCTTAAGTTACCAATGTCGTCACTGTGCATAAACCCTTCACACCCCCGTTTGTCTACGTCTCCTACTGATCTGGAGATCTCTCCTGGTTGATTACAAGGGTTATAATAAACAGGAAAACAATAAAATCGTCGGTGCATGTCAGTCATTGAAATTAAACATTTGCATTACTATTAGAGGTTACTAAACATAAATGAATTATTTACAAACATGTGGCATTCACAAAAGGGATAAAGGTTAAGTTGTGTTGTGTAACTTTTAGGTTACTCATTATCTTTGCTGTACCGTACTGAATTATGCATGCACCGAGCGAGGTGGCGCAGTGGTTAGCACACTGGACTCGCATTCGGGAGGACGACGGTTCAATCCCGTCTCCGGCCATCCTGATTTAGGTTTTCCGTGATTTCCCTAAAATCGCTTCAGGCAAATGCCGGGATGGTTCCTTTGAAAGGGCACGGCCGATTTCCTTCCCTCACCCGAGCTTGCGCTCCGTCTCTAATGACCTCGTTGTCCACGGGACGTTAAACACTAAGATCCTCCTCCTCCTCCTCCTCCTCTGAATTATGCATGCAATATACCACGTTCTTTGAAACTTTTAGTGACATCTTTGAAAATTTTGTATTTTGATATAACAGTACAAACAGAATGCTAGAAACACTTCGTTGTGATGTCATATACAAAAGAAATTAACAAACGTCGTAGGTATGCTGTAAGATTAAAAAAAAAAAACTACTTATATCCTTCTGCAAAAGTTCCATCACAGTTTGGTTTCACAAACTGCAATACACTGTAACTTCCGCAGATATGCGTTTCTGGCGTATTGATATCACAGTGAGGATCCTTATATATAACAACTGAATCTCTGAGGATGAAGCTGTGACTGTAAACTATGGTAACCATGAGAAAAAGAACAATTGAAGAATGGAAATACCAAACACTCTACGTACCATTTTTTCACAACGCTCTTCCGGTGCTACTGTGCTCACGGTATCTGTTGCCTGTCCTTAAGTTGTTCTAACTGCCATATCATGGAGAAATGTTTCCAGCATCCATTACCAAGTGACGCATGATCTTTACGCTAAACGGTGCTGCCTTCTAGAGTTTCAAGTGTCATCCGTCAGGGTCTCTTCCATTTAGCCTGACGTGGTCTGAAGAGACAACAGATAAGTGTTTGGTGAGTGGGCACAGTTTTTTTGAGCTGGGGAAGAAATTTTGCAGTTACCGAGAAACGATGGAAGATAATCAGGGCCTTTGTTCCGCAAGATTAACTCAAGATTGCTGAGCCAAATAAAGCTGTGAGCCTATTTCGTTCAATTACAATGTACACAGCTGAGTTCTTTGAGTTTAAAGACGCTTCCGAAACAATGTTGTCAGTGCAGGTGCGCAAGATCTCCAAATGCAGTATGATCAAAGTGCCTCAATCTCATCCATTTCAAACATCTATTAAAAATTCCTACTCGGATGTAGAATAAAGAAAAAATGTCAGTGTATTGAGAACGGTTAAGGCCATGGCTGATGTAACCCCAGCCCGCACTGCAATTGAAAGATAATCCATATTTACAAGTTGCTTCATAGGAAGATCTGTTGACGATTTTGTCATTTCGTCCCCAACAGTACAGGAAGTTTTGAGCAAACTTTGCAGCATCTGCTCCTAAGAATGTACACTACTGGCCATTAAAATTGCTGCACCACGAAGATGACGTGCTACAGACGCGAAATTTAACCGACAGGAAAAAGATGCTGTGATATGCAAATGATTAGCTTTTCAGAGCATTCACACAAGGTTAGCGCCGGTGGCAACACCTACAACATGCTGACATGAAGAAAGTTTCCAACCGATTTCTCATACACAAACAGCAGTTGATCGGCATTGCCTGGTGAAACGTTGTTGTGATGCCTAGTGTAAGGACGAGAAATGCGTACCACCACGTTTCCGACTTTGATAAAGGTCGGATTGAAGCGTATCGCGATTGCGGTTTATCGTATCGCAACATTGCCGTGCTGGATCCCAACGGCCTCGTATCACCAGCAGTCGAGATGACAGGCATCTTATCCGCATGTCTGTAACGGATCGTGCAGCCTCTTCTCGATCCCTGAGTCAATAGATGGGGACCTTTGCAAGACAACAACCATCTGCACGAACATTTCGACGACGTTTGCAGCACCATGGACTATCAGCTCGGAGACCATGGTTGCGGCTACCCTTGACGCTGCATCACAGACAAGAGCACCTGCGATGGTGTACTCAACGACAAACCTGGGTGCACGAATGGCAAAATGTCATTTTTTCGGATGAATCCAGGTTCTATTTACAGCATCATGATGGTCGCATCCGTGTTTGGCGACATCGCGGTGAACACACATTGGAAGCGTGTATTCGTCATCGCCATACTGGCGTATCACCCGGCGTGATGGTATGGGATGCCATTGGTTACACGTCTCCGTCACCTCTTGTTCGCATTGACGGCACTTTGAACAGTGGACGCTACATTTCAGATGTGTTACGACCCGTGGCTCTACCATTCATTCGATCCCTGCGAAACCCTACATCTCAGCAGAATAATGCACGACCGCATGTTGCAGGTCCTGTACGGGTCTTTCTGGGTACAGAAAATGTTCGACTGCTGTCCTGGCCAGCACATTCTCCAGATCTCTCACCAATTGAAAACATCTGGTCAATGGTGGCCGACCAACTGGCTCGTCACAATACGCCAGTCACTACTCTTGATGAACTGTGGTATCGAGTTGAAGCTGCATGGGAAGCTGTACCTGTACACGCCATCCAAGCTCTGTTTCACTCAATGCCCAGGCGTATCAAGGCCGTTATTACGGCCAGAGGTGGTTGCTCTGGGTACTGTTTTCTCAGGATCTATGCACCCAAATTGCGTGAAAATGTAATCACATGTCAGTTCTAGTATAATATATTTGTCCAATGAATACCCGTTTATCATCTGCATTTCTTCTTGGTGTTGCAATTTTAATGACCAGTAGTGTAGTTGTGTAAGAAACAGAAGTCAGTTCTGAGACAGTTTCCTTTCTTGAATTTAATTTTGCTATTCCCTTGTAAAAAGTTTGAAAGATGTAGAAATGGTTTTTGTTGACTACAGTCCTACTATTTAAAACGTTAGTGCTGTATTTCTGCGCTTGCACTATCACAAATAAAATGCAGTGCCTCTGTGTTAATGGTACTTGAAATAAAAGCTTCCTTACAGACAGTTAGTCCAATCAGTTTTTTGGTATGGGACTTAGAACGTTGCTATAACGTCTTATTATTTTTTCCAGTGATGAGATGAGCAGCATACATCCGTGCAATCAGATTACGGTCTCAATTTCTTGAATACAGATTAGGTACGTGCAAAACGAGAGACATTGTTTTTTAATTCTCCTGATAAATGTGAGTTTTTGCACTTAGAACGTTTAAATTTTCCGCTCGTCAATTAATATTGTAGTATTCTAAGCGATTAATTATATTAGCATAAATCTGGTCCAAGATGAATAATTTGCATCTGCATACAAGAAAGTAACAAAATGAGGAATGTAAACGAAGAGTGTCACAGCACTCAGAAACAGCAAACCTACGACTTCAATGCAAATGATAAATACTTGTCAGACTCTACAAATTTACCATAAGCTAAATGAAGAAGTTAAACTAAAAGTTGGAGGAGTCGCATGGGGACGCTTGAGAGCGAGATGGTGGTCGTGTTGCAGACTCGCCGCGCCGCGTGGCTGGATCGTCAGACCCCGGAGGGGAATCCCCGCGGCCGCGGAGTCGAGCGGGGGCAGGAGACAACCCGCCCCCGGGGGGCGGCAGGGCCGCCTCTCCCGCCGCCACCGCGCTGTCGCCCTCCGACCTCGCTGCCGTAAGTACCTCTCTTATTTCTCAACTACAGTGCCACTCATTCCTTTGCATTCTCTCCAACAATTTCCCCAAACCAATGCCGATACATATTGTATTATGATCACCTTCTACATCTAATATGTTATGATACATTCATATTCAATTAGCCACTCTTTTTGCAGAGTGAAGTTCGACTGAGATGACTGGATCTATTTCCAGTTGACTGCTTCATATTATAACTGCTTTGTTCGTCATAACCTGAATCCTGTTTGGGTGGTTGGTATAGTACTAGAGTGCGAGTATAGAGATTGTAAGGCCGCGGGATCGAATCCCTGTTTGACATAAGAGGGTTTCCGTCTCCTTCTACGCTAGTATTCACCTCTTGATGGTGTGAAGATAGTGTATGCGAGTCATGACACGTGGTCCAGATTCCACGTATTACTGTAGCTTCTCTTTCTCCAATAGGACTAACGGAGTAGGTTAAGGGAGCATAAGCCGCTGAAACAGCGTCCAATTGAAAGAACTGGAAACAAGCGGATGGATATCTCTCTGCCAGCCACTCATTCCACACGAATTTACTTTTAACTTAATTCTACGTAATAGAGCACTTTTGTCCATTACATAACACTGCTTGAAATGATCGTTCCTTTCCATGTCGGTCTTTTCATTTCTTGTTTCTTTATCATTTCTTTTCGCGTGGTCAAGGTTTTCGTAATTGAATAGAAATTGTTTAGGATGTTGCCTTATACACGGCGCCATTAAAGCGTAGTCGTCTAGTTGTTTATTTCGATATGTTGACGACATTGACGACACGTTCGCAATTTGCCCGACGGACGTGAGAAATTTGATGTGTTCTTGGAACACCTCAACGTCGATATCAGCAACATCCCTTTCACCACGGAGGTAGAAAAAGGCAATGCATTATCCTTCCTCGACGCCCACATCCGTTGCAAACGAAATGGATGCGTTGGCCCAAGTGCCTATATTCTAACCTACCCATACCGATCTGTACAAGCAGGCCATCAGCCCTCCTCAGGCGCCACTGTATTGAAAGCACTAGTGTATCGTGCAAAAATGATATCAGACGCTGATAACCTGCCCCGTGTGCTGAGGCACCCACGCAAAGTGTTCAGGAACAGTGGCTATTAAAATACTAATTTCTGCCGGAACAGGCCATGAGGGCCTAACGGTACAGAGCGGCCGCCAATCATCCTCAGCGCACATGCGTCACTGGACGTGGATATGGAGGGGCATGTGGTCAGCACAGCGCTCTCCCGGCCGTTTTGTCAGTTGACGAGACCGGAGCCGCTTCTTCTCAATTAAGTAGCTCCTCAGTCTCCCTCAGAAGGACTGAGTGCACCCCGCTTGCCAACAGCGTTCGCAGACAGGATGGTCACCCATCCAAGTGCTACCCCATCCCGACAGCGTTTAACTTCGCTGATCTGACGGGAAATGGTGTTACCACTGCGGCAAGGCCGTTGGCAACAGTGGTTATTACGACCATCAGATAAATGATTTCAAGCAAGAATCACAATTAGAGTACCTACAAGGAGCAGCAAAAGAAACATGATTTATTTCTGTTCTGGGCCCGTGTGGGGCAGATCTTCAGGCCCCTAACAAAAATCTGTTAATTACTGAAACCAGTTAATGAAGCAGCGGTTAACAGCACACCTGAGATCTATAGTATATCTTGCAAGTGTGGCGAGTCTTACGTCGGACAAATAGTACGCACGATGGAAGTATTATCACCTACGCTACCCGAGAAAACTACTTCAGCTGAGCGTGCTTTAGAAAAGTCCACCAGATAAAACCTGACAAAACTGGGTAATTAAAGGAGCCACTGTAATAAAAATCACCGACAGCACGGTAAATAGAGACGGTGGCCTACAGCTCAGCACGGCGTGGAATCCAGCGATCGCGTGTTTGAAGCGGGCACATCAGCCGCCGAGTCAACGCATGCCCATATAAAGCGATGCCGCGAGCACCAGTGACGTCACAGCCGGCAGCTAGTTTATATAAGGAGCGAGCGAACAGTCCACTGGCAGTCATACCACTTGACAATGGCCAACGAGTGCTTGGTCAAAAGTTCGAGTAATTTTAATCATTTGACGCGGTTATAAGCCCGATAACTTTTTATCCAGTGTTACCGCCGCGAGACTTTGCATTCTTAATTTCCACTTTGGTTTCTCCTTTAGAACGCAGTTCCAGCTTTACTAACATGTGCTGAAAGTCAGGACCACCTCTTATTCGCAGTGACGCAATAGTTTGTGGGGGATGGCTTTCATAAACTAATCTCACAAATTCTGATGTGAGAGCACTGCTCATATTAATTCTGACCCTTTTTTTTTTTACAGAAGCCTTTTGAAGCAACTGATATATTTCAATCGAAGCAGAGGTCAAAATACCTCTACTTATGTAATTACTTTTACTTGAAATACCGTATTTCAATAACTGTTAATTAATTACAAATATGGATTAAGACACATCACAAATATTCGTAATAATTTGCATAGAACTACTCCAATTCCAGTTTCATAATCCTCTGATCAAATAGAGTCGTTTCATATAGGCCTAGTATCACTATAACATTCTGCTTGATATTTATTTCGGCGTCTTTCTAGTGATTTTTGATTTTTATGTGTTTGCAGCTCTTGGCCGGCCGGAGTGGCCGAGCGGTTCTAGGCACTACAGTCTGGAACCGCGGGACCGCTGCGGTCGCAGGTTCGAATCCTGCCTCGGTCATGGATGTGTGTGATGTCCTTAGGTTAGTTAGGTTTAAGTAGTTCTAACTTGTACGGGACCGATGACCTCAGAAGTTAAGTCCCGTAGTGCTCAGAGCCATTTGAGGCCATTTTGCAACTCTTGCACTACCTTTTCAATCAGTATCTTACATATACGATGTGTAAGCGACGAGAGTCAAGAATTTGTAGAGTGCTCATAACTTCATTTGGATGTACTGAAATATCTCAAGAACTAGCGATTAGTATAGCTTAAAATTACAAGAAAATTGAGTCATAAGGGCTTGTTAGACGGCATAGGAATGACGTCACAAGCCAATAGTAGAAAAGCAGCAACCTGAGATGACAGGGGTGGGAGGGGGGACACTTGGCATTCGTGTAGTTGTGTTGACTGCCTTGACCCTTTATCGTTCAGCTAAAAGAGACTGACAGCTACATATATATATGTTTTGTTTCAAGATGGCGTTCTTGTACTGTTTTTGTCTATGGTGAAGTTGGCAACTCTGAGACGACATAAGCTTCGGTTCATCGGTCTCGTGTTATATTTATGTACAAAACAATAATGAACAAACATTATTCGAAGTTTTGTACGCTCATAATAAAGCTGAGAAAACAACAGAAGCAGTGGACCTACAACTGTGGACAACAAACGTGGGTTTCGGAATCTACGTTATTAAAGGGGCCTCGAATTAATATCATTTTAAATAAACTATACATAGATCTCAGTGTACATCATGCAGTTTATCACGCGCTGTGCACTGACTTAAGAGGCATACAGGTGAATCAACGGGTTTCATGAAATTATAGCGCGATTCAACTAATGCTGAGTATCAACAAAAATCGCAGACAGCCATGCTGTGTATCAACAAAAATCGCAGACAGCCACGCTGATTATCAACAAAAATCGCAGACAGCGTTTACCATGTTGTATAGGACGGCAAACTGATATTTTTTCTGAACAGGGAATACTAGTCAAAAATGCACGGTTTGCGCGCTGTTGTGTGTTAGAGCTTCAGAGAGATGGTGTCAAAGCTGCGTAGGATTGTCTCGACGCATTTCAAAAATGGTTCAAATGGCTCTGAGCACTATGGGACTCAACTGCTGTGGTCATTAGTCCCCTAGAACTTAGAACTAGTTAAACCTAACTAACCTAAGGACATCACAAACATCCATGCCCGAGGCAGGATGCGAACCTGCGACCGTAGCAGTCTTGCGGTTCCAGACTGCAGCGCCTTTAACCGCACGGCCACTTCGGCCGGCTCGACGCATTTCTGCATGGTGGATTCTTGGACTGGGCCCACAACTATATAACCCATTTTGTAGAGGAAGAAGACCCGCTGAACAGCCAAAAGCCAGCCGGTGTGGCCGTGCGGTTCTAAGCGCGTCAGTTTGGAACCGCGTGACCGCTACGGTCGCAGGTTCGAATCCTGCCTCGGGCATGGATGTGTGTGATGTCCTTAGGTTAGTTAGATTTAAGTAGTTCTAAGTTCTAGGGGACTGATGACCTCAGTAGTTAAGTCCCATAGTGCTCAGAGCCATTTGAACCATTTTTTTGAACAGCCAAAAATTTTTCATTGAAATTTAATTTTAGACCAGTTTCGGAAACATATTTCCATTATCAGTGCCCTGCAATGAAATAAAAAATTATACCGTCAATAATGAAACGTAAAGAAATGGACTTTTTTTCCTTTTTGCAACAACATTTCTATATTGTAAGATAATTGTGTGAGCTTATCACGCCAAATTCTAAAATAAGTTTCACCAGCGGCCAACTGTCATACATTTTAGATTTTGAAGCCACCACAGTTAAAAAATCCAACACCTTAATGTAACAGCCACAGAGAGATTGCTGCATAAATAAATAAATAAATCAACTCTGTTCCATATTATACGTGATCCTTGAATATGTACGAGGGGACTTCATGAAGTACACACATCAAAAAAAGTTTTGCTTCACTTTGGTTCCGACAGTTCCGGAACCTGTACAGAAAATTGGAATAGAGATCAACATAAACATCATTTCCGCCTCCTTTATTGCTCATGAAAACCACACGTTGCATGTTGTAGCACCATACAGCGAGACCTACAGAGGTGGTGATCCAGATTTCTGTACACGCCGGTACATCTAATATCCAGTAGCACGTCCTCTTGCATTGATGCATGGCTATATTCGTCGTGGAATACTATTCACAAGTTCATCAAGGCACTGTTGGTCCAGATTGTCCCACTCCTCAACGGCGATTCGGTGTAGATCCCTCAGAGTGGTTGGTGGGTCACGTCGTCCATAAACAACCCTTTTCAGTCTATCCTAGGCATGTTCGGTAGGGTTCATGTCCGGAGAACCTGCTGGCCACTCTAGTCGAGCGATGTCGTTATATTGAAGGAAGTCATTCACAAGATGTGCACGATGAAGGCGCGAATTATCGTCCATGAAGACGAATGCCTCACCAATATGCTGCAGATATGGTTGCACTATCGGTCGGAGGATGGCATTCACCTATCATACAGCCGTTACGGCGCCTTCCATGACCACTAGCGGCGTACGTCGGCCCCACATAATGCCACCCAAAACAGCAGGGAACCTTCACCTTGCTGCACTCGCTGGACAGTGTATCTAAGGCGTTCTGCCAGACTGGGTTGCCTCCAATCAAGTCTCCGACGATTGTCTGGTTGAAGGCATTTGCGACACTCATCGGTTAACAGAACGCGATGCCAATCCTGAGCAATCCATTCGGCATATTGTTGGGCCCATCTGTACCGCACTACATGGTATCGTGCTCGCAAAGATGGACCTCGCTACGGACGTCGGGAGTGCAGTCATTCAGCCTATTGCGCACAGTTTGAGTCGTTACACGACATCCTGTGGCTGCACGAAAAGCATTATTCGACATTTGCTGTCAGGGTTCCTCCGAGCCATAATCCGAAGGTAGCGGTCATCTACTGCAGTGGAAGCCCTTGGATGGCCTGAGTGAGACATGACATCGACAGTTCCTGTCTCTTTGTATCTCCTCCATGTCCGAACAAAATCGCATTGATTCACTCCGAGACTCCTGGACACTTCCTTTGTCGAGAGCCCTTCCTGTCACAAAGTAACAACGCGAAAGCGCTCGAAATCCGGTATTGCCCGTCTAGGTATGGTTGAACTACAGACAACACGAGCCGCGTACCTCCTTCATGGTGGAATGACTGGCACTGATCGGCTGTCGGACCCCCTCCGTCTAATAGGAGCTGCTCATGCATGGTTATCTACATCTTTGGGCGGGTTTAGTGTCATCTCTGAACAGTCAAAGGGACAGTGTCTGTAATAGAACATCCACAATCAACGTCTATCTTCAGGAGTTCTGGAAACCGAGGTGATGCAAAACGTTTTTGATGTGTGTGAGATACACATTATTATGGCAGGTCAAATGGTTTTTATTAAAAGTGCACTGCACTTCAAAGCGACATAAACATGATACTATATTTCAACACATTGACTAAGTACCTGTATAGAGACCCGATCCTTTGTCACATAGCCAGTCGAGAATAGCTATGTGCACTCTCTCACGGTAGGAAAATCTGCGATTTCTGTAAATCAGTTCCTTGATTGACACTGTGCCGATGTCGATTGGCTTCCTTCTCGAACAGCAACTGCGTCGGTGAAATTGTTGACACCATTTCACTACGGCTGGACGAGATAGTGCGTTTGGTCCATGCACCGCCAGAACTTCACGTGAATTTATGTGCAATTTAGACGTATTTCCCACAAGAGTTGAACTGTGCCATTATTTCAAATTTGGAGTACGTTTCCAGTTGCCGCTCCATTTCACTCCGACACCGTGATGCACCTGTTATCCGTGCAGCAGCAGAACTGTGTTTGCAGGAAACCCGGGCCACGTTCTATCTGGTGACAATGATCCGCTCTTGCTGCGCAATGGTCTCAGCGTGGGACGACGTGTGTCAGGTCATTACAACAAAAGGCTGTGCACGTCATTCTACGATATTGTTTCACAGCAATGAGGCTTAGTCAGGTACGTGACATATACTGTAGGAAATACGACATTTAGTTAACACTGTTTTTTGTATCTTTCTTTCGATACTTACAGCGGATTGTTCGAGTAATGACCCGTGTAGGGTCAGGGAATTCTCAGTCAAATACCAGAGGTAAAGAATTTGATCAAAAACCTTCAAAAGTGCTCTTGTCTCATAGAGAGGGAAAAAGAAGTTGCATCCTGAGAAGACTGCATCAAAATGTATTGTACATCTCCATCTATCCTAGCCAATGTATGGTGAAACAATGTATTACGCCCAGTTTGCTACCGAACTGTGCGATGAGAGGGGACCTATTATGGATGTAGACAAAGTTTATATTTCTATAGAAATCTTAAAATACTCATGCAATAGTTCATAACGTGTGCAAGATGCAGAGAAAATTACTGCTTCCCTGTACCTACGATGAATACCAACCCGGCACGTATGAATCATCAACTGTAAAATAATAAAAGTATCTAGTTTTATATATGGATTTTCATGTATGACTTACATTACCTTCCTCGAAATTTATTTGCAATCCCAAATTTTCCATTGCATTTCATGAAAATATTAATAAATACTATATACAGAGCAATATTTCAGTTTATTTGCAGTGTAAGTAACGTAATAAATGAAAAAAAAAATTTTCCACCTAGCTTGCGACCGGACGACCTCTCACACTACCGTTCTGGTCTTCCCGCTGACTGAAACCACAGCAACATAAATGGCACATGCTACGCCTGATCCACGCCAAAAATGATATTTTTTCTAAATGCTTGGCCATCTGGAGCTCCAGCTTCTGTAGCTTTCATTTCTGGCTGAGTCCTGCATATATCATAAATTTGGAGGAAATCGGTGATGACGATTAGGTGGAGTCCACTTCTAAGTTCGGTCCTTACAGTTCCATATGCACAGGACAGTCGTTGGATCCTCACTAATGCAACCTACAATATGGTGGAACGATAAACTGCAGTGTTGATAGTCCACGATTCTCCCACTGTTGAATGCTCACATACACTGCTAGACTATTTTCCATCTTACATAAGGAATAACACGATATTATCACAAACAACGGTTATTAGAGAGCAATTTTAAGAATGAGAAATCCACCGCCTATTCTTTCCTTACATATATTGTAACCTCCCCGCAAAAATGAATAAAAGAAAATAATTAAATGTGAATGGGCATCGTGCTAAACGTAACCTCCCAGCAGAAATAAAAGAGAAGTCTATGATAATGAAATAGAGCCAAATGTTAGCTTCCCACAGTAATAAAACTCAATGATAATAAAAATGTGCAAAAATGTTAAGTCCCCACAAAATTAAAGTTAAGATCAACCTGATAAATTTTATAAGGGCAGCTGCACTGACCTTAGGCCCTGTGCAATAATTAATCTGATAAATTGATTGTGGGAGGAAAAGCATAGGAAATATTGTTTCACTTGGAATGATTCTTTTCTTAAAAACGATTGCTTTGAAAACAAAATTATTATTGGGGCATTTCTTGAACAAATTAATTACAATTAACATACATTACATTATCAGATGTGCGCAATGCTGCTTCATTACCTTATTTAACAATATACCTCGTCCCGAACCTTGACCAGAGACCTATGTCGAGCCCCGCCGACTCCTCACACACAACTTCCGACTGAGTACAACTCGCAACTGCACTCTCGCGCAGTCAAGCGCAGACTAGCGACGATAAACAACTCTCTGGTCAGAGATTCTGTCATGCCTCGCCATCGCTGGTACTGAATACATACGCGTTTCAATATACTACATAGACATATATAATACTCTTACAAGCATTGTGCGATTACACCGATACACTCACCATTTGCATATACAGAACTATTGTACAATTCTTGTCACTCTGACGTTTGTTGCAGTTTTTCTTGGCGGGGTTGGCGTTTTAATGGCCAGCATTCCCAAAACTCAACAAAATGTCATTGCTACCAACATTATCTTATCGTAAATGAATACTGATGTTTTTGCAAATCATTAACAGTCAGATTGTATTACACATATCATCACTAAAATAACGGAAACGGTTAATTTCCAGATCACAGCATCCTATTGAAACATGGTTGTGACTGGTGCGTAGCGACTTTCGTTTCTTGTGGAAATAGTCGAAAGTATGCTGCACGGCATACTACGTACACATGTGAGTCAGATATGTACGTTGTGTGTGTGTGTGTGACAGGGAGAGAGAGAGAGAGAGAGAGAGAGAGAGAGAGAGAGAGAGAGAGACGGATGGGGTGGGGGTGGAGGGATGGTGGCTAAAATCAATGCACGGTTTTACACAATTGCAAACAATTTCTGTTGACTTAACTGTGTCTACCTGATGAATCATGATCGCAAGGTGTATTTTTCGCTTCTAGTGAGAAATACTTGGAAGCTTAAGTGAAACATATGGAACAACTCGCTCCTTCTCACAAGTCGACGACTGAGCGGCAATATGCAAACCTCTGCTTACTAGGAGCGCAACGCAAAACTTACAGAATCTATGTAGTAGGGACGATATGGTATTACAAGAAAGAAATTTGGTAGAGCGAGGCAACTCTTACCACGTTTCCCATTTACGCCATCCTTAGATGCAGCAAAGAACCACAGTTTCTTGCAGCTCTCTTGTTTCCGTTACAAAGGATATTCTATTTTCCTAGGATCACTAATGGACTATAATTAGAGGAGTAATTTGGTTACCATTACTGTGCTAGATGAATGATTTTTGCTACAAAATACTGTTTTTGTAGAAGATAATGCTCCAATTTACGACCGTATTGTTAAGTGCAAACGAAATCGACGTACGGAACAATTTATTGTATGTTTGCAGTCAGATTCGGAACAAAAGATGTGATATAGCCTGAGCTGCCAGATGCAACAGCTTCGTAATCAGGATATAGAAACTCGAAAAAGCAGGGGTAACGGTAGAAACACAGACAGCCTGTTCTCCATGCCAATACTCCACTATCATATATTAAAAAATATAATGTATATACAAAAATCGCACTAAATTAGGAAATCACTACTACACTGGTCTCGCAGAGAAGTATCTGTGCACCTTCTTTATGCGATTGTTATTGTTATTCGTACAATAAAATAAAAGTACACACAAAAGCAGTACCACTTAATGACTTGGCATCATAAGTGCATAGGTGCCACTGTTCATGACTTCCATTATGATGTTTTATGAGGAATTTCAAAGAAAACTTATCGAAATTGTTTTTGACAACCACAGTTTACTTATTCGCACAATTAAACAGTAGTATTAATGCTTATTACCCATAACATAACAACAGTGTAAGAAAACAGATAAAAATTACTCACCTTTTATATGCGTCGTGAAATTTTCCCACCGAAGATTGAAAGGTGTGATTATTGTTCCCCGCTGTCGGCATACACAGCGCTGTTATATGTCTTTATCGCTGAATTTGTAATTTCAAAAGATTGAAACTGGGAATTTTTCACCAATTTTTGTGTGTGAAATTATCCGCGTAATGGTTTAGTAGAAAACTAATTTCTGCTTTTGGTCTCCGTTAGCCCAATTCTAGAAAATTGCCTTTCTGCAGCAGCAGTGGAGTGGAGAGGATTTACCAAGCACCAAAAAGGAAATACAGGCACTGAGTCTGTGGACACTTTAGTCTCCACAAACTGCCAAAGTTCCAGTAGCACAATAGCATGGTTGTACACAACTTTGGTGTTACGTAGAATACTCCATTCAGTGTCTAAACGCTGAAGTTCGTTACTAGCCACAATACTTTGAATATATGTCAGTCTGTCCCCAGTGATTGGAAGCTACTACTTTGAATTGGATTCAGTATTTTCAGTGAATTAATTGTAGGGTCCCCAAAAGAGAAAGGAGGCAAAATTTGGCTGACTGCCTCAATATAAAAAATCTAACCAACATAGTTCGACTGCCTTAATGTTCTGATTCAAAACTTTGATTTTCTCGAAAGATATTGCAGCTTTCCAGCGAAGTATGTGTCTTCAAAAGTATGAAAGATATAAGGATCTCTGTACTGTATTTTCTTCAAATCTGAGGACTGCACGTGTTAAGATTTGATAAGACAGTCAAGTGATGTGAGCAGTAAGGAAGAAATACAGTGAATACATCTGAGGCTCCTTCGCTTCGTATTTGCTTATTCAGTTCATTGAAAATCGGTAGAACCAATTCTAAGAACTCTAAATTTACGGGTGGCTCACTATAAGGTCATTTCAGTTAGAGCATCATATCGCTTTATCACTCGAGGAACTACCGCTTGAAGGAACAACCATATAGTTTGCTTGGCTGTAGCCATTTTTGAGGCTTCACACTTGCAAAATCTCTAAACTGCGGTCATACAGCTATGCGCTTAGAGGTAGTATGAAAGAAATCAATATATCTCGAAGCAGGGTCCTTGGCAGTTTTACGCAAGCATAGGAGAAACACAGATTGAAAGAATGACATACGTGTTTCATTTTGGACAAGTGAGAAGAGTGCGCAGGGAGTTGTGTTTGCCCATCATGACACTAGCACCGTCGGTAGCGAAACCTATGAAGTTTTCCTTTGTGTGGTATATCTCCGAACCTAAAACATTCAGTCAGACTTGTAAAGATTAACAGCATTGACCCCAGTCACTGGAATGACGTTTACAAATGTATGACTTATCCTTCTGTGTCCTAGGTCGACTCTAGTGCCGGCCGCGGTGGTCTCGCGGTTCTAGGCGCGCAGTCCGGAACCGCGCGACTGCTACGGTCGCAGGTTCGAATCCTGCCTCGGGCATGGATGTGTGTGATGTCCTTAGGTTAGTTAGGTTTGAGTAGTTCTAAGTTCTAGGGGACTGATGACCACAACTGTTAAGTCCCTTAGTGCTCAGAGCCATTTGAACCATTCGACTCTAGCGACTGCGCACCAATGTTTGGTACTTTTGAGATTAGTTGCTTCGTCAACAGTTACTGAAAACTTACTGTTCCGATGGAAGTTACATAGCCTATTTCACAATGACAGTGGTCGTCGCGTTACTGCATGTAACTTTTATGCAATATCTGAATCGGTATATAGTGATTTCAGCAATACTGCAAATGTTCTATAACATTGAAGGATACGCTGTGTTCAGTATGACCGGACAGAGCCTTATTTCCGCCTCCTTAACTTCGTTGTTCACACTTGTGTCCAGGAATGAAAAAGAATAAAAATTTTCTGCCCTAGCAGTCTTGTAGTATATTGCACATGATTCTGTGTTTTTAGATGTCTATGGCCTTATATACTAAGCTGTAACCAACGCTTAAATTTAGCTTCATTTTCCCACACGCTTTTGTTGTTTTTAGTGTATTTTACTTATTTTCGAGCTCCGGGTGCCCTCATTATTGCGTTTAACAATGCAGATGCCACGTGAACAGCTTTACTTTCTTGGAACGAATAACGAAGGGTCTACTGCAGACTTATTTTGACAACATTGTATGGAAATAAATGACAGACATTTTGTTTTCAGCGTAAACTACTATAAAAATCTGTTTAGTTTCTCATACTAATGCATAGCGTGGGTTAGCGTTTTCCTGGCTCACATAAACAGAAAAACATGCGAGAAACAAACTAAGAGAAACTTGACTCAGTATTTGGGGCTGATAAGAGAAAACCTGCAGTGCTGTGCCCAAGACACTGTGTTGACGATCAACAATGGCATCCAATTAAGAGTAAACTCGCAAATTGCGATTATGGTTCCGCATCAGCTGTAGAATATTTCCGAACATGTGAAAATCTGTGCCGGTCCGGGACACGGACCTGGATTTCCCGCTTGTCGCGAGCGATTTGAATCTTTGTCTGGCAAAAATTTTCATTTGTTCTGAAATATTCAACAGCTGTTGCGGAACCATAATCGCAATTTGCGAGTTCATTCTAATAAGAGAAAAGTGTCTGGGGGCGAGGAATTCACATAAGAGCGATCAAAACTTAATTAATCAAGTGGCGTACAAATTATTTTGAAGAAGTAGACACATATGTGATAAAACCACAGGAGAATTGCCCTTTTATTTGGTTTTGGCAGCAGAACAGTAGACTTTTTAGAAAGCATGAAATCTCCTATCACTTCAGTAGGTTTGAAAGCACTGGGTATAACTTTTTTTCGCCCTCAGCACGCCATATTGAGCTGAGTGCCGCAGACCATAATTCATCTACAAATAAATCAGTACTGTCAGAAGCTGACACTGTTCAGCTTCATGGCTTTGTTGCGACAACGCTTAAAAATAAACAATTAACAACCAACATGTCGAAAATTCGTTTGATTCATATTGGATTCGAGAGCATGCATTCAGAATCAGCGGCATTTCCGTCCGTATTGAGTTCGCGTAACGAATTAGGCTTGTTAGCAGAACGAGAAATGTGTTAACATCATCCATCGCAAACGGAATAGCTGACGCGTAATGCGCATCATCGCAGACGAATGGGAAACAAACACAGTTTTACCACTGCGGCCGGAGGCTTTTATTTGGATGTTGTTCCATACTGCGACGAATCGCAGCTGGACCACTGGGTGAATGAAATCATACGCTGTGTGTCCCTCCAAATACGCGACTGGAACAGGAAAGGGAGGTAATGACAGTGGCACGTAAAGTGCCCTCCGCCACACACCGTTGGGTGGCTTGCGGAGTATAAATGTAGATGTAGATGTAGTATTTGGTCTTGTATTTTCGTTATTCTGCCAACTATTTATACAACTAAACGTGGCAAGTTTCTGTTACGTTGTATTATTTCCTTTGAGGTCCAATTTTCATGAAATCTAGTATGTTTTGCTACATTCCATTCCTAAACAGTGAAAGTACTGTCCGTTCATCCTTGTTCTCATCGCAACTGATGAGACTCGTTGAGCACGTTTGTGTTATTAACCTAAATGCAGAACTAACTTGTATGTTGTGTCCGTTAGGTAGTTCTCCTTCGCCCCTGGCTTTGTGTGTGTGTGGTGTATGTGTGCGCATCTCATCCCATAGTGACATCCCTTCAAAGAATTAAGAGGTAGACCAAGGAGTAAGACTCGACATATTACACTTTGTAGTAATCACATAAGCTGTGCTAACAGAATAATACAAGCTCGACATTTGCATCTCCCTCCTTTTCCCACATTTGAAAAATGCAGTCGGAATCCGTAGCTAACACACAAACGTCCAGATAATTGTTCAAACGCTCGTATTATAGTGTACTTGTACTTCAATAGGCTGCGTCACTGGACTATTTGCAGACGCTAGTGTAGTGCAGTTCGTGCCCAATAATTTACTTGTGATACGACTCATTCTCAATGACCAACTTACTCACGTTGGGTGATTCTATTTGCTTACGCCAGACACATACATGGTGTCCATAAAGTCCCTTTACAACTTCAAAATTTTATTACAGCGGCAGTTGTTGAAATATTTTAACAACATTTCTTTTATTGTGATCAGTGTTTATAAAAAGTTTTTTGATAGTGTTTAACAGACCTCTATATGGGCGCCTTTAGTTGCACGGAGCACATCAAGACGGTACTAGATTTCTGGCCATGTTCGCTGTAGCATAGCGTCATCAATGGTGGTAATGGTATTACGAATTCTTTGCTTCAAGTCAGCAATGTCCCGTATCTGTGTTTGATACACGAGATCTTTTACATGCCCCTAACAAAAAAGTCAAAGGGAGTGATATGTGGACAACGCGGTGACCAAGGAATTGGCCCATCCCTCCAAATCCATCTGCCTGGAAATGTTTCATTGAGGAACCGATGAACATGCAGTCCCCAATGTGGTCGTGCACCATCTTGCTGGAAAATGATAACTGGTTGTAAGTCAGTCAATTGTGGTGCTACACATTCGGTCAGAGGTCGAGGTAAACATCTACAATAACTGTTGATTCGTTGAAGGAAAACAGACTAATTATTCGGTTGCACATGATTCCACACCACACATTTACTTTTGGACTATCCCGGTGAAGCTCCCTAGTCACATGGGAGTGTTCAGATCCCCAGATTCCCACATTCTGTGTGTTTAATGTCCCATTAAAAGTTGCCTCGTCACTGAAACAAACTCACTTGATGAATTCTTCATCCTCCGAAAGGCGTCCCTGCATGTTGAGTGTAAACTCTGTCCGTTTTGGCTTGTCATTTGGCTCAAGTGTCTGTAAGAGTTGCACTTTGTAAGCGTACAACAGTAAATTCTTGTGGAGGACTTTATGCACAGTTGAACGTGGTAGTTGCAACTGTCTGGCAGCAGTGCGGATGGATTTCGTAGGTGCACGAGTGAAGACGTTTAAAACGCGATCGATGTTTTCTTCGGATGTTCTTTGTCGCTCGCTCCTCCCACTATCCAACACTGTCCCCGTCTCCATAAAGATTTTTGTGCCATGCATGGATTGAAGGGCGCGATGGTGCATCTCTTCCATACTTCGTTCTGAAGTTTCGTTGAATCTGAACATCTGATTGCGTCTCAATAAACCAGGACATACATTGTGTCTTCTCTTGAGGAGTTGCCATTTTATAGAGGTTCAGTTCCTTCCATAAACAGACAATCTGAAACACAAAATTTTAATATATTAAAAACTTTAGAAAATAGTGATACAATAAATTTTGTTAAAGTATTTCAACAACTGCCGTTGTAATAAAATTTTGAAGTTATAAAGGGACTTAATGGACACTCTGTATTGCGTTTGCTTTAACAAGAAAGTTTCACTGAAATCGCAGTATAGCAGTTCACATCTTAAAATAGTTCTTTGTAAACAGATTTACTACAATTATGTTGTACGTATGATAGCTACATTTTCTTCGTGACTGTCGTTGTTTCCCCATTAATCATTTCCCGTCTGTTGTGTGATTATTTCATTTCTTACAGACAATTTTCGATACAAGACACAGTATAATCATGTTCGAACATGTAAGGCATGACTGTTCAACATGCAGGCAGCGTCTTTCATTTATAGTGGGAAGCGGCAAACATGCTTTAAAGAAGATTTTGATAGCCAATATCACGTTAAAAACTGTTTTTATTGACGAGTTCCGACAGATAAGACTATTTTTATAGATCTGAATATGGCAGTCTTACCTGTCAAAACCTGTCAAAAGAAAGTTATTAAGGAGATGTTGACTACAAAAAATTTATTTAAAGTACATACAGATCACTCCTTCTCATTTCTCATCATGGGAAACTTCAATCGAATATGCTTTGTTGGTTTTATGTGCAGTACTGTAAGTAATGGAGACAGCAAAAATGTTGTTTTCCTAACATGTATCAGCAAATCACGTGATTCTGAAAATACGTTTTGAAAGAGAAAGCTTTCCCTTTTGCAGGTACTCAACTTTTGGCATACAAAAAGTAGGAAAATTCGGATTTAAGGTTCCGTCGACGACGAGGTCATTAAAGACGCAACACAAGATCGGACAGTGAAAGGATACATCTACATCTACATCTACATCTACATCTACATCTACATCTATACTCCGCGAGCCACCTTACGGTGTGTGGCGGAGGGTACTTATTGTACCACTATCTGATCCCCCCTTCCCTGTTCCATTCACGAATTGTGCGTGGGAAGAACGACTGCTTGTAAGTCTCCGTATTTGCTCTAATTTCTCGGATCTTTTCGTTGTGATCATTACGCGAGATATATGTGGGCGGTAGTAATATGTTGCCCATCTCTTCCCGGAATGTGCTCTCTCGTAATTTCGATAATAAACCTCTCCGTATTGCGTAACGCCTTTCTTGAAGTGTCCGCCACTGGAGCTTGTTCAGCATCTCCGTAACGCTCTCGCGCTGACTAAATGTCCCCATGACGAATCGCGCTGCTTTTCGCTGGATCATGTCTATCTCTTCTATTAATCCAACCTGGTAAGGGTCCCATACTGATGAGCAATACTCAAGAATCGGACGAACAAGCGTTTTGTAAGCTACTTCTTTCGTCGATGAGTCACATTTTCTTAGAATTCTTCCTATGAATCTCAACCTGGCGCCTGCTTTTCCCACTATTTGCTTTATGTGATCATTCCACTTCAGATCGCTCCGGATAGTAACTCCTAAGTATTTTACGGTCGTTACCGCTTCCAATGATTTACCACCTATGGCATAATCGTACTGGAATGGATTTCTGCCCCTATGTATGCGCATTATATTACATTTATCTACGTTTAGGGAAAGCTGCCAGCTGTCGCACCATGCATTAATCCTCTGCAGGTCCTCCTGGAGTACGTACGAGTCTTCTGATGTTGCTACTTTCTTGTAGACAACCGTGTCATCTGCAAATAGCCTCACGGAGCTACCGATGTTGTCAACTAAGTCATTTATGTATATTGTAAACAATAAAGGTCCTATCACGCTTCCCTGCGGTACTCCCGAAATTACCTCTACATCTGCAGATTTTGAACCGTTAAGAATGACATGTTGTGTTCTTTCTTCTAGGAAATCCTGAATCCAATCACAAACCTGGTCCGATATTCCGTAAGCTCGTATTTTTTTCACTAAACGTAAGTGCGGAACCGTATCAAATGCCTTCCTGAAGTCCAGGAATACGGCATCAATCTGCTCGCCAGTGTCTACGGCACTGTGAATTTCTTGGGCAAATAGGGCGAGCTGAGTTTCACATGATCTCTGTTTGCGGAATCCATGTTGGTTATGATGAAGGAGATTTGTATTATCTAAGAACGTCATAATACGAGAACACAAAACATGTTCCATTATTCTACAACAGATTGACGTAAGCGAAATAGGCCTATAATTATTCGCATCTGATTTATGACCCTTCTTGAAAATGGGAACGACCTGCGCTTTCTTCCAGTCGCTAGGTACTTAACGTTCTTCCAGCGATCTACGATAAATTGCTGATAGAAAGGGGGCAAGTTCTTTAGCATAATCACTGTAGAATCTTAAGGGTATCTCGTCTGGTCCGGATGCTTTTCCGCTACTAAGTGATAGCAGTTGTTTTTCAATTCCGATATCGTTTATTTCAATATTTTCCATTTTGGCGTCCGTGCGACGGCTGAAGTCAGGGACCGTGTTACGATTTTCCGCAGTGAAACAGTTTCGGAACACTGAATTCAGTATTTCTGCCTTTCTTCGGTCGTCCTCTGTTTCGGTGCCATCGTGGTCAACGAGTGACTGAATAGGGGATTTAGATCCGCTTACCGATTTTACATATGACCAAAACTTTTTAGGGTTCTTGTTTAGATTGTTTGCCAATGTTTTATGTTCGAATTCGTTGAATGCTTCTCTCATTGCTCTCTTTACGCTCTTTTTCGCTTCGTTCAGCTTTTCCTTATCAGCTATGATTCGACTACTCTTAAACCTATGATGAATCTAAATAGACTTGTGTTTTCAGAGGATTCACCTCAGCATTAGCTTTAAGTGATCCAGATAAATCACGATAAATATAAATCTAGATAGTCGGGATGGAATTTGAACCGCCGCCCTTTATAAGACAAGTCGACCATCTTGTGACTATACCAGCCTGCTCGGTGCTTCGGGGTATGAAACACTCAACTGTTTACCTGGTCTGCATATCAGTCTTGATCTCCTCGGTGCTGTGCTCGCAGCACGAAACGTGAATTCCATTTACCTCGCTGGCAACACTGCATGGGCGAGACACAGCTAACCGGCCTCACATAGCCGCCTCTACACCAGGGATTTCCAGACTTTTCCTCCGAGGGAACACTGAGAATCCTGGTACTTTCGTGGATCACCTTGTTTGTTTTGGCGGTTAATTAAATTTTAGGAAAATGAGAAAATCTTGCTTTTTCTCTGATAACTTCAATTTTAAATTGTTGTGGTCTTCAGTCCAAAGACTGGTTTGATGCAGCTCTCCGTGCTACTCCATCCTGTGCAAGCTTCTTCATCTCCAAGTACCTACTGCAACCTATATCCTTCTGAATCTGCGTAGTGTATTCATCTCTTGGTATCCCTCTGCGTCTTTTACCTTCCAAGCTGCCTTCCAATACTAAACTGCTGATCCCTTGATGCCTCAGTACATGTCCTACCAACCCTTCCCTTCTCCTAGTCAAGTTGTGCCACAAACTCCTCCTCTCCCCGATTCTATTTGGTACCTCATCATTAATTACATGATCTACCCATCTAATCTTCACTATTCTTCTGTAGCACCACATTTCGAAAGCTTCTATTCTCTTCTTGTCCAAACTATTTATCGTCCATATTTCACTTCCATACTTTCAGAAACGAATTCCTGGGACTTAAATCTATACTCGATGTTAACAAATTTCTCTTCTTCAGAAACGCTTTCCTTGCCATTGCCAGTATACATTTTATACCCTCCCTACTTCGACCATCATCAGTTATTTTGCTCCTCAAATAACAAAACTCATCTACTACTTTAAGTGTCTCATTTCCTAATCTAATTCCCTCAGCATCACCTGACTTAATTCGACCACATTCCATCATCCTTGTTTTCCTTGTTTTGTTGTTCATCTTATACCCTACTTTCAAGACACTGTCCGTTCCGTTCAGCTGCTCTTCCAGGTCCTTTGCTGTCTCTGACAGAATTACAATGTCATCGGCGAACCTCAAAGTTTTTATTTCTTCTCCATGGATTTTAATTCCTACACCGAAGGAAGTATTGAATAGGATTGGGGAGAAGAGGAGTTTGTGACACAACTTGACCAGAAGACGGGATCGGTTGGTAGGACATGTTCTGAGGCATCAAGGGATCACCAATTTAGTATTGGAGGGCAGCGTGGAGGGTAAAAATCGTATAGGGAGACCAAGAGATGAATACACTAAGCAGATTCAGAAGGATGTAGATTGCAGTAGGTACTGGGAGATGAAGAAGCTTGCACAGGATAGAGTAGCATGGAGAGCTGCATCAAACCAGTCTCAGGACTGAAGACCACAACAACAACAACAAACCGAATTTTTCTTTTGTTTCTTTTACAGCTTGCTCAATTACAGGTTTTAAATTATAAATAATAAAACGGAATCCATAATTAAATTATAAAAAGTATCCTGAAAATGTCCAAAAAACGCCATGTTATAAGTACTTTCTCGCGGAGCACGTATTCACTTCCCATCCGCGGAACACAATTTGAGAAACCCTGCTCTACACTCACACTGAAAATGGCAGAGAAAAATTGAGCTCGTTAAAGACTTTCTTGTTAGTTTCGGGCTACTCATACGGAAACACAGAAGAGAACACACAAGGGGTTCGAGAAGTGTAGTCTTCATTTGTTCACGTGGTGCCAGTGTGAACAGCGAGCGTGATTCTGTGGAGGGGAAGGGGGCGAGGACCTACTTAATAATAACTACAATAAAATACGTAAAATATCTTCATACATGGTCTAGTCATATTAACGTGACCACCACATATGTTCAACGTCTCCGTGCAATAAACACTGGGAGACGCCAGTGGAGGGTATATAAAGCGCGTCGGGGAGACGCTACAAGAGCGCAGTCGTCGCCGTAATGCGGAAACTGATCACTTTAACTAACGTCCAGAAGGGCATGATCATTGGATTTCGGGTCACGGATCGAAGCATTTCCGCAATGGCTAACTTTGTAAACTGTTCACGCTCCGCTGTGGTTAAAGCTCACCGTGCACGGCCAAATGGCGCTAAAAATGGCTCGAATGGCTCTGACCACTATGGGACTTCACTTCTGAGGTCATCAGTCCCCTAGAACTTAGAACTACTTAAACGTAACCAACCTAAGGACATCACACACATCCATGCCCTAGGCAGGAGTCGAACCTGCGACCGTAGTGGTCGCGTGGTTCTAGACTGTAGCGCCTAGAACCGCTCGGTCACCCCGGCCGGCAAAATGGTGCTATCCAATACCGGCGTCGAGGCATCTGTGATGCACCCCGCAATGGTTGCGGAGATTTGTACAGGCGAATAGACATGCAACTGTTGAGTAACTGCCTGCCCACATGAATCAAAGGGCTATAAACAGTGTCTCCTCAACGACTGTTCAGTGAACATTGTTGCGTATGGGCCTCTGCAGCAAGCGCCTTGCCCACGCATCCATGCTGACTGCTGCTCATCGGCGATCACGGTTGGGATTTGCACTGCAGTACCTCAATTGGACATACGCTGTGTGGCGACAGGTGGCCCTTCAGATGAACCAAGTTTTATGCTCCGTCGGACTGAAGGCTGTTGGCGTGTACGGCGTGCAACCTCTGAAAGCAAAGACGGAATGTTAGGATCTGGGGAATGTTTTTGTGGCATTCCATGAATTATCTCGTCATCCTGGAAGACACAATGGATCGACCCAAGTATACAGGTATCCTTGCGGACCATGTCAACCCCTACATGCAGTTTCCTTTTCCGCGCCACGATGGCATCGACCATCAAGACAATACCCCGCCCCACACAGCGCGCGGTGTATGCTCGTGGTTCGAACAGCACCTTGGAGGGTTGGCCGTCCTTCATTGGCCAACAAACTCCCCGGATTTAAACCCACTCGAGAATTTGTGCCGCGACCTCGATCGGGCTTGCCGCACAGTGGATCCTCAACCGAGAAACCTAGCGCAGCGGACCACGCCACAGGAGTCGGCCTGGCTCCACGTCCTTGTCGGTACTTCCTAATACCTCACAGAGTCTCTTCCTGCACGTCTCGCAGCAGTCCGAGTTCCAAAGGGTGGTGATCCAGGATTTTGACAGATGGTCACATTATTGTGACCGGAGAGTGTATACTAATGAAGGAAAAAGCGTTCCGATTCTCACACGAACTATTTATTATCGTCAGAGTTACTAGTTCTAAAGATGAATGAAGCAAAATAACAGAACAGTGAAATTCGCATGTTCACCGTGTAGGTAATTTTTGGTACACATACAGAAACTACTCCATATTATTTGACTTACCTGATGCGTCATGTAATCCTCTTCGCACTGCTTAAGGGCGCTATGTCTTTTCTCGTGCGCAAGCTCGACGTTTTCACACTGTATATTGCGTAAAATCACTGAAATCTCTCTTCTGCCATACTTGGAAAGAGTCTCGTGCCACAACAAAATTGACAGTAGATTTTGCTCTGAGTATCTGTTGCCTTTCCGTTGAATTGTTGTCGATAAAACATTGTTTAAAAACCGTTTAACAACAGCTGCTGGCCGGAGTGGCCATGCGGTTCTAGGCACTACAGTCTTGAACCGAGCGACCGCTACGGTCGCAGGTTCGAAACCTGCCTCGGGCATGGATGTGTGTGATGTCCTTAGGTTAGTTAGCTTTAATTAGTTCTAAGTTCTAGGCGACTGATGACCTCAGAAGTTAACTCGCATAGTGCTCAGAGCCATTTGAACCATTTTTGCAATCACGTTAGATGAGGCCATGTGCACACAGTCGAAACATTTTCTGATTGGATCCTACGCTTTACTTTTAGTGTTCCTGTTGCCTGTGTCTTTAACGTCGTTTTTATTGCTGTAACATTCGTTATTTCCTTTCGGCACACCGAAGAAACGCGAGAGTAATGAGGAATAGCGAAAATGTAACTAGCGATAAACTTAACATCAGAATTGGGGACTACGAAGTAGACGAACTTAAGGAATTCTGCTACTTTGGTCCCAAAACAACACATGACGGACAAAGTAAGGAGGGCACTGAAAGCACATTATCACAGGAATACAAGGTATTCCGGACGAGTATAAGTCGTGCAGTATAAACATAGATCTTAATTTGAGGAAAACATTTCTGAGAGTGTGTATTCCTATCATTCATTGCCAATAGCTTACCGATCATCACTAGTGTCAAGGTATCATCAACGGACTGACGACTGTGCGATATGTTCCGGGAACGGACACAGCTATAGAAGTCGCAAGGGGAGTGGACAGACCATTCAAGTATCTGGCTGTTACGATGACTCCACATCATCACGTTTTCGTCAGTAGTGCGAAGTGGGGTTGTTGCATGGTCTCTGATCCATACTTTTCTTTCCGTATCACAACAAGCGCTTTCGATGTATAACACTTTTTTAATTTCTCGTCACGTCTATTCAGCGCGAGTGCCCACTGTACGAGTACGAAAGAGTTTTAATGCGAATTAAGTTAAAATAAACAAGACTGTTTTCGGGCTCTGAACGTTAACCCCAGCTACTTTGAACATTAGCATGTGTATTTCAAGAACAGGGCGGCACAGCAGTTGCTATGTATGACAGGGTACTGTTTCGTGATTACTTCTGCAGTCGTAGTCGTTAAGGGAAAATAAATGACAGCGTGCAGAACAAGTGGTTTTGCCGTAGCGGGCACTGCCTGGCTGGGAGCGGCGGTGCCCAATCTGCGGACCGTGTGTTTTATGGCGCCAGGCCTCTGCGTTAATTTGCGTGGGCCTGCGGCGCCGGCGAGCCGGCGTGGGGATTAATCTGGGAGCAGCCAAATTGGATCAAATGCTGAGGAACGTAAAGGAAATACGTCGCCACTCGCGCGCAGCCTATAGGATGACGGCGGCGGCAGCCGCGGCGGCTTGAGCGCGCTTCCGTCCATCCCAATCTGCTGCCACTGTCAGACTTCGTTTGTACTGGCCATCCTTCAAGACTAGTTTACTGGGAGGCAGCAGTGTCTTCAAATGCACCTGCTAGTTACTGGATCGCTACGTGTGTAGTCTCACATCTGTGGGTGGTATGAGCTGGACAAAACCTAGACAATAGATGGTACCACTGTGGTAAGTAAAGGCTTTCCCTGCTTGATCAAAGTATCAGCACACGATTGGTGCATGTCAACATCCTAGACAAAAATACTTAATCATCTCCACAAAATGTGATGCCAATGCCATGTAACACCGAATCCAGGCTGTTTTTATCACCAGTCTACCAGTTGGTAGTTGATGGTTGCACATACAACATCGCTTTTACAGTAGTCTGCGGAAGCCAGTTCATAGATATTGACCACTGATAGGATCCTGTATTCGACGTGAGCTCAACCACTTAACTTTGGTTAAGGCCTGAAGATGGCGTATTGAGTCACCGAAACTGTTTGTAATACAATACCATAAACGCGAATGCAGCACGTATTTCATTTTATTACATAGGTTTCTTACACATTTGACGGAGTCCATCACGAATACCTCTATTGCGCCAACCTCATCTCAGGGCAGCAATATCACCAAACGTAGCGTTGCTGCCTCTGGATCACGGGGCCCCGGGTTCGATCCCCGGCCGAGTTGGGAATTTTCTGTGCCCGGAGACTGGGTGTTTCTGTTGTCCTCATCATTCCATCATCATTTGTGAACTTGGCGAGAATGGACTGTGTAAAGACAGGGCCTCTTTACGGGCGCTGATAGCCGCGCAGTTGAGCGCTCCACAAACCAAAAACATCGTTCCACAGCACCACCAAACGTACTCGATTATTAGTTTGATATCTTCCTATCTCTGTTTCTTACTAATGTTTTTACACATTAAAGCACCCTCTGGTATTTTGAAAGTTATTCTCTGATGTCTTAACACATGTCCAATCATTCTGACCCTGTCTTGTTGTCAGTGGTCTACATATGTCCTTCCCTCGTCGATTTAGCGGAGAACCTCCTCATTTCTTATCTTATCAGTCCCCTTAATTCTGAACATCCTTCCATACGCTCAAATGATGAAAGTCATGGGATTCCTCCTAATAATGTGTCAGACCTCCTTTTGGCCTGTAGTGCTGCAAGTCGAAGTGGCATGGACTCGACAAATTGTTGTAAGTTCCCTGGATAAATAATAAGCCATGCTGCCTCTATTGCCATCCACAATCGCGAAAGTGTTGCCAGTGCAGGATGTCGCGCATGAACTAACTTGTCGGTTATGTCACATGTTGGGTGATATGGGTAGCCAAATCATTAGCTCAAATTGCCCAAAATGATGTTCAAACAAATCGCAAGCAATTTTCGCCCGGTGATATGGTGCATTGTCATCCATAAAACGTTCATCGCTGATGGAAATATAAAGCCCATGAATGGCTGCAAATGGTCTCCAAGTAGCCAAACGTAACCATTTCCAGTCAATGATCGGTCCAGTTGATCATGAGCACCAAGTCCATTCCACAGCCCACACTATTATGTAACCACCACAACCTTGCACAGTGCCTTGTTGACTATCTGGACCATGGAGGTTCATGGGTTCGTGGTGTCTGTGCTACACTCGAACCCTACCATTAGCGCTTACCCACTGAAATCCGGTCTCATCTGACCATGCCACGATTTTCCAGTTGTCTAGATTTCAACCAATATGGTCACGAGCCCAGGAGAGGAGTCGCAGGCGATGTCGTGCTCTCGCGTCGGTCGTCTGCTTCCATGGCTCATTAACGTCGAATTTCGCCTCACTGTCCTAACGGATACATTTGTTGCACGTCCCACATTGATTTCTGCAGTTATTTCACCCAATGTTGCCTGACTTTTAGCACTAACAGTTCTACACATACTCAGGCGCTCTCTGTCGTGAAATAATGACCGTCAGCCACTGCGTTGTTCCGTGGTGAGACACAAGGTCTGAAATTTGGTATTCTCGATACACTTTTGACACTGTGGGTCTCGGAATGTACACGATACTACCACGATCTGCATATGTGCACATCGCTACCTCACGACCTTTGTCACCTCAGTGTAGCACCACATCTCAAATGCTCCGGTTCTCTTCTTTTCTTGTGTTCCAATGGTCCATAATTGACTACCATGCAAATCAGTGCTCTAAACATACATTCTCAGAAATTTTTTCCTCAGATTCAGGCCGATGTTTTAGCCCAGAAGATTTCAAAATGGTTCAAATGGCTCAAAGTACTATGGGACTTAACATCTGAGGCCATCAGTCCCTTAGACTTAGAACTACTCAAACCGAACTAACCTAAGGACATCATACACATCCATGCCCGAGGCAGGATTCGAAACTGCGACCACAGCAGCAGCGTGGTTCCCGACTGAAGCACCTAGAACCGCTCGGCCATAGCGGCCGCCCAAGAACATTTCTTTTGGCGGCAATGCGCTCTTTTCTTGTACTAGTCCGTTTTCTATCCCACCTCTGCTGCTTCCGTCAAGTGTTGCTTTTCTTCCGAGACGACAGAATTCCTTCACCACGCCTACATCTTCCTCACCAATTTATATGTTAAGTTTATCGATAATTTCATTTCTTATATTCCACATTATTTCTGTCTTTCAGACGTTTACTGTCAATCCATACTCTGTCCTCTTTAGACCGTTCATTCCATTCAATACACCTTGTAATCTTCTTCACTTTCACTGAGGATGGCAATGTCATTAATAAATCTTGTCATTGATGTCTCACCCTCCTGAATTCTAATCCGATTCCTGTATTTCCGTCACTCCTTGTTCGAAGTTTACATCGAAGGATCTGTGCGAAAGTTTGCCCACAGCTCACTGCGCATGGCAAACCTTTTTTGTAATGGTAGTGCAAACATCGTGAATAAAAAACTAGTATGGCTTACGCAATTTCAACAATATTCATGATAGCCTTTCCAAATCTTAACGTCTGAGTCACAACTAGTGGCAGTCCATTTCAGGAAACAGTACCTAACCAGTTAACTACACCTGCCTGTCACTGCATTGGGTCAAACTACCCTGGCTGAAGACGCCACGTCAGTAAAATTTATAAGGATTTGTGATGTATTTGGGTGTGCTAAGAACCAACTGAGATCCTCACACTGACAGCAATCTCAACTGAAGTGTGTCCAATACCGTGACCTTTATGGTAACATTACTAAGATGAGGATTTCTTTTGATTCGCCATTGTACCTTCTGTATAGCAACAGAAAAATACGAAATTAGGCCTGCAAGGTTTTCACAGCAGTGCTTCGGAAAATAAAATCTACACCGACTGCATCAAATTTGTAAAATTATGTTAGGATTTCAATCTCAATTATACTGATACTGGATGTTCCAAGAATGATGCAAATACTGTCTACGACATTGCATGGGAACCAATGCCAGGGAGGCCATCCAGCCGCTAGGTATACTGCATTTCATTCCTCAGACTCTGGTAAGTTACATGTCGTTTATAGTCAGCCGACACAAGTTAGCAGAGGCCATGGAGAAAGTCGAAAAACATGATTGCAGCGTTTAGGACTTCAGATTGTTGCGTCAGTAGTGCAGGGGCTTGGAGTTTTCTAATGCATAGGAGAGGACAAATCCAGTCACATCCAGCTTGCTACTAACTGATTTATTTATTTAGTCCATTCTACAACAGAAGTCTTGTGCCCACATCAACAGGTAGTGGGTGTCAAACCCACAGTCCTCAACAGCGAAGCACTATTGTGTAATCACAAGCAGCTGCATTGTTTAGTGTGTCCTAGGACTGGAGCGATTGCTTAATAGGCATTCCAGGCGAGATGGCGCAGCTGTATCCATTGCTTGTGCAGCCAAGCATTGCTATGATGCTAGCAAGGTGGATGGCAGGCCTGCCCCAGCTGTGGTGATTAATAGAAGCGAACCCCATCCTAGACATCTTGCTACTGGCGACTATCTATGGCAGAAGCCCAATGGATTGGTACCTGGGAAGGTGTCAGTTCGAGCTTCAGCCCTTTGGTGCAGAGGCTAGATTCCCCAACTATAGGGGAAATTTGATAGTTCAGTTTCATGTTATTTTTCGCGTCTAATACTTCTTTCTTCCATTTCGAGTAACCTGCCAACAACTGCGGCAGAGGTCCTGGAGCATCCTTGAATGAATGAACTCGCATCTGAGACACACTAAGCATGGAAGCTGCAGGTAACAACCTGACACCACTTTGTTGCTAGGGATAATATATCAATTGTGGACTGGACTAAACAAATAAACAAACTACTACAAAGCTGAATGTGACTGTATCTGCCCTTGACTACCCACTAGAGAACCCCACGCCCATATAGTTGGTGTCAGACGAGCTACTGTTGGCAACATTGGATATTGGGCGTCTACACAGACCAACGAAGGTAGGTCCAACAGCAGCACTTCAGTGACAATGTTTAGCAGAAGAGTCCGATTAGACATGGATTATTGGCATTTTGTGAGCTTGTAGGACCATTAACCTCTTTTTCCTTCATGAACTAAGTAATATTTGAAGTATATTTACTTTGGCTTTTGGTAATGATATAAGACTCGGCCAAATAAAAACAAGATAGATGGAGCAAAGTAAACTGTTCATTACTTTAAGAGTAATCGCCATAATTGTTAATACATTTATCCCACTGTCAGACATGACTGTCAATGCCTTCATGGAAGAATGTTTCTGGTAGCCTGTGGAACCGTATCTATACCCAGGTGTGTACCTCTTCATCTGAAACAAATGGACGGCTATGAATGCCTTTCTTCAGCGCTCCAAAGATACGGTGAGAGATCAGGATTCTGTGGAGGATGTGTAACGGCTTCCCAGCGAAACTTCTGCAGTGTAGGTGTAGTCGAAACAACCATGGAAACATGTGTGCAGGTATTGTCGTGCAATAGAATGACGACGTCCGTCATCATTTCTAGGCGTTTGGGTTTGATACGCACTTCAATTTTTGCAAAATGACCACGTTCCACTGTGCGTTAATTGGAGCGCCGTGTTCCAGTAACAGCAGGCCCTTGCAGTCAAAGAAAAACGTTATCGTGACTTTCCCAGAGCTGGTATGCCTATTGTGACTATTACGCTGCAGAAGTTTCGCTGGGAAGCGCTTAAACATCCTCCATACAGTCCCAATCTCTCCCAATGCGATTTCCATACTTTTGGATCCCTGAAGAAACGCATTCTGCAATGTTGCCATGATTGCGCTGCTTGGTCTGGCTGCCTTATGGTGTACAAAGAGGCTTGCTTGTAAAATGAATATCCGTGCCTCTATACCTGCCTTCTTGCCTCACACATGCCTGCAATTGAGCTGTTTGTAACTCAACAATGCCCAAAACTATTGATGGCTTTACGTACCTCCCCTGTTTGGGAATACCCAGGCCATGAGTCTGAACCCAAGACCAGTCCTCAACAGAAGATTTTATGTTATAGTTTACAACATTGATTATATGCAATTTTCGTCTTTCATTAACCAACAAAGCTAAGAAACCCCACATTCCCCTTATAGTTCTTAGTCCATCTGCTCGTCCATCTAACCTTAGGCTACTACATAAAAGCTCCGTTTTCATTTGAGCTATCTCTAAACATCAGCCCCTCCAAAACATTAAACAAATATTTACATGAAAAACCACTCATTGCAACCTTACGTCATCTTGTATCGTAAGGAAAAATGCTCGTTTTAATACCACTCATAGTTCCTTGTCTTCTGAGTCATAATTAATTATGTAATACAGTACAACTCTCTGATTGCCATATCCAGTTTGTTGCACTACTCGTACCTTCTCATGTACAAAAGGTGAGTGGAAAGGTAGTAGAAGCACTAAATAAAATATGCTAGAACAGCAATTTATTAACTGGAAAAAAATTAAACTCTTATAATGAAGAAATACCTAGTTAGAAACAACCTCATAAATTCATGGGATCAGGATGGTGATTAAAAAAAAAAAAAAAAAAAAAGAAAAAAAAAATAAAAGAAACAAAGATCGCCCCACTTTGGTGGGGCAAAATGAAATTGTTGAAAAAATTCAATCACTACCCAGTTACAGGCAAATTATTAATTACTCTACAATGTTGTTCGTTGACATACAATTCAAGAACATCAGTTGGTCAGGCATATGGCCGTACTTAGCAACCACAGAAGCGGCTTAAGGCCCCTTAATAAATGTCTTCCATGGGGAAGCTAAGAAAATTTAAGTAAAAGTGATTGATGGAGAATTACAGGTCAAGATCAAGCAAATAATTATTTTTAGCAACGGCATAAATGGTATAAGGCCCAATGATAAATATCTACCACGGCGAATTCATTTCAAGTAATACACATTTACGTACTGTTTTCGTTAAGAAACGCAATGCTTCTGCCATTTATGTTCACAGCAACACTGACGAATCTTAAGTGGACATAATTACGCTATAAAGAACTTTAGTAGCATTTATGGTGGAATGGGTAACTGAATTTACATCCAACTGCCATTTAACAATTTTACAATTGGTGAAGAAACTTCAGAATTTGCCAGAAATTACGTGAACAGTCTTAAGCTTAATCATAGAGAGCCTTACAACACAATGGCAGATCAAAATAGGGGTTAAATTTATACTAAGACCAGCTTTATAAGCAGAATTTAACGCTATTATAATAAAATATAAAGCACCAACACGTAAAACAAGTTTGACAAGCAGTGAAAGCTTTGAACAGTATTCTAGTTAAATGCAGAATGCTGATGAATTAAGGCAATGTAAGCATTGAACTCTACCCAAATCAAATAATACAAGACACTAACGAATTAAAGAAGTCTGTCGAGTATTGAATAATTAATACGCCATGCAGGTAACTTACAGAATGATTTGACAGAAAATGTAGCTTTTGCACATAAACAATCCACCCACATGGCTCAGTAATATGGAGAGCAGACAACAAAATCAAAAACTGAGTACACGTTCACCAGAAATCATTAATACATGTCCATAAAATCAGCTAAACAGAGCCTAGCAACTCACAACAGCTAACTGGAGTGATGACCACAAATAGCATCTTGACCAGAAAGGAGCAAGGATGTAGTAGTTTACACATCACTTAAGAATAAATCGTTACCCATTACAAAAGTTCTCACCATACAGTCCACAATATGGACACACGACTGTTCACCAAGCAAGCTCGCTTGCTCCAATGGACAAGTAGCCGACAACTAAACTCTAACAAGTGTGATAGCACCAGTAACACTCTGTATTCCAGACCACCAAGTTCCAGCTGTGTCTGGCTCAACTGAATGCTCACACATCCTCAGTGAATCCAGACCACAAACTGCCCACATCACTGCCAGCATGTCACATTCCCATACCTAGCCATGCTGGCCCCCATATCCATGTCTGGTGTCATGGTGAGTTGCTAATTTCGCATCTCACAGGTCATAGCTCAACTGTCTCTCTACAACTCCCACAGGGTTCTCTCATATACACCTTTACAGTTGTTCCAACTCCTCTCTCAATTCTTATAACTCCTTTCAAATCTCTTCATATTCCCTCTGGGATTGCTTGTACAGTCGTACAGACTTGACTATGCATTCTGGTTTTTCATATGTAGTATTGTGTACTGAGGTTACTTCAGCCACACTTACCACACCTTCAAGGCTTCAGCAGTCTCTCGCTGTGTGTCCTGATTTTCTCCAGGTATAGCATTTGACTCCTTTAGTATGCTTGGACTTTGCGAAGCTCGGTTTATAGCCAGCGTTCTTTTCCCTTAGTAATACTATTGCCACTTTCTCAGTGAGTGCAGTCTCTATTGCTTCACTTGCTGCAATGTGTTCCTATCTAGCACTCATCGTCATTTAACTGTCTCCGTATATCTGTTGAGTGAAAACTATATGACTCAACTTCCCGATAAATGCTAAGCTTCCCTCAAACTCAGACAATTGCCTTGACCTGTGGACTGCCTCTCTCAATTTGTGTGCAAACCACCTCACCTACACGAGAGCCACACTGTGCCACAGATTCATTTTCCTCTTGCCTCCTTGAAAACATCTTACATGAATAGCAGTCCAAAGTTCTTTTACTAATATTGTTTATCAATAATATGCTTCTGACATCAAGCCAAGTTGCTTTTAAGTTCTTTACAAGTAACTTACTTCTAGTCGAACAACTATTTTAGTTTTGATGGACAGCAGGAGCACATCATATTGTGCTTCTGAAACTAATTAGAATGATCTATGACAGTTATCCAGGATTAATTTATCTTTACTGCCATCAAAAGATTGCAGAATCAGTTTGAGGGCTTCAGTCACTGGGATAAACTACATAGGAAGTCCTATGGCACTGGTATCTGCTTAATTTGTACATGACACTTTGTTTACTCATGGTGATGTATGGTGAGGATATGCTGTGATGGCAGTAGTGGTAGTGGAGATGGTGGGACTAGTGGCGGTGACATCAGGGACAGCAATAGTGGCAGTGACAAGCCCCTCAGTGGCAGCATGCGTTAGAGATGATAATTGTGACATGAGATAGGGGCAGCATATGCTGGGTTGTACTGGCATAGGCTTGCTCCTTATAATAGATGTTCCTGTCTCAACTGTTTTCTGTCTTCTCTCATCATTATGTCTTCTATGTTTGACATCTTTGTTGCACCAGTGTGGTCAAGGAAAATAGGACCTCGAGATGAAAATTGTAGTCTAACTTCGAGCCAATTGCTGCTGAAACTTCAAAAAAGGGCACTTGGGCCGTCACAGGTATGGTAAACACCTCAACAGCAGGTCTACCTCACACCTTACGCCATTTTTTGTTGGTCATTCTGTTGTGATCATATGATCTGTGCATCATATGTAGGTACTGACACAGTAGTGCACGTGTTAGTATGGAAGATTATTGTGCAGGGTAACCCAAAAGTTCGTTAATATTTGAAAATTCAATACTTCATGGAATGATCCAGGTAGACAGGTAATAATTGACACATGGGCTTGAAATGATGTGATGTTTCATTGAAACAAAAAAATGCACAAAATGAGCAACAAATATGGCGCTTCTTATGATTCAAGAGCAAATATTACCAAGAACATTGTTCTTTATAACAAATGCTCAACATGTTGGTCGTCATTCATCAGCAACACATGTAGTTGAGGGACAATGTTACAAACAGCACTGTACAGCATATCAGTAGGGATCATGGGAACTTGTCATCAGATGCAGTCTTTTAACATTCCTAATGAGGTCAGACAATTACGGTAGACTTGCTACTTCGGGTAACCCTAACAATCACATGGACTGGGATGTGGAGACCTGGGAGGCTAAATATGACAGAAGTAGTGGCTTACACCCAAACCTCCAGATGTCAGACACTCAGATCGATACCAAACGTTGTGTGTCGACAGAGTATCACCCGAAACCCTGATTTAGTTACTATTATGTGCTGTTGCCCAGCAGAATGGTTGTAAACAGTAATTAAAAGTGACACTAGAACTATGGAGCACAGGAAAAGTATAACTGTGAGTAACTAATATGTACAGCTTACATGGGGAAGTTGGTAGGGCATTAAATCGTCCAAAAGTCTTAGGTTTAAATCACATTGATAATATTTTTTTTTACTTTTTATGCATAAAAGTGTTATATGGGACAACATGTTTATGGCATGTAAAAGGGCTGTTTTGAGTTTACAGATGTTCTCTTGGCAGTCTGCTTTCGCTTCGTTTCTTTGAAGGTAGTATACCTATAGAATACATTAGTAGTTTCACAAAAAATACAATCAGAACATAAAAATAAAGAAACTGGTGTATCACGTGTGCAGAAGTAATAATTAGCACTCACTACACTAAATATACACACTAGGCAGAGATCAGAACAAACCAACACACAGAAGAAACCCACAAAACCAGAATGGCAACACAGGCTACAGAACAGAATAGAAAAACTGAGAAAAGACATTGGACAGCTAACATAATTTATAAGAAATGAAATATCAGACAAAAAACGAAAAAGGTTAGGTAAAATCTCACAACAAGAAGCGATAGAGCAATTAGATGAAAAGAAGCAGAAATTACAAGAATTGGCCAAACGACTTAGAAGATACAAGAAAAGTGAAAATAGAAGGAAACAAAACCAAACATTTAACACAAACCAAAAGAAATTTTACCAGACAATAGATAACACACACATTAAAATAGACAACCCACCAAACATAACAGACATGGAACACTTCTGGAGCAACATATGGTCAAACCTAGTACAACGTAACAGGCATGCACGGTGGATACAAGCAGAAACAGACACATACAAGATGATACCACAAATGCCTGAAGTGATAATTTTGCAACATGAAGTCACCCAAGCAATTAATTCTACGCACAATTGGAAAGCCCCTGGAAAAGATAAAATAGCAAATTTCTGGCTAAAGAAGTTCACCTCAACACATTCACATCGAACTGAATTATTTAACAGTTACATTGCAGACCCATACACATTCCCTGATACACTTACACATGAAATAACTTATCTGAAACATAAAGATCAAGCAGACACAGCAAACCCAGCAAAATATCGCCCCATAACATGCTTACCAGCAATATACGAAATATTAACTTCAGTCATTAGACAGAAATTAATGACACATACAACACAGAACAAAATTATAAATGAAGAACAGAAAGGCTGTTGCAAAGGAGCACGAGGATGTAAAGAGCAACTAATAATAGATGCAGAGGTGACATATCAAGCTAAAACCAAACAAAGGTCGCTACACTATGCATACATTGATTACCAAAAAGCTTTTGATAGTGTACCCCACTCATGGTTACTACATATATTGGAAATATACAAAGTAGATCCTAAATTGATACAGTTCCTAAACATAGTAATGAAAAATTAGAAAACCACACTTAATATCTAAACAGATTCAAATAATATCACATTACAGCCAATAAAGATTAAGCGTGCAATATACCAAGGCGACTCATTAAGTCCTTTCCAGTGCCTTGCTCTGAACCCACTATCCAACACGCTAAATAATACAAATTATGGATACAATATTACTGGAACATACCAACACAAAATCACACATTTGCTATACATGGATGATCTAAAACTACTGGCAGCAACAAATCAACAACTCAACCAATTACTAAACATAACAGAAGTATTCAGCAATGATATAAATATGGCTTTAGGAACAGACAAATGTAAGAAAAATAGCATAGTCAAGGGAAAACACACTAAACAAGATGATTACATATTGGATAACCACAGCGACTGCATAGAAGCGATGGAAAAAACAGATGCCAATAAATATCTAGGATACAGACAAAAAATAGGAATAGATAATACAAATATTAAAGAAGAACTAAAAGAAAAATATATAGAAAGACTAACAAAAACACTGAAAACAGAATTGACAGCAAGAAACAAGACAAAAGCTATAAATACTTTTGCTATACCAATATTAACCTACTCATTTGGAATAGTGAAATGGAGTAACACAGACCTAGAAGCACTCAGTACACTTACACGATCACAATGCCACAAATATAGAATACATCACATACATTCAGCAACAGCAAGATTCACATTAAGCAGAAAGGAAGGAGGAAGGGGATTTATCGACATAAAAAACCTACATTATGGACAGGTAGACAATTTAAGAAAATTCTTTATAGAACGAGCAGAAACTAGCAAAATACACAAAGCAATCACTCATATAAATACATCGGCTACATCATTGCAATTTCATAACCACTTCTACAACCCTTTAGATCACATAACATCAACATATACGAAGAAAGTAAATTGGAAAACGAAAACACTACATGGCAAGCACCCATATCATCTAACACAGCCACACATCGATCAAGATGCATCCAACACATGGCTAAGAAAAGGCAATATATACAGTGAGACGGAAGAATTCTTGATTGCAATACAGGATCAAACAATAAACACCAGATATTACAGCAAGCATATTATTAAATATCCCAATACCACAACAGATAAATGCAGACGTTGCAAACAAGAAATAGAAACAGTAGATCACATCACAAGCGGATGTACAATACTAGCAAATATAGAATACCCCAGAAGACATGACAATGCAGCAAAAATAATACATCAACAACTTGCCATACAACTAATAAAACAACACGTTCCCACATACAAGTATGCACCACAAAATGTACTGGAGAATGATGAATACAAATTATACTGGAACAGAACCATTATAACAGATAAACCAACACCACACAACAAACCTGACATCATACTCACCAATAAAAAGAAGAAATTAACACAACTAATCGAAATATCCATACCCAATACAACAAATATACAGAAGAAAACAGGAGAAAAAGTTGAAAATACATCCAACTGGCTGAGGAAGTCAAAGACATGTGGCATCAGAATAAAGTTGACATCATACCAATTATACTATCAACTACAGGTGTCATACCACACAATATCCACCAGTACATCAACACAATACAGCTACATCCAAACGTATATATACAACTACAGAAACCTGTAATTATTGATACATGTTCAATTACCCGAAAGTTCCTAAATGCAATGTAACATATACCATACAGTTAAAAGGAAGTCACGCTTTTTCAAGGTCTGCGTTACTTTCCATTTTTGACCAGACATAACGTCTGAGAAGAGAAAGGAGAAGTAATAATAATAATAATAACAAAACTAATAGTGGTAGTAATAAATAAAATAATAATACCAATAATTAGTACATAACGTGCTTAGCAGAAGTTTCTCTCCACTGATTTGTTCCACTACCGCTTCTTGCAGAAATGTCTTGGATAGTTCTTCGGTCAATTTGCCAGAGGAATGAGAATGGACGATTAAATACGGTACTGGGAACATGAACTGACGTTTATGAGTACTCAAACAATGAAGCTCTTGAACGACAACAAACAGCTTTAGAGCAAATTTGCCCATATCTGAAAGCAATGGAATAATTGTTTACGTATGGGTTGCTATATGAATGGACTGTAGAATCGCTACAGCATCTTTAGAACCTATAATTGTCCCCCCAGGGGGTCCACAACTCTTCTGTGGATACGTGCATGGTGAGTACGGGGCCCCGAGCTATTGCAGCCTTCTTTCTCTCCAGGGCTGCATTTCCTTCCCCATCCCCTCCTTGCTCTTTTCCCCTCGCCCTCTCCTTTCCCTCTCTTGGTGTCCTTGCTTATGTTGGCCCCCGCTATCCTCCTGGTACTGTTGGTTTTACAATTCGGCTTTGTTGCGTAATCATCTCCTCCTTTTGGCATTCCTTGGTCGTCCTCTGGGGTTTGACCTCCATTACAAAATTTCTCCTCCGTACTATGAGCCATTTCGGGAAGAGCACCTTACCTAGTGTCTCCGACGTGCGCCTCCCTAGTACATTCCATCTTTCCTTTCACGTCGTTGTCTGATGCTAGGGTGCATAGCCAGCACGGTAGCCAGCCCATATGGTGTGGTCGCTATGTACCCTTTTGGTTGAGCCACCTGAACACACAGGTATCACACTTCTGATACCTGAGCTGTGACTTCCTCATGCATGCCTTGGAGTGGCTGCTCGTCATCCTGGAGCATCGGAACTCCTGGCAATGGCCGCCGTGCCAGACGGCCCTTGCTGTGGTTGGGTGGCGCCCGTGACGAGAGCCCCTGATCAGAGTGGTTGGTATCAGGGCGGACGCTATGCAAATGAAACGCATACGGGTCCAGAACTCTGGCCGTTCTTCTGCGGCCGTCTCTCTGCTTGGAACTGATTCTTCAAGTGCTGCTTCTCTTGCCCCTTCGGCCTTCCCTTCCATGACTACCCCCTGGGAAGAGGGTCAGGCCCGTCGGCTAGGGGCGAAACCTTTCCCCCGTTATCTAGTTTGCACCACGACTGATGGAGATACTTTCACCAATACCAAACCTTTATTCTTTGTGGAACACATTGAAGACAAGTTCGGCGAAGTGGACCCCCTGAGCAAGATGCGGTCGGGTTCGTTGCTGATGAAAACTGCTTCAGTTGCCCAATCTGTGCCCCTTCGTGCCTGTACCCATCTTGGCACAATTCCTATGTCCATTACCCCCCACCAGTCTCGAAATATGGTTCAAGGTGTGATTTTTCACAGAGACCTCATCCTTCAAACTGATGAGGAACTTCGGGACAATCTCGGACGGCGGGATGTTCACTTTGTTCGGCGCGTTCAGAAGGGTCCTAAAGACAATCGCATTGATACTTGTGCCTTTATCCCGGCCTTTGAAGGGGATCCCTCCCTGAGAAAGTTAAGATTATCGTTTATCGATGTGATGTGAAGCCGTACATCCCACCTCCTATGAGGTGTTTTAAGTACTTGCGTTTTGGACACATGTCTTCCTGCTGTTCACAGGCCCCTCTCTGTGGTGACTGTGGACGTCCACTCCATGAGGGGAGTCCCTGTGTTCCCCCTCCTGTGTGTGTAAATTGTCATGGCAGTCATTCTCCACGTTCACCAGATTGCCCAGTATATAAGAAGGAAAAGAAGATACAGGAGTATAAGTCCCCGCGGTCTGTCAGCCCCCAGGTCGCCCGGTCTCTTTCTGTTCCTGATCTTGCTGCAGCTGGCTCCTTTATGCCACACAGCCCTCCTCAATCTCAGCCTGAAAAGAAGAAGAAACATAAGTCCCGTGACGAAGAGCCTCTGATGTCACCGGAGGTCCCATCCCCTACTTAACAACCGGATTCTGACCTGTCGTTCATGGATGTCGCCCCCTCCTTGTCGGTGACGGGTGGGGACCCGGCGGTATGACTGGCTTTAGCGTGTTCATCCCCCATTTAAATCATCGTTCTGTGGTTCTCCAATGGAATTGTAATGTATACTATCGTCACCTTCCGGAATTGAAATCCCTTCTTTCGTCTTACTCTGCAGCTTGTGTAGTTCTCCAGGAATCTCATTTACTGATGCTCACTCACCAACCCCCCGTGGGTTCCGTGTTTTCTGTCGAAATTGGGTCGGACCTCTGCGGGCTTCTGGTGGCGTTTGTACGTTGGTCCATACAGACATTGCTAGCACGTGGATTCCTCTTCAAACTACATTGGAAGCGGTTGCTGTTAGGGTCCAACTAGACTCTGAGGTCACGGTTTGCAATTTTTATCTCCCTCCTGACAGGACTCTTACACCTGCTGCCTTAATTGCCTTTCTTCAGCAACTTCCTTCTCCTTGGGGATTTTAATGCGCATCATCCCTTGTGCGGTAGTGCCTTTCCATCTAGACGAGGTCTTCTCATAGACCAGTTTATTGCAGACCACGACTTTTGCCTTCTTAATGATGGCTCCCCTACTCATTTCAGTGCCGGTCATGGTGCCTTTCCTGCCACTGATCTTTCTCTTTCTTCTCCCTCTCTCCTCCCTTCATTACGCTGGTCGCCACATGACGACCTTTGTGACAGTGACTATTTCCCGTTGATTATCTCGCTCCCTTCCCGCTCTCCGATGGACAGGTTACCTCATTGGTCTTCCCAACGCGCCGATTGGCCTCTATACACTGCACAGGTCGTGTTTACTCCCTCTTTGTCGGGTTGTATTGATGAAGTCCTACGTGACGTGTATGACGCGATTGTTCGCGCTGCTAGCCTTGCTGTCCCGCGCTCATCTGGACCATTTCGTCGCCGGCAAGTCCCGTGGTGGAGTACGGCCATTGCCATTGCCATTGCCATCCATGATCGCCGCTGATCTTTGCAACAGTTTAAGAGGCACCCACCTGTAGCCAGCCTTACTACCTTTAAACGCCTCTGCGCTAAAGCCCGTTATTTAATCAAACAGAGCAAGCGGATATGTTGGGACCGATTTGTTTCTTCCCTTGGTTCTAGTGTTCCTCTGTCACGGGTATGGGCTACACTTCGCTCTCTCCAAGGTTGCCATCGGCAGTCCACCCTCCCAGGCCTTCACCTCCCAGATGGCCTTTGTATGGACCCATTAGTTCTTGCAGAACATCTTGCGACCCATTTTGCAGTGGCATCAGCATCAGCCTCCTATCCAGCTGCTTTCCTTCACCACAAACAGCGGGCTGAAGCTTCCACCTTATGTTTTACCCCTTGTGAGTCAGAATCTTACAACGAACCTTTTACTGAATGGGAATTTCTTTCTGCCCTGGACAAGATTCCATTCATAACCAACTGCTTCAACATCTCAGTCCTCCACAACGGCAACATCTTCTTCGGGTGTTTAACCGTATCTGGCTCCAGGGTGACTTCCCTTCTCCGTCGAGGGATAGCATCGTGGTTCCTGTCCTTAAGCCTGGTAAGAACCCCCTATCTGTAGACAGTTATTGGCCAATTAGTTTGACCAATGTTGTTTGTAAGTTACTTGAACGGATGGTAGCCTGTCGGCTCAATTGGATCCTCGAATCTTGGGATCTATTGTCCCCTTACCAGTGTGGCTTTCGAGAGGGACGATCTCCAATCGATCATTTACTTCGCTTGGAATCCGCAGTGCGGCAGGCTTTTTCCCAGCGCTGCCATTTGGTTGCAGTGTTTTTTGACCTTTGCAAGACCTGTGACACGGCCTGGCGCCATCACATCTTACTTACCCTTCATCAGTGGGGTCTTCGGGGCCTACTCCCGATTTTTATCCGCCAGTTCCTGTTCCATCGGTCATTCAGAGTTCGAGTTGGTACTGTTTTTAGTTCTCCACAGACCCAGGAGACGGGCATCCCTCAGGGTTGTCTTGAGTGTCCTTCTTTTCCTCATTGCTATCGATGGACTTGTGGCCTCTATCGGTCCTTTGGTCGCCCCTGCCCTGTATGTGGATGATTTCTACATTTTGGTTAGTTCCTGTTCGATGGCATCTGTAGAACGGCAGCCCAGGGAGCTATACGGCGTGCCTCTGCATGGACCCTCTCACACGGGTTTCAATTCTCTCCTTCAAGATCACGGGTGGTCCACTTCTGTCGCCGTACTACGATCCACCCTGATCCAGAGCTCTATCTCGATGGACAACGATTGCCTGTGGTCCCACAGTTTCCTTTCCTGGGTCTTCTTTTCCACAACAAGCTCACTTGGCTGCCCCATATCAGACTTCTGAAGGTAGGATGTTTCCGTAAACTCAGTGTCCTTCACTTCTTGTCCACTCCTCTTGGGGTGCGGACCGTTCCCTCCTTCTCTGTCTTTATCGTGCTCTAGTTCTGTCTCGCTTGGACTATGGTTGTCAAGTTTATGGTTCAGCTGCTCCTTCCACACTGCACGTGCTGGATCCAGTCCAGCATCGTGGTATCCGTTTGGCCACCGGTGCCTTCCCTACTAGCCCTGTTGATAGTCTCCTGGTTGAAGCTGGGATCCCCCCCCCCCTTTCTGTTCGGCGGTCCCAGCTTCTGGTGTCTTATGCACTCGCTATCCGTTCCTCTCCCACTCATCCTTCCTATTCTATCCTGTTCCCAGACCATGGACGTCGCCCACCCGACTCCCGCCCTCGGGCGGGTTTACCGGTTGGGCTCCGCCTTGCGTCTCTTTGCCGTGATTCCCAGCTTCCATTTTTGTCCTGTCTTCCTCGCTCCCTCCCCTCCACCCCCCCCCCCCCCCCTTGGTTAGTTCCTTGGCCTCGAATTCGGATGGATCTCCGCCGAGGTCCGAAAGATTCCATCCCCCCGATGGTGTTCCGTTCCTTTTTCCGCCAAATTTTATGGGAGTTTCGGGATGCTGTTGTTTTTTTACACTGATGGCTCTAAATCTGCTGATCATGTGGGGTATGCCTTCACGTCCTCTGTTGGAACGGAAAATCATCTGCTGCCACCTACATGTGGGGTGTTTACTGCGGAATTGATGGAAATTTTCCAGGCCCTTACCTTTATTAAACAGTCCCAACACAACCGCGTTTTGTTATGTACGGACTCGATGAGTGGCCTTCTTGCTATTGACCGGTGTTTTTCGCGCCATCCCTTGGTCTCTGTCATCCATGACCATCTCGCTGATATTCACCGTGCTGCTTGTTCCATTGACTTCCTTTGGGTCCCTGGCCATGTGGGTATCCCAGGTAATGAGCTCGCTGATCGTTTGGCTGGGGGAGCAGTCACTTACCCCCCCATTTCCTGCAACCTATCCTGCAGCGGATTTACGGCTTCACATCAAATCCCACTTCGCACAGTCATGGGCCAATTCTTTGAAGGCTACTCCCCTGTCTAATAAACTTCGTGTGATTAAGGTGACACCAGGCCCGTGGCGTTCTTCCGTTCACCTCTCCCGAAAGGACTCGACCACACTGTGTCGTCTCCGCATTGGCCATACCAGGCTGACCCATCGTTTTCTTTTGCGTGATGAGCCACCCCCACTTTGTGGTTGTGGAGCCTTCCAGTCAGTAGCCCACATTTTGGCTGAATGCCACCTTCTTTTGGCTCTGCGTGCTAAGTACAGACTCCCCCACAGTTTACCTTTGATGTTGACTGACGATTCCCGGATGGTCTCTCTGGTTCTCGGTTTCCTCTGGGAAAGTGGTTTTTATTCTCAGTTTTAAGGCTTTTAATCTCTCTCTGGTGTTGGAGCAGGGCGGTGAGTGTTTGGGTGTCTCCCACTGTAAGCCGTGTTTGGAGATTCCTGACTCACCTCCATGACCGAGATCCTCTTTTCTTCCCCTTTTACTCTGTTTTTACCCCCTTTTTTTGAGGATTGGTTAGTCTCCTTTTCCCATACGTACTTCTACATTCTAGCGGTTGCACCTTTTAAGTCACAGGTGGTCTTGCCTATGCTGCTTCAGCATAGCGTTGGGTTCGTTCTCTTGCTGACTTCCCTCATTTTGTTTTTACCATTGACAACATGACTGCCCTTTTACGTTTTTAGCCTTTTCCCTTTTATTGTTCTGACTTTCCTGAGATGTCACATTAGCGGAATGGACCACATTTGAAACAAGGGACTGATGACCTTGCTGTTTGGTCCCTTACAACCCAAACAACCAACCTACCAATTGCAAGAGTGTAGCCCATAGTCATCTACTTGTTCAGCACACTTCCGTCGGAGTTGTAGATATTCGCGTCTGTATAGGCTGTCATGAGCGCATGAGTTGCTTGTTGGCAGTCCTCTCTCGTTTTCTGAATGTCCTTAATGTTGTGGTACTTTTTCGATACAAGAAAAGATTTGACTTTGTGACTTACGATATGGTTTTTTCGCTTTCAGCGTAAGACCCACCTCTCACTCACGTCAAATCTTGGGAAATTTAACTTCCTTGCTTTTGTTTTCACCTACAATTTGATGCCTACATCGTGATTAGATAGACCTTACTGACGATGGCGTTTGAAAGTCTCCGTCAAGTGCATTATAATATATTTGTACTTCTCCTTCACGGACATTAACTCTACACTTTCCCACTGCCGTTTCCATTCATGCAACATACACCGTCCAGGACATCTAGTGCGAAATCTGTTTTTCATTGCAGACATCGTGTGATGTGCAGATGTTTGGGTTGACTTCGGTTGCTTCTGATGTTAAGCCAGTATTTGAGCATTTCGATTTCCTCGTTTCTTAAGTAAAACACTACCCTTTCTCCTTCTGTGATATTTCATCGATTCCGTTGCTCGGCGAGCCTTCTGGCGACGATGTCGAATCGTTGACTCTAGTCCATTCACTTAGTCACAAACGAACGATTCCGTTCCACCTGGTGTGCGCTCGTCGATATCTAATGTTTCCTCTTTGATGACGTTCGACGCATTCCGTTAACAAATTATATCCAGTAGCAATGTTGCCCACTTTCTCTCATCTCCAGTTATTTCCGTTGCTGTACGTACACAACAGGCTCTATGCAACAGTTCGACGAGAATGTCAATAACGTTCCGCGGATTCATGTCGCACAACGGCAGTACCTGTAGCGGAGAGACTGAATGGCAGCTGCAAACCCATTTGTCTGTGGGTGCACAAACACCAGACTCTGGTCACAACACGCACATCTGTTGTACAGCGGCCCTGCCATCTGTAATTGATTATTATTATTATTACTTCTGCACGTGTAATGCAGTCTTTTCTTTATTCTAGTGTTGCGACTGCCATGCGGGACCTTTGTTATGACGACCTCACGTTCTATCAATTAACCCACCCAAGATCCACAAAATAGTGATTCACCGATACACTTTTCCTGTGCTCCATAGTTCTGGTATTACTTTTAATTACCGTTACAACAAGCTCTACTGGACGATAGCATATAGCATGAACGAAATCGGTGTTTTGGTTGATACTTTATCGACATACGACGTTTGGTTCTGAACTGAATGTCTGACATCTATGTGTTAGCGCACACGCTCCTCTCCAAATGATGTACGCAGAAACCTTTCACTCATGTAGCAATATGGGGTGTAACGTCGCCCTGCATAAAAGTCACATCTTCCAGCAGGTGTTTATCAGCGAGGATATCGATGATGCAATTCTGTAACATATCAGCGTATGTCACATCTATCATGCTGACAGCTTGAAACACAGCATTTCCTCAAAGAAAAAGGGTCCGATAATGACTGATGTGGTAAATCCACACTACATAATGAGTTTCTCGTCATGTAATGGGGTTTCCACGACAGTTCTAGCATTATCGCTAGCCCAGATTCTGCAGCTGTGGGAGCCGGCCGTTGTGGCCGAGCGGTTCTAGCCGCTTCAGTCCAGAACCGCGTTGCTGCTACAGTCGTAGGTTCGAATCCTGCCTCGGGCATGGATGTGTGTCGTGCCCTTAGCTTAGTTAGGTTTAAGTCGTTCTAAGTCTAGGGGATTGATGACCTTAGATGTTAAGTCCCATTGTGCTTAGAGCCATTTGAACCATTTGATTTTGCAGCTGTGGGTGTTGACAGACTCTCGGTGTATGAAATAGGCTTCGTCAGTCCGCAACACACAAGGTAGCCAATCGCCATCTTCCTCCGTGTATTGAAGTTCCCACAACGCAAATGCTCTCTGTCTCACAAAATCCCAGGTATACCTTGACATCTGTTTGACGGTGTTTGGATTCGTTTTCGGTTTTAAAAAACCCTATGTCATTTCAGGCCTGAGTGTCGAATTTTACCTCTCTAACTGTATTACTCTGCGAATTAGCGCACCTTCAATAGTTAACAGACTTTTGGGTCACCCTGTAAATTTCGGAATCTCGTCTTTTTTATTAAGTCACACCATGAAAAGGCTGTGCAAGTTACTTAAAATCGAGCAGGTACAGACCACATCTGCAACGGGACCTTAGAACGGCCACATGGAACCCTAACTGAGGACCTAATACATTATATTAACGGAGCACAAAATAACTGGGGCTCATGGATATCTTACGCTGTGTTTGTGTAGAATACCACACTACATACGGCGACAGGATACACACCTCACGAATTATTTTTCGGGAGTGTCTGCATTATACCAGGCGCCCTGCAGAAAGATCCCACTGGTATGATATATAAGTTTATATTGAAATTAAAAGAAAAAAATGCAACATATGCACGAAATGCTATGTAGTTCAACAAGAAATATAAAGTAAAAAAGCAGTATAAATTAAAAAATAAGGAACATTACGATTAAACAAAAGATCCGAAGTAGTTTCAGGCTGGAGATACAGTTCCATTGTATAATGAAAGAATACCATGGGGTGGGTCAGAAAACTAGATAGTTAATGGAGAGAATCTTTCAGGGTCGTGTAGTCAAAGGTCCTAAATGTAGTCAGACGCCTTGAAAAAAATAAGCACCTGACGATGCTTGCAAATAGACTAAAGGAGTTTTTCTACGTTTCCGATGAAGATATTGAAATAACGGGTGGCAATCTCATTACTGCTCACTAACGAGTAGTGGGGCAAAACCAAGACTTCCATCTTGAGAAATTCCGTTCATCACGAAGACTTCACCACGATATTCAAGGGAAGGTACAGATTTACAGCGTAGCTTGGAAAATTGTGAGCTCTGTAAACTTAATGGTCTTTAACAAAAATTTGATGAGGCAGAGCGATTAACGCACTTGGTCATATCATTCTCTAAATAGAAATGCACCAATGTGGACAACGGTAACGCAGAATGTGATAAGACACAAAAAACCCTAAGTGGGCACGTAAGTAAAATTCAGAATTTGCGAAACCTAATTGGGTAGCTAACATGATGACGAGTAAGATGGGAGAATGGTGTACTAAATTTGGTGGGACAAATTAGTAAGGTACCATTTCACACGCTAGGCGAGCAACAGCCTTTGTATTTTAAAACTTAAGTATATGTAATGGGTGAAGACCATAGGAAACTGCTAAAATTAGCTAGAGAACAGGTCACCGTAGCGAAGGCGGTATTACCCAGCTTTAATCACACAGTAGTTAGTCTTGCGCGAAATGAGGAAATAATCGTAGCCAGGATGGAAAAGCTCTGTAAACACGTAAACGATTACACCAACCGTACGGATCAGAGGATACAGCAATTAACTGTACAAATTGTACAGCAGCTGATGCAATTAACCGCAATATTTATCGAATTAGAACGTGAGTACGATCTAGTAATCTCTGTAGTAGTAAATGCACACAAGGGTATATTATAACCGCATGAAATTAATCCATTGCAAGTCGTACGCTGTTTAGAAGTGATAAGAGATTATTTGTGAGATAATATATTCGCTTAATATGGATATCAATTGCTCTGGATTCTTCATAAAGATATGTGCCATTTTCGTATGACAGCAGCAAATGTCTTTTGAGCAAGGAATTTCAAATTTTACATTCTACTGCCTACGAAAATTAGTGATATTACGGTAAAATTAGCTGTCTCTGCGATGCCGTTGTCCTTAGAGAGACGCAGTTTTCTAAAAACTGTTGGTGGATGCACACGCTCTCTGATATATTGATTCCGTTTCGCTTCCGTTACTGCTTCCCGCGTGCTCATACCTGAGCGACGATAACTGCCTTTCCCTTAAATTAATGGTCGCCTACGTAGATTCCAGTATTAAACGATTGTGACAAATGGAACGTGATAAATAACGACGTGCGATAAAATTCCACTTCAGAGCGCAAATATTGCTAGCTCGTTCTTTACAGAAGAATACAACAGTATAGTTGCTGGAAAAATTGTAGTTACTTTTTACAAGCAAATAAAATAATACTTCCAAACATTCTCTAAGTAATGCATTTCATTTTGAAAATATAATACTTCTAAACACTCTACCTAATTTTAACGTCTCATACAGGGTTACTGCTTAAACAGAAAAAGATCGCTCGTAGTTACACGTATTCAATAAGCCATTAACCATAGTAACATTCCCATTTGTTAAGTCAAAAAAAAAATTGAATCAGTTGCTCGTGAAATGAACAGTTAACTGACGTTTTGACAGTTATTACTAAAATTTATTAAAGATAATAATGAACTGAGATGGGGTGCATTTAGTTTTTTCCAAACTAAACGTACTAAACACTTAGAATTGTATGCCGTCACTGAATTCGATCCTGGGTACCTTACACTGTAGCTAACGCCACGCGAAACGCTGCTCATTAGGTTCATGTTTCTCTTTGACACACAATTTTTTGTTTCACGCTGTGAAATTATTCTAGTAGCCACAATGTTATCATGCACTCTCATTCCACAACGGACATGGTGGGCTAGCGGTGAAGCATATGCTTACAAATCGTGAGGTCCCAGGATTGAATTCCGTTTGAATCACTGAAATATTCATGCTGCCCTTAATCGAACCCTCATCTCTCAACGATATGAAAAATTGCCAGTAACGACACTCGGTTCAGATTCCACTTTATACTGTAAGTCTTCTTTCCCCTCTTGGGGAAGAGCAAAATACGAAAAGCGATGTGCTCATATGAAAAAAAGGCATAAGACAGCTATGTAGACTTTTGCTCCTACAGACAATCTATATATCGAAGAAGCATTGAAGGAAATAAAGGAGAGGTTTAAGAATGAGATTAAAATTCAAGATGAATATGTACCAGTGATAAGAATCCCTGGCAACATTGCTATCCTCAGTGAAGGTGAAGAATTACAAGACACGTTGAGCTGAATGAACAATCGGATGAGAATAAGGTATGGTTTGAGAGTACACCGAAAAAGACGAAATCAATGCGCAGTATGAGAAATTAGACAAGCAGTAAACTCAGCTTTAGTCCGCCCGGTTAGCCGTGCTTCTAACGCACTGCCAGGGGGCGGGAAAAAAATGAATCTGAGCACTATGGGACTTAACAGCTGAGGTCATCAGTCCCCTAGAACTTAGAACTACCTAAACCTAACTAACCTAAGGACATCACACACAGCCATACCCGAGGCAGGATTCGAACCTGCGACCGTAGCGGTCGCGCCGTTCCAGACTGAAGCGCCTAGAAGCGACTAGTGTCGAGGTCCGGTATGCCAACCAGTCTGTGGATAGTTTTTAAGGCGGTTTTCCATCTGCCTCGGCGAATGCGGGCTGGTTCCCCTTATTCTGCCTCAGTTACACTATGTCGGCGATTGCTGCGCAAACACAGTTTCCATGTACGCGTACGCCCTAATTACTCTACCACGCAAACATTTGGGGTTACACTCGTACACTCGTCTGGTGTTAGACGATCCCGGGGGTGGGGGGGGGGAGGGGGCGGTAGAGGGAGGGGGCCGTCCATTGGAAGCCGAACCACACAATAACCCTGGGTTCGATGTGGGGCGGCGGTGAGGTGAGTGGACTGCTGTAGCCTGTTGTGGGGTTGTGAGCCACCGAGGGCTACGGCGGGGACGAAGCCCCTCCGTCGTTTCTAGGTCCCCAGTTCAATACAGTACAAGCTCATGTTTGTATTGTGACACCAGGGCGTATCTTCCAAGGTACTGGGCTCGAGGCTGTCAACATCGATATCGACAATGTCATGGAAGATTTTTTTTTAATTTGTTTTTTCAGCATCTTTCCCGCATTTGTCTGAAGTTACTTACGAAAATCAAGGAGAAAGTAAATAAGGATGGCTATAAGATGATATGGATCCCTGCTTTCCCCCGAAGGTGTGAATGTCTTAGAGCGCCGGCCGAGGTGACCGAGCGGTTCTAGGCGCTGCAGTGTGGAACCGCGTGACCGCTACGGTCGCAGGTTCGAATCCTGTCTCGGGCATGGATGTGTGTGATGTCCTTAGGTTAGTTAGGTTTAAGTAGTTCTAAGACTGACGACCTCAGAAGTCCCATAGTGCTCAGAGCCATTTGAACCATTTGTCTTAGAGCAAATGTCGTAATTTTCTTTGTGTAGACTTGTACCATTCTTAGAAAAATGGCGTATTAACGTTTGTGACTCGTTCGGTACAAGATTTCGTTAGTCGAAAATCAAAGTAGTCCCACATTCATGGAAATGAACACAGAGGAGCGTTTGCAAGAACCCTCCTTCGGAATTCTCGCATGGTTCTACTGGAGGTGGTTTCCGTTGCTTTCCTCCGACCTACTATGAATCGCCATCAACAGTGGCACTTGCTCTTTCTTCATGAGACACTGTTGAGCGGTTTGAAATTTAATCCAGAACATTGACGCAAGGACTGGTGATCAGGCGCTTTACACCACAACCTCTCCTGCCTTTTCCGACCAAATAATGACAGAAAATTGTACACGACCAGGACTGAAACCGGCGTACCTCCGAGTCGAGCGTCAACGCGCAAGCTTGCGTTACCGACTCAACTAAGGAGCCGGATGAGAACATACTGTAGTTACTGGTCCGTAAAATTCTCATTTACGGCGATTCAAAACTCCATGCGACTATCTATATTTTAGTTTTACGATGATTAAATTAAACCGCCTCAGGAGAATTCCAGGGTGGGTCCTTCGAGAAGAACACGGCTTATTACCTTATAGCAGCTAAATCATGTTCCGTAAACTAGATAACAAAGGCAGGTTATAATTAGAAAAAAGGTGTGAACAGAATAATATCACTATGTTTGTATGGCGAATCTTGTTCCATACGGCTGCTGGAGGAGCTACTATATTTCTTCACAATTTTGAGCTAGTCAGCGTGTCTACTAAGAGCCACAGACAAGTTGTTGATGACTTTTCGAGGATCTCTCAATGAAGAGAAGACAGAATAGCGTCAACGTCTCATCGATTTCGAAGTCGTCGCAGGTGAACCCAAAGCTCCAATTGGAAAAGGTATGAATTAGAAATCGTCTGTAATCAAAGCAATCATTATGATACGCCGTTCTTACGTAATCTAGATCTTCATGATCTGAGAGGAACTGATTTCTCCCTTTTATGACATGCAATTCTAGTGTATTAACCATTTCGCCTACTGGCATGACAGAAACAATAAATAGAAAAATTAATGAAGAAAGAAGTACCAACTACAGACCTTCGTTACAATATCTTTAGTCGTATTCAGCCTTCTGTTCTTAAGAATTGTATGGGTGGCTGCTGTGAGCGTACGAGAGACTCAGCCTTCAGTTCTTTATGTACATCAACTATGAAACACCTCATCAATCTTGAAGCACGTGAAGTACATTCCTGCATACACTTCTCTGTTCCTATATTCTGTGTGACTTACCAAAACATAAAACTAAAAACTGATACGGTTTGTGGAAGCAAGTGTACCCAGCTACCGTACTTATATATATGCAGTAAAGGGTAGAGGAATTACCCACAAATAATTTTTATTGCACATCCAGGTTTCAGTCACTGTGTAACCATCTTCAGTGCTAAAAGACATATAGAACCAGTTACAATAAGGTAACATGCATGCCTTACTGAATGTACAATTGTATAAGCTTTAAATAAGAGACAATCGTAAAATACACCAGCTGAAAAATACTCCTAGCGGAGCACAAAAATGGCAAATATACCCCTGTTTAAACGTATGTGACTGGAAAGTGGGGTACCAGAGTCTCCACTCTATCTTCTTCAGCAACTTCAAAAAAAAAAATTCCAAAAATTTTGGCATGCTGACATATTCGTACTCTTCTTCAAATGAAACTCTCCTGTCACTCCCACAAGCTGCCTAACTGTAACTTCCTCACACCTTCTAGTCTATCGCTCTAAGTCGCTCATACCCATTCTTCCCCCTCCCCCCTCCCATGACCATTCCCGCTCACTCATTCAACGCAACTCATTGTTATTATCTCTTTGTGTCTATCACTGTCTCGCTTTCTTCACCCTACCGGTAAGCTCCACAGTCACTGTTCTGCTTAAATTTCTAAGAAGGTACTTCGGTAAGTAACATATACTCGTACACTGATCATCCAGAACGTTACGACCACCTACGGAATAGCCGGTATGTCCACCTTTGGCACGATAAGAGCGGCGACGCGTCGTGGCATGGAGGCAATTATGCTTTCGTAGGTCGCTGTAGGGGGTTGGCATCACATTTGCACACACGTCACCCAATTCCCGTAAATACCTGGGAGAGGGCCCATGAGCTCTGACGCCATGTTCAATATCCCAGATATGTTCGATCGGGTGCTGATTTGGCGAGTTGAACTGGCGAATGAAACTTGTCACTGTCTTCCTTTAACCACTCCATCACAGTCCGAGCCTTGTAACATGGCGCATTATCTGGCTGAAAAATGCCACTGCAGTTGGAAAAATTATAGTCATGAAGGGGTGTATGTGGTGTGCAACCAGTGTACGACGCTCCTTGGTCGTCATGGTGCCTTGCGTTAGCTCCACTTCACCCATGGGTGCCCACATAAATGTTCCTCAGAGCATAATGGAATCGCCACCAGCTTGTCTTCGTCCCATAGCACAGGTGTCAATGAGCTGCTCCCCTGGAAGAAGAGGTATTCGCGACCTTCCATCGGCATGGTGAACAAGGTAAGGGGATTCATCAGGTCAGTAACGCTCTGCCACTGCACCAACCTCCAGTACCGATGATCGCGTGCCCATTTCAGTCGTAAATGCCGATTGTTGTTGTGTTAACACTGGCACATCCGTGGGTCGTCGCCTTTGGAGGCTCGTCATTAGGATTGTTTGGTGCACTGTGTATTCAGACACATTTGTGCTCTGTCCAGTATTAAAGTCTGATGTTAGTTCTGCCACAGTTCGCCTCCCGTCCTGTTTTACCTGTCTTTCCAGCCTACTACGTCCGACATTTGTAATGAGAGATGGTCGCCCAGCCCCACGACGGCTGGACGCCGTTTCACCTTGGTTTCGCCACGTGTTGAAGCCACTCACCACTGCACTCCTCAAACAACCGACAAGTCATGTAGTTTCCGAAATCTTCGTGCCGAGCCGCCTGCCCATCACGATCTGCCCTCGGTCAGACTCAGATAGATCGCACTCCTTCCCCATTCTACACACGGAAAGCACACTCGCTGGTACTACATGCACTGTGCTTATGTCTGACTAACAGTAATTCCTCTCCATGTAATGCTGCTGTCGCCAGGACGGGTTTGTATCGATAGTATGTAGGTGGTCATAATGTTCTGGATGATCAGTGTATTAATGATATGGTGTCAACTAACCGAATACAAAAAGAGAATCCATAATACAGCCAGTACTGTGTCCTTGTAACCTTGCCTACAGTCACTACTAAAATAACTTTACACTTGAGTGGGATCCACACTGATTTTTGGTTCCAGAATAGTTGTCCTTTAAGAGTCAAGCACAGCAACAAAAGCTTCGACACCTCCCAGGAGAAATCACCCTAATATCGTGTGATACCGTCTCTAGACTTCATAAATGGCTCAATTCGACAATAAAAGTGTTGTGTATGAGGCAGAACTATGGGCCTCATGGAAATAGGGTGAGCCGACTGCGTCACCCAATTTGACTGTTAGTCTGATCACGAGGTGTGGCCATTAACTGCACGCGTTGATCACGTATGCTGACGTGAGGATCAATGAACTACACTTGACGGGTTGTATCTGGAACGTCTTAGGTGATTAGAAAGTAGACAGGAGTACAATTAAATACTTAGCTTTAATTCAGCATCAGCGGTCAACTTCGATCTTGACTTTGTACAATAATATTTACAAGTGCAGTTATAGACTGAACTGCGAATACTGCTTTACATTTCTGATTGCTCCACACATATAGATCAATTGGTAATGCATAAACTGTATGTGGCGCCTGGCTAGGTCGTAGCTACTGACTTAGCTGAAGGCTATGCTAACTAGCGGCTCTGCAAAGGAGATCTCTGAAGCTATAACAAGTGAACCATTCGTATTAAAGTCGGCTGTAGAACTGGCCAGAGCGCTAGCTTGTCTCGTAAGGCCAGCCGAGTGGCGGCGCTCGGTCTGCTAGCGTCGACAGTGGCGACTCGCGGGTCCGATGTGTACTGACGGACCGCGGCCGATTTGAAGCCTACAAACTGTCAAGTGTGGTACCTTGCGATGACACCACAAAAATAATCTCCAAGTTTCATTGGGTATGTCATATATGCCTAAAGCGCCTTATTTATGAGTACGATAGTGCGGAAAGCGTCAATTGAATCTAAACAATAAAAATATGGCAGCTGATTGTAAATAATGAAAAGAATGAAGTTATCCGCATGAGTACTACAAGGAATCGTTAAATTTCAGTTACATAATAAATCACACAAGTATAGAAGTTGTCAATTCAACTCAATATCTATGGATTACAATCATGAACAACTTAGATTAGAGCGATCACATAGAAAATGTTTTGGGGAAGGCTAAACAAAGACTGTTTTACTGCAGAACACTCGGAAGATGCAACAGATTTATTAAGAGACTACCTACACTACCCTTGTCCGTTCTCTTTCGGAATACAGCTCCACCGATATGGAATCCTTACCAGGTAGAACTCACGCAGAACACCGAAAAAGTTCAAATACAGGCAGTTCATTTTGTAATATCGAGACATTGGGAAGAGACTCTCATGGATACGACATTCGAGTTGAGGTGTCAGTTACTAAAACATTGCCGTATTTCGTGGAGTAGAGATCATTTTACGAAATTTCAGTCTCGAACTTTTCCCTCCGAATGCGACAATATTTTGCTAACGCCTGCCTAACTAGGGAGAAATGATCATCGTAATAAAATAAGGGAAATCAGAGCTCGCACCTAAAGATTTAACTGCTCGTCTCTCCCGTGCGCTGAAATATTCTGACGGTGATTCGATTAACCCTCTGTCATGCCCTTAAGTGTGAACTGCAGAGCTGCCAAGTGGATGCAGATGTAGGAGGTTCCGTAGAGCTACCAAATTGTGGGGATATTGACTGCTACGTTTCGCCTGCTGTTCGAAATGCCACAACATATTTACCATGACATTAAAATCAGGTGATTTAGCGCGTCAGTGGAAGTGAGAAAGGGTGCCTGAATGTTTGTCAAACAAGGAACGTATGCGTGCCGCACTGAGACTGCGACTGTTGTCATCTTGGAAAATGGGAGTGTTTATGGCATAATCATCATACAGATGTAGAAGAACGGGCAACATTTCGTCATTGATGTAAATATCTTGGTTCATCTTCACAATAACGTTAATTTGTGGACCCAATTCACGCTACGAGAAACATCCCCGAAACATTAGAGAACCTTCTCCGGCCTGAGCTACGCTCCGTCCTCACAGTGCGTGTTAAACGCAACACTGGACCGTCGGAATGTTCGTCGCATTAGATCATTTAAAACGTTGCAAAGCTATAACTCGTCGAACATCATTACACGCCTACACGCCTATAGTTAACTGCTGTCTAGTTTCTGTGTTATCTGGTCCATTGAAGATATGCATATTTTTGTGCCGCCGTTATAAATGGCCTTTTGTGAGACAGCCAACTCCAAATCATTTCATGCAGTCCATTTTGCAATGTTCGCTCGGAAAATGGTCGAGATGATTCCGCATTCGTTAATGGCAGGCATTCCTGTCGGGTTTGAAACCGACAGTCATTAACATGGTGGGACACTGTTCACTGTTCTCTGTCGGTAGGGATTTTTTTTTCGGCCACTGTTCGAACGCCGCGTTACTTGGGTGCGAGTGGTACACCATTGCTTGTAGACACGTTGGATGGTCAGCGCTGATACACCAACAAATCGGGCGACTACATTCACGATGTTTGCATGGGTAGATCTGGTTTGTGCTTTTCTGGCACTTCTCCACATCTGCCCGTTTTCCTGCGCTGGTTCCCTAGAATCAACTAGCACGTTGCCGTGGTTTACGTCAACGTGGAGGGTATTAATACTGCAGCACTGAAAAGCGACCAAAAATAAATAAATAAATAAATAAAAACAGAAAAAGAGAAAAAGAATGCGTGACAAAGAACTATCCCCTCCGAATGGGACAAAAATTTGTAAATGTTATATATATGAACAGATAAGCTAATGATTACAATTTCAGAAAAATTGGATTATTTATTCAAGAAACAGAGCTTCACAAATTGGCCGAGTCAATAACGCGTTGGTCCACCTCTGGCCCTTATGCATACAGTTATTTGGCTTAGCATTGATTCACAGAGTTGCTGGATGTCCTCCTCAGGGATAGCAAATTCTGCCCAACTGGAATGTTATACCGTCAAAATCACGCAGTGATAGGAGGGCCCTCCATACAGTGCTCCAAACGTTCTCAGTTGGAAAGAGATCCGGTGACCTTCCTGGTCCAGGTAGCGTTTGGAAAGCACGAAGACAAGCAGTAGAAAGTCCCACCGTGTGTGGGCGACCATTATCTTGCTGTAACGTTAGCCCAGGATGGCTTGCCGTGAAGGACAACAAAACGGCCGTGGAATACCATCGACGCACTGCTATGGTGTAAGGATGCCGCAAATGACAATCATTGGGGTCTTACTATGAAAATAAATGGTGCTCCAGACCGTCATTCCTAGTTGTCGGGTGATACGGTGGGATGGTGGGCGACAGCCCCGTTGGTATCCCACCACTCCTTTGTGGACTCCAAACCTGTCTTCGATGGTCATTGGGGCTCAGTTCAAAGCGGTACTCATCACTGAAAACCTATTTCGTTCACTGAGATTCAAGGTCGAAGACGTGTCTGGAGACGCCCCAGACAGCGGTGGGATACCAACCTGACTGTCGTGTACCATATGGTACCAGGAGAGGTAGTGTGAGTTGCCATTACTTTTCGTAGCAGGGCCCTTTTGGTTGTCACTCGCTGCACCCTTACAGCAAAGCACAAAGACGACGATATTCTCTGCCAAGTTTTGTTGCTCTTCATGGCAGGCCATCCTCGGCCGACATTTCAGCAAGATAATGCTCCCCCGCACACTGCTAGAGTTTCTACTGCTTGTCTTCGTGTTTTCCAACCCCTGTCTTGTCCAGTAAGATCTCCGGATCTCTCCCAAATTGAGAACATTTGAAGCGTTATGGGCAGGAACTGCAACAGTCTTGGGAATTTGACGATCTAATTCGCCCGTTGGACAAAATTTGACAAGGTATCCCCCGGGTGGACATCCAACGACACTATGAATCAATGCTAAGCCGAAGAACAGCTTGCATAAGTAAGGAGGAGAGGTGGAAGAACCCTTTGTTGACTTGGTCAATTTGTGAAGCTCTTTCTCTTAAATAAATCATCCAATTTTTCTCAAATACTAATCATTTGTTTGTCTGTACATTTACATCACATATATATAGATTTCCGCCTCATTCGGATACTTCCTTCGTCGTGTATCAGTTGTTTTTTTTTGTGTGTGCCGCAGAATAAACTTTGTATGGTGAGCGTTTATTAATGTAATTGTGCGGTACCCCTCTGGAAGAGGCACCTCGTATAAATGTGTTTAAAACATGTTTCTGTAGCCCATGTAATTTTCTTAATCGTAGAGAGTTGGATGCAAGATATTACGTTTAAGCACACCGAAGAATTGTAGTACGTCCAAAACAAATAGAAGCAGAATAGTACTTACTCAGATGGTTCGCTGCCGGCTCACGGTTACCTGTTCTTGTGGAGCTTGTTCGAGCCGAGCTTCGCCAGCACCTGGGGAGCAGAGTAGAGCAGAGTGCAGGTAGCAGAGACTGCTTTCGCCCGGCTACTGTGCAGCGCAGTGCGTGGGCGGTCTCTCCAGCGCATGCTGCGTGCTGTGTAAACAGCCGGACGCCTTTTGTTTCTGCATTCTGCCGGCGGCCCAGGCAGGGACGCAATTTGCACAGAGAAACGCAGCTCGGCTCATTCTGCCAGCACTGCACAAGCGTTTAGATTCTCAGTGGCTGGCCCATGTTGTAGTTTCAGTTGAAATTATTAATGTAGACGGATGCATAGTTTAATTTTTTATGTCGTGAAAAGTATTACAGTTTCATACTGTTTTACGAAACAGTGATTAGAACTGCTCCAGCATTCGAGACGCTTTATAACTATTCGCCTCACTAAGCTCGAATCCGGTCATCTACTTTACACAACAAGACTTGTGGAGTAATTCGATGATATTGATAATGATATTGGACTTGGCATGGTCATCTGCACCGCTACTGGATTTCATCATATGCATCTAGAGGTTAGCGCGATGTCTGTCTCTGAGTCCACTCTCTCCACAGGAATTAGTTAATTACAGATTAACCACAATTGCTAGGTCTGTCCAAGGCTTGCTCGTCAGACAACGGTTCTTTGGTAAGAGCACGATGGGACCTTATTCCAGGGTCCTGTAATCTTCTGAGAGCAGTTCTCGATGAGCCCGGAAAATGTGAACTTTAGTCCCCGGATGATTGACAGAGGAGCATTCTGGGCCGTCTTGACCAGTTCTTCATCTGGCCGAGCGATTCTAGGCGCTTCAGTCTGGAATCGTGCGAACGCTACGGTCGCAGGTTCGAATCCTGCCTCGGGCATAGATGTGTGTGATGTCCTTAGGTTAGTTAGGTGTAAGTAGTTCTAAGTTCTAGGGGACTGGTGGCCTCAGGTGTTAAGTCCCATAGTGCTCAGAGCCATTTCAACCATTTTTTTTTCTTCATTTTGTCTTTGTGTAGAAACTCGTGGTCTTCCAGGTATTGGACGCCTCGCTACCTCACCATCGTCTCTAAATCGTCTAATCCATCTCCTTGCTGTGGAATCATCAACACAATGACGACGTCCTGCCTCAGATGCACTAACACAGTTTTCAAAGAAAGCAATTATTCGCTAGCGAACGTTCACATTAGCCATTTTGAAGCAGACTATGATGTACGCCAAACAGCTGATACGTTTCTCTTAGCTGAAAACTATAGAGACACCAGGTGGCGGTCGATGTAATTACAAATAAATACATCTATTTTCAATATTTTTAATATGACCATCTATCTTTTTTTATGTATATAAACCGAAGCGGCAGGTGAAAACATGTATAAAAGCCGGAAAGCGAATCATGTTCTCCTGCTTGGTCCTGCTCTATGTACATAAAATCATAGCTGCATGAGTCCATTAAAGTCTCTGAAACTGGGGCATTTCATTTGCATAAGTTCCTGCTCCTGGATTTCAGGCTCTATGTCCCATTTACGTTCGATGCTGAGGTGCTATTCCAGAGCATGGAGAGCATCGACCATTTTATTCGTGTGTAAGGGTGAATTTAAAGTAGACTGCGGCGGCAGTTATAATTTCCATCAGGGAGGGAGGGAGGCATACCAGGGTAATCCGTGCAGTCATGTGAACTGATGTGCCAAGGAGGATTAGTGGCTAACGCACCTGCCTAGTAAGCAGGAGACCTGGGTTCATATGCCCGTCTTGGTACTAATTTTCACTCGGCACTTCAGTCTACAAACTTCAGATCACATCTGTATGAGACCAGTAAAGTCTCTGAAACTGTGTTATTTAATTTATATTTGCCTGTTTGTTTAAAGATTATGCTGTTATAAAATGAAATCTTTTGAAAGAATGTGGAACCAATAAAAAGCCTACGACTACACAATTTGTAGCGAATTAACGTTTAAAATAATACTTGCACAGGTGTAAATAAAACAATGACAGTTGACTTCAGCTAGATTCGAACGCTCGTCCTTTACGTTCGTAAGCCCTTAACCTATTCACTCAGCCAGTGAAACAGATTTGAAAGGCTCGTCGTTGTAGTAATTCTATCGACATGGAGTTCCTAGATTTCAACTGTTTCTACGTGCTCGAAGAATGATTTTCAAAAGAAATGATACGATGAGTTAAATTGCAATGAATCTCGACGTATACTGTACCATTACTATTATAATGGTTCTGTTTGACGATGTAAACACCAAGTTGAAGCTCCGCAGATCACCAGTGTTGTGAAAATTGGCACTTCTGAACTTTGGCATACACAATGCTCTGTGTATTGTAAATTATTTGGGCCGGGCAATCTTTTTGCTTCTCATTGCACGTTGCGAGGGCAGCGAAGGGTACCAAATATGCACCTAAATAAATCCACAGTCTAGAGGTGCAGTCCGTAATTTTGACTGGTCTTAGTTGCAATTAACACAGAAGTTAGTAACTTTTGCCACATTGACATTTTCGTTGAACGGCAACCCTTCGTGATAAGTTTAAATGGTCCTCCATGCATGAACTCACCAGAGAGGTGCCAGAGTAGAAGTTCTGGTCGTTAGAAGGCCTGGCAACCTAACGTAACTTAGGAGCCTGCGCATCATCCAGAATCACGATGGAAACGTTCAGTTACTATTACATGTGAACGACCAACACCTGCATGCGGGCACTAAGATAATTTGCCACTTTCCACTGCGATGTGACACCATTTGACACACTCCCTCTCTCGGTCACCTTCAATTACATCTTTAATTTCTTCGTTCTGTTCAGTTTCTCTGAATACTCATGAGGTTTTTCTTGACAGACCGAGAGTTGTTTCTCCATCCAGTAACAATTATTTGGCATCCATGCACTTTTACCAAGTGTTTCATTAGCTTTTCATTATCTTATTCGATCATTTGAGCTTCATTGTTAACGTGTTACTGGGTGCGTATCAAATTATTCATGCCTGTAGACGACTCTTAAGTAAGTAGTGTCATGATATCTCCCTCCGTCCTTAATCTATCATCATGCGCTATCTCCTCCACTGTGACCGTAAAGACAAGGTGGATTCATATCTCTAGTAGGGAATGAAGCCGATGCTTTACGCAGGATCAGGGCAGGAAGTATGGTAGAGGGTGCTTGTTCCCAAACCACGCATGTAGGATAGCAGATTCACCTTCTCGTGTGTTCTGACTAGAGAAATTATTGCGACGATTCCACAGTGAATGATAAAGGACTCTGAAGAGCAGCCGAACGGAACGGTATAGACTATGTCTTGAAAAAGACACTATTGGATGAATATCAATAAAACTAATGCAGGAGTAATGGAATGTAGTCGAACTGAAATCAGATTATGCCGAGGGGATTAGAATATCGAACGAGATACTAAGCTCTTGCAGTCTATGAGGATTATTTCAGTACACTTGATCCTTCAGTTTGCTCCACAGGGCGAGAAATCAGGTGATCGAGTTGCCCAGGAGACTGCGCTGCCTCTGTTGATAATACTCTCCTAATCGAACACCTCTTGCACTCGTGACAAAGTTTTCAGTGAGGTGTGTGCTGTTGCTCCGTCTCGCTGAAAAACTCATACAGTTGCTCATCCTCTAAGAGTTGTTCTACGTACTGGTTAGCATTAACAGTTTGGTCAAAGAGTCGTGTTACGATTCGACACAAGACATTGCGCATCAAACACCAATCTTGAGATTATGCAACACCTCTTCAACGTACTAATGGGGATTTTCCGATGCATTATGACTCGTGTACTGTGAGTTCACATGCTGAATCAGGTACCAACTGAAGAAATGATAAAGTAAGGGTCCAAAAAAGAATTCGTCCAGACACTTTAACTTATGCACAACACGAAATAAGTAAGGATACAGATGTAGGTCATTTTTGATAATGTTAATGTACTACGATCTCTTGATTCCAGCCGGCCGCTGAGGCCGAGCGGTTCTAGGCTCTTCAGTCTGGAACCGCGCTGCCGCTCCGGTCGCAGGTTCGAATCCTGCCTCGGGCATGGATGTGTGTGATGTCCGTAGGTTAGTTAGGTTTAAGTAGTTCTAAATTCTAGGGGACTGATGACCTCAGATGTTAAGTCCCATAGTGCTCAGAGCCATTTGAACCATTTTTTTCGTTCAACTAGTTAATATATACGTCTGTTCCTCTCACTCCCTCAGACATAATGACACAGTGACGTACTCGCAGAAATGTGAGATGCGTATACGCAGAAATGTGACAGCGACCGACTGGTGCATCGGTTTCTAGTATTTTCTGTGATGGTCAGCTCTTCTTTTCATTAACAAGGCTCAATTCCGCTCCAATCTCATAAAAACTTTTCAGGGCAAGTTTTATTTCGGCAAACCTAAAAATGAATTATTTTCTATTTCGACAGCAAACTAATTCTTTATGTGGTGTGATATAAGTTGCAAACTGGAAATACCAACATTGGTGATAAAATTTTTTTAACATTGAATGTTAAATTGTCAGGACATCATTTATAAAGGTTACTGGGTGGCTATAACTAAAATGTAGCTACTCCCGGAGGTCCAGTGACGGCTTTACTTATCGTATAGCAGTGAAACGTGACAGATACGCTGATGCGCTACTGCGGAACCGATTTAAGTTGAAAAAAAATTAGTTACAATTTCGGCCACCAGGTGCTAATCTGGCGCTGTACAGCATCTCATGGACGTCTCCAGTGCTCGTACTGAACAAATGTTGTTGGCGGCCGTTAATAATAAAATCAGCTTTATGCCTTTCTCACTTGTTTAACCTTTTCTGATCACGTTCCCTTCCTAATCCATTACACATGGAAACATTTCTATCCGTCTCTCTTGCATTCGGAGCGCCGTATTTGCACCTGGTATTCCAACATAAACCGGTTCCGTATCAATGCATTAGAATATCTACCAAGTGTCGCGGCTATACGTAATTACATCCCACACAGGACTTCTTTGAGTAGATAAACTTTAATTATAACTACTCGGTATTTGTCAGGAGTCTAGTTTTGTACAGAAGTGGAAGATGGGCACTAACAGTACGGGCGGGCTCTGAATTGAACTGGGGAATAAAAAGAACTTTATGGCACAATCTGATTATAAGAAAGGATCGGTTGATGAAATTAAATGTCGTGTGGCTAGGGCCTCCCGTCGGGAAGACTGGTCACCTGGTGAAAGTCTTTTGAGTTGACGCCCCTTCGGCAACTTGCGCGTCGGTGGTTGATGGGATACCCTGATGATTTTATGTAGACAGGGAGAGATTTTCAAGGTAGAGACTAGCGTGGAGAATTGCAACAAACAAGTATTTAGACTGAAGCCGACAACAACAATACCAGCAACAGTGGAATCAACGTAGTAGGCTGCCCAGTATTATTTGCTGTGTGACATGCCTGTATGCCTTTAGCAACTGAAGTAGCACGAGGGATTCCGTGACGTCATCGCGATAGTGTGACGCCGCATTGTCGCTCTGGCAAGAGCGTCGCAGCCGAAGCACGCCCCACTTGTAAGGCTGGCGCGGAATATAATGAGCTACCGGCAGGCTGGCGCGCTAATAGCGTGCGACCTCAGGCCTCGCTGGGGATTAATTAATTCTGTACGGCGCAGCCGACGTTCAAGCGGTCTCCAGTCGACGCAGCCCTTGACAGGACGCGTCCAGTGCAGATCCGGTCGCGAAACTTCCATCCTGCCGGTGATGCCAGTTCCTTAAGGCTAACTGCGGGAAGCGTGCGGAGTCCCTGGCTTCACATTCTAAAGAGTTTCACCTTTTTCCCCCTAATGAGCCCCTTGAAACATCCAAATTCGGCCGAAATACTAAATTTCATTTTCCTTTAAATACTTCACTGAGGAAGTGAAGTTTTCAACCGATCACTCTACCAAATTTTCGCATGAATGACACATCCAAATAAATGACCTCAGGATCAGCTGAAATCGCTAAATGGAAGAAATGCAACTGGACCTGGTGCTGCACCTATACGATTCTAATCAGAGTAAGCGAAAGATGCTGCTCTTCTTCTAGCAGCAGTGTACCGTAGGTAGCCAGTGACTGAAAAACATGAGTAAGTCATTTCCGTTTCCACGGTGGGTCGTCATACAAATCTAAAAAACGATATACAGGGTGTAGAAGTATGAAACCGTAATTTCTCTGTAGATGGTGCTATCTGTCACTGTAGGACCCGTGAGATCGCGCCTGCAGCGCCATCTGCTTCCTGTAACGGCTGCCGACGAATGTCAACAAACAGTAACGCAGGTTCCATACATCAGTATCTGTTTCAAAACCGTAAACACGTCGAATTCTGTGCCCATGCATTGCGATTTGCGAACAGCGTTGGTTTAACGTTATCATTTGAAGGAAACTGCTGAAAATTCGCATCGAATGTTGTCGAAGTTTTTGGCGAACATGCTCTTGGGAAAACACAGTGTTCGAGTGGTTCAGTAAATTCAAAAGTGGTGATTTTGACCTGGGAAACGACGAGCGCGGGAAACCACCGAAAATGTTTGAAGATAACGAATTGCAGGCCTTATTGGGTGAAGATGATACTCAGACTCAAAAGGAACTCGCTGAACACTTGAATATGACGCAGAAAGCCGTTTCGCTTCGGCTCAAAGCTATGGAGAAGGTGCTGAAAGTAGGAAAATGGGTTCCGCATGAACCGAATGACAGATAGCAAGCAACGCGAAAGACCACTTGTGAAATGCCGCTCGCCAGATACAAAAGAAAGTCGTTTCTCAACCGAATAGTGACGGGTGATCAAAAGTGGATCCTAAGCGTCGTAAATCGTGGGTGAATTCAGGCAAGCCATCGACATCCATTGCAAGGTCAAATCGCTTTGGAAAGAAGGCAATGCTCTGTGTTTGGTGAGATCAGAAGGGTGTCATCTATTATGAGCTGCTGAAACCTGGTGAAAACGGTAACCGCGGAGTGGCCGCGCGGTTAGAGACGCCATGTCACGAATCGGGCGGCCACTCCCGCAGGAGGTTCGAGTCCTCCCTCGGACATGGATGTGTGTGTTGTCCTTAGCGTAAGTTAGTTTAAGTAGTGAGTATGTCTAGGGACCGATGACCTCATCAGTTTGGTCCCATAGGAATTCACACACATTTGAACATTTTTGAAAGCGGTAACAACGATCGCTACTAACAGCAAATGATCGATTTAAATCGAACATTACGTGAAAAACGACCGGAATACGGAAAAAAGCAACACAAAGTTGTATTGTTCCATGATAACGCCTCAACACACACAGCAAAACGCATCAGGGAAACGATCGATGAGTTCAGTTGGGGAAATACTGGGGCATGCGATTTGTTCTCCAGACTTGGCTCCGTCCGATTATCATCTATTTGCACCACTGGGACACGCTCTCGCTGAACAACGCTTCATTTCGTATGAAAATGTACGAAAATGGGTCGCTGACTGGTTCGCTTCAAAAGAAGAACTGTTTTCTTGATGTGGTATTCGTAGCTTCCTGGAGAGGAGGGAGAAATATAAATAGCAATGGAGATCATTTTGAATAAAATATTGTTTATCAGTTTCAAACAACAGACGTGTAATTATTGCAAGCAAATTCCGGTTTCGTACTTCTACACATTGTGGACATATCGTTGACGTCAGTCTGCTATATACTTTCAAAAACACGTTTCAGTATTCAAATGTTCAAATGTGTTTGAATTCCTGCTTAGGTCATCGGTCCCTAGACTTAGACACTACTTAAACTAATTTAAACTAACTTATGCTAAGAACAACACACACACACCCTTGCCCAAGGGAGGACTCGAACCTCTGGCGGGAGGGGCCTCGCAGTCCGTGACATGGCGCCTCAATCTGCGCGGCCACTCCGCTAGGCACACGTTTTAAGTTCGCAAGTTATCTCATTTATCGAGCCCGGAAATCTCCTCTGTAGAAATCTACATGGATTTTGCTACCAACGATCTCGTGCAACCTAGCTCAGTCTTTTCGTCGACAAAACCCATAAGGCAGAATATACCGCATTTATGTTGACGATAAATTCCCTAACCTCAAAAACGGACAGTTCCGCAGTATTACATAATGAATAAAATACTAGCGTACAGAATATCAGAGAAGCTTTTTGAATGTAATGAAGAGTTCCTAGCAAAGAGAACACAGTGTGTCATTCTTGACGGAGAGAAATATTTCGACTTGAAAGCAATTTCGCGCATATCTCAAAGAAGCGTTATAAGAACATTACTTTCCACGGTACACAAGGTGATTCAAAAAGAAGGAACAGGTTTCATTTGTTTATTACAAACAAACTACAAAAGATAGAAACACATTGCGCTTATCCACTGGCGGCAGATTCAAAGTTTTATACTCGCACAGACGTTATACTGCATACTCAAAACGAGCACCGTGCATTGCTTGAGAGTCATTGAAATGGTAGTCCATTTCATTCCACACACGGATCATATCCCTGATTATTAAATCGACAGTTTCAGCGGTTAGATTTATCAGCTCTTGAAGAGTAGCTGCCATTGGTGAGACAAAGACTTTGTCTTTTACGTACCCCCAAAGAAAAAAATTTGCAAGGTGTGAGGTCTGCTGACCTGGAAGGCCATATGCAATGAAGATCTTTTTGTCCGCCTCTTCCAAACCTTCGTTGTGAGATAGTGTTGTTAAGATAACGTTGCATATGAATGTGAAAGTGAAAAGGGTGGCGTCACCCTGCATAAAAATGGAAAGTTGAGGGAACAACCAATTTTGCAGCAAGTCCAGGTATGACATTGCTATCACATTTTCCTCCGCAAAAAGGAACGGTTTATAAACGTTGTGAATAGAATCGGAACAAAACACATTGAGTTTCGGTGTGTCTTTTTCATGTTCGACGACGATGCCAGCATTTTGTGACCCTCAAATTCTTACATCGTGGCGGTATACTTTAACCTTTAGATGGAACCTCTATTCGTCCGAGCAAATGAGTCGTTCGGGAAAAGCGTCCTCTGCCACATCCTGAAGAACTGAAATGCCAGATTCATACTTTCTGTTGTAGTTGCCGCGACGCAATTGCTGCAGTAACTGCAACTTGTAAGGCTTCATATGCAGGCGTAGTTTCAGAGCACGCCACGCAGTTGTTGTTTGACGATGTTGAAGTTTCTGGCCTGTCCGCTGCGTGGACTTCCGAGAGGTCTGGTGAACGCATCTCGGACACGCTCGCCATTTTCATCAGGCGTGCGTGGCCGACCAGTGGTCTTTCCTTTGAAAATGCAACTAGCTTCAAAGAATTTTGTATGCCAGTCACACATCTGTTTTGTCAGAGGCGGCTTCTTGCTGAATCGACGGCGGAACGCATGACGCACTTGAACAACGGATTGACATCGCGCAAATTCCAACACACAAACTGATTGTAGCCGCAGTGTTGCTGCGAAGAGCAGCGCAGCCGGACCAAGATTGTGAACCTTCCTCTATGCCCAATGGGCTTCCATCTTTTATAGTTTGACGGAGCGGTTCTAGGCGCTTTAGTCCGGAACCGCGTTGCTGCTACGGTCGCAGGTTCGAATCCTGCCTCGGGAATGGATGTGTGTGATGTCCTTAGGTTAGTTAGGTTTAAGTAGTTCTGCGTTTAGGGGACTGATGACCTCAGATGTTAAGTCCCATAGTGCTCATTGTCATTTTTTGAGGTAAACAATTAAAATTTTCCTTTCTTTTTGAACCACCCGGTATACAAACGACCTATTGAATATCGTCGAAAGTTCCTTGAAACTTCTCGCTAAAGATGCAGTTGTACAAAGAAGATGCAACACTACAGAATTCTAGCGAAATGCAAGAAGACCTGCAGAGGATGCGCGATTGATACAGGGACTTCTACTTTACAGCATAAATATATCTAACGTATTGTGAATAATTAGTGCTTGATTACAGAACAATCTCTGGAAGCAGTCGCACCCACTAATTGTCTAGGATTGTGCTTAAGGAGCAATTTGAAGTGGAACTACCATAAGAGTCCCAAACTGCGATTCACTGGAAGAATTCACGAAGGAGATAACTTATAAGACTTTCGTTTGACCAATACTTGGTTAATATTGCTCGTCAGTCTTTGATCTGTACCAGACACGGTTGGTAGAGGAAATAGAGAAGATCCAAAGAAGAGCAGTGTGTTAGTTACAGGTTCATTTAGTACCATATTTTAGGGAGCGTAAGAATGTGGGACGATAAGACACATTTTAATTTTTAAGCAATTTTTAAAAAAATAAAATTGTTACTATTTTTATTATTAGATTGCAAATAATTCTTAGTTTGTAAACCGAACTGACCTTTAAAGTCCCTGAAAATGTTATTCTTCCTTTTCGTCTTCATCGTTGTCATCTTCATGTAAACGGTGTTACAAAATGGTACGGCCAAACTTCCAGGAAACATTCCTCACACACAAAGAAAGAAAATGTTATGTGGACATGTGTCCGGAAACGCTTACTTTTCATGTTAGAGCTCATTTTATTACTTCTCTTCAAATCACATTAATCGTGGAATGGAAACACACAGCAACAGAACGTACCAGCGTGACGTCAAACACTTTGCTACAGGAAATGTTCAAAATGTCCTCCGTTAGCGAGGATACATGCATCCACCCTCCGTCGCATGGAATCCCTGATGCGCTGATGCAGCCCTGGAGAATGGCGTATTGTATCACAGCCGTCCACAATACGAGCACGAAGGGTCTCTACATTTGGTACCGGGGTTGCGTAGACAAGAGCTTTCAAATGCCCCCATAAATGAAAGTCAAGAGGGTTGAGGTCAGGAGAGCGTGGAGGCCATGGAATTGGTCCGCCTCTACCAGTCCATCGGTCACCGAATCTGTTGTTGAGAAGTGTACGAACACTTCGACTGAAATGTGCAGGAGCTCCATCGTGCATTAACTACATGTTGTGTCGTACTTTGAAAGGCACATGTTCTAGCAGCACAGGTATGAAATCATGATAACGTGCTCCATTGAGCGTAGGTGGAAGAAACTAAAATCAGCTCTAACATGGAAATTAAGCGTTTCCGGACACATGTCCACATAACATCTTTTCTTTATTTCTGTGTGAGGAATGTTTCCTGAAAGTTTGGCCGTACCTTTTTGCAACACCCTGTATAAGGTGGTCTTCACTGCCACCGAGGGCGTTACTTATGCATCACTTCTTGAAAGTTTTAACAATAAGGTTTTTTTTCTCACTCTAGACCACGACTGTTTCATCCACTGACAAACCTGCTTGACTGTAGGTCGTTGTACAGCTCCCTTCGGCGTGAATTCATGTTGGGTTTCATCCATCATCCATTTGCTCCATCCTTCTCTTATATCCACTTTAAATGGTTTATTTATCGAGATGTCAGGAGGTTGCAATTGAGAAGAATGTCCTCTCGGAATAACAGCGAGCTCTATAATTGCCTGTCTCAATTCCTCTTTCACAGACTTTTTTCAAATGACTGCTAAGTTGATCTAGCACAAGAAGAGAACTCTTCTCCATTAAAATACCTTTCCTTCTCTCCGACACACTGTTAATCCACAATTTCATACCAGCCCCTCCATCCAACCCGTGTTATATACGTGAACAGTAACACCTGGCGATATTTCAGAAGGTTTTGCCATTGTTTTCCGCTTGAAAATGATCGCAGGATTAAGTTTAGTACCGTCAACAGAACATGAAAGGACAACACTGCAGTGAAATTTTTGATATCCACTTGTTTTCATAGTCACAGTTATAGCACCTTTTACTGCACCAATTCTGTTACTTGGCACATCAAATGTCAGAGGATTTTCGTCCATATTCTCTATCTGGCTTAGTAACACATCGGTTTTCTTTCGACGTTGAATAACGAGGCGTTGGAAAGATAACATTCTCTCTTCATACTGCTGTGGCATTTTCTGAGACATTTTTATTTTGGTTCACATTCTACGTCCTTGTCGCTTCATAAACCGGTAGCTCCCTTAAAGGCTGTTAATTTCCACTGTAGCGCTAGCTTACGAGGGTGTATTTGAATCATTTTTGTATTAATTCCAATTCAATTTTGTCGGTGTCCTTGAATCCATTTGAACACTTCATCATTTAGTTTTCGCCATTTTGCATTCATCCATCTATTTACACATTTAGTCTTCGTCATTTTTTCTATTTCTTCTTCGCTAGCCCGTCAATTGCGAATGGTTTCTTCTGTTGGTGGAGGGCCGAAATGCCGCTGAGCTGCTGTGTTTCCATGTTCTTCTCGATATGATATTACTTTAAATACATAGCCTATATCATATGAAAACCCTTTTTTTTCCTTTACGAAAGTAGCTACTGTACTGTTTCCGATAACACAAATCACTTTCAATTTAAGTTCACTGGCACCACAAACTCCAGTGACGCATCATAGGCTAGACAGTTTTCTGGATTTGTGAAGCGGGGGTGAGACAGTGTTAGCAAGCTTGTGAATCCCTGCAACTCATGTTCGTCGCATCGGTGCACTGCTACTGCCAGCAGAATCCAGTGTTCCCAGATACAGGTAGGTTTCCCGCGGCATCAAATATAAGGTCATTAATTTTAAATCAAACACTGGGCGTTTTTATATTAAATTCGAGTCAAAGGCGCATTTGCGTTTTGGAGGCAATTTTCCGAAGAAAAAAGTGCCCAAATACGGTAAACGGGTAGGCGACATGAAGATGATCGACCAGCTTGTGAGGCAGGCACAACAACAGAAGAGTTGAGCATCGCAGTGTGGTTTACTGTTAATTTTAGAGAGCGTGCATTCCTGAAAAAAGGCGAAGGTAACGCAAGAGGGATTTGAGCTCACACGAGGCTTCCCGGAAAACATTGATGAGAGGCACAGGGAAGGAGGGAGAGATGGGAGGGGGGAGTGAGTGACAGTGATACACATAGCACCCTCCACCGTTCACCACAACTGGCTTGCAGAGTATTGACGCAATTCTATTTTATTTTTCAGATTGTAATTACGAGCTCTTGGAGAAAGTAGAAACTGTTAGCGTTAAATTCACTGATCAGTAGAAAACTGATCCTCCGACTCATTCGTATACAAAAAGAAAGGTTATTCTACCAAAATTCGAGCCCCTCTGTGACATAAAATTGTCAACACTCCTTACGATTTCCTAATTCCAACGAGACTTCAATCGATGCTAGAGCCGTTTAATTAATAATTCGCACTCTAGCTGTGCTCAGTATTCCCATTAACAGTGTAAATTATGTAAGGTAAAGTTGAAGGCTTGAAAGAAGACAGTTTTGTTTCATACTAAGCGTACTCGGTTTTTTAAGAAATGCAAATCTGAATGGATCTGGAAGTGATGTTCTGAGGAACGAAAGAAACATAATTCATCAGTCACGGGAATTTACTATATTCACTACGTTTCGATGGTTAACTAACAATCAGTTGGAAGGGGGTTGATTTTCGTGCAAAGGGGTGGTTGTTTTGTGCAACAGGTGAGCCCAGAGATTATGCTGAGATTTGCACTGTTGATAATTGAGTGAATTAACACAGAACTTATAGATGTAATGTAGGAGATGGCTTAAAGGTATTAACGTATTTAGATAGCAAATGAAGCAGTGTTTGTGCTGCATTCTGCCGCTGAAACTCTCATTTGCTTCCTCTCAGTTGCTTCCCACTGTTCATCAGTCACACAACGTTGATGTTATATAGCAAAGAAGTTACAATTTTCGTTTAAATAAGTTAAAACCAACGATTTTACATTATAAAATCTTTGCAGAATGGAGATGGATTAGGACATGTACGTACAATTCTTGTGTTACTCTTGGCTCGCTAACAGGACGGATGTTTTATATATATATTTAACACATTTACAAGTTTTGTGGTTAATTAGCTCAGTTATCAACAGAGCAAATCTCAACGTTACCTCTGGGCTGCCCCACATGCTGCCCCGAAAAATCATGAGTGCATCCCACTAAAACCAACCATGTAGAAGACGCCCTCCACCTGAAGATGATGGTCAACCATCGAAAAACTTAGTGGATGAAACTAATTTTCGTGACCGACGCAGAATTATGTGTTTATTCATTTAACTGACAGTCGCAGCCCACAAAAACACGATACAAAATAAATGTAATTGAGAAGCATTGTGAGGATCAGATATCATGCGTTACGAAACCCAACAGATATCCGTAACTAAAGCTAGCATTCAGTCAAATGGATGTAAAGAACTGTTTCCCGTTAAATTAATTGTTTTAGTTGTGGTCATATCAACATAAATGATGTTCCAGTAGCAAGCGAGCCTTAAAAACATCTTTAGTTACTTGTTTTGTAAATAAAACTGCCTTTTCTTGCTGCTGGTAGCAGGAAAAGGCAGTTTTATTTACAAAACAAGTATTTATATGCATGCTGCGGAGAATGGCCACACAAACAAACTTGCTATATCTTTAGTTGACCGAAAAGTAAAACCTGTGATATTTACTTTCGAAGGATATCGACTTACAACACGTTATGATCTTTCTCAGATTAAAGCGTTTCAACTAACGTCGTTATTGTGAATTCGGATAAATGATGTCAAACGAGAGAAATTTCTGTGCTGTGCTTCCGTCACTGCTTAGTTGCGGAACACAAGCAGAAACAACTCGGCCTTACTGAAACCAAGATTTGAAGTTGAAGTTGAAAGTCCTCTGCTGACTATGGTATGGGAAGATTTGCTGGTCACGACTGCAGGTAGTTAGCACTGTAAGTCACACTCAGAACACGCAGTTCTACATGAATCGAACGCAGGTCGTACCGCACAGCTGACACAGCCCAAGAGAACAATGAAAAAATGTTTAAATGTGCGATAAATGACCTGCCACATCTCCCTCTCTAGAATGCATCATCAGTCTACCATTAAATCCTGTCTCGTTATAACCTCTCTCACTCGATTACTCCATCTACTTTCTATCATACTTTATCGCAGATCCAGGTCAATTTGTAGGCAGATGGATCTCTTTTTTTAGGAAAGCATCCAAGACAACAATCACTTCCCACTAATATGGCAGGAGCCAATAGGAATCCTTCTACAGGCTTTTATTATGAGTGAAAGCCACATCTGCAGGCTCATACACGTTTGGCGGTGGCAGTGATTGCTGCTGTTCAAATCTGGGAAGGGGGTGGAGGCATCACAGGGGCAGAGAAGAGAGTGAAACATTCTACCGCTCCCATAGACTGACAGTTCGTAACAGCATTAATTCGGGGGCATTAATCTAAGTGACTTACTTCGACCAGCTTCATAAGGTAATCAGCAGACGGAACGTAACTAATGTTGGATATCTTCATCTATTTGACGATGGTGAACACCCATTTTAGTATTGGAGGAAGTTACAACCTAGCCTGTGGGAAGCCACTCGAGATCTCACAAAAGCATCTGTAATGGTTACCTGGTGGGTGTAATCTGACTCCAGGAAAAAAATTACTCACCATGAAAAGGTACTCTTATGATCAGTTCAATTAATTAGTCAACCAATTTGGTATTAATGACGTGCCGCTGGTTGGTTGGAAGGAAGGGCAAGAGCGACACGGATACGATTCGTGAGTTGGAGCAGTAATGATGCGGTTTTTAGCTGTGGCGAGATCTTTTCACGGAATTTCAGTCTCCCACTTACACACAGGGTGAGATGACTATCGTAATAAAGCAATCAGCTATACTACCAAATTTATAAAGTGATTCATGGTATTAACATGATATTTACGTCTCCTCTAGGCTGCTACCTAAAGAAACTTCATAGGTAATGAAGCATTTGGTTACTTTAAGAGAACCTGAAAGCGAAGAGGCATCATGTGATTAATGTAGAACCAAACTTCGCGCCTTTGGAATATCGCCTCAGTTGTGCGACTGGATTCGTGATTTCCTGTCAGAAACGTCACAGTTCGTAGTAATAGACGGAAAGTCATTGAATAAAACAGAAGTAATATCCGGCGTTCTCCAAGGGAGTATTATAGACCCTCTATTGTTCCTGATCAATATTAACGACATAGGAGACAATCTGAGTAGCCGTCTTAGATTGTTTGCAGATGATGCTGTCATTTACCATCTTACAAAGTCATCAGATGACCAAAACGAATTGAAAAATGATTTAGATAAGATATCTGTATGGTGCGAAAAGTGGCAATTGACCCTAAACGAAGAAAAGTGTGAAGCTATTCACTTGAGTACTAAAAGAAATCTGCTAAATTTCGATTACGCGATAAGTCACACAACTCTGAAGGCTGTAAATTCAACTAAATACTTAGGTATCACAATTATAAATAACCTAAATTCGAACGATCACATAGATAATGTTGTGGGTATAGCAAACCAAAGACTGCGAATCATTGGCAGAACACTTAGAAGGTGCAACAGGTCTACTAAAGAAACTGCATACACCACGCTTGTCCGCTCTGTTCTGGAGTATTGCTGTGTGGTGTGGGATCTGCATCAGCTGGGACTCACGGATGACAGAAAACGCTCAAAGAAGGGCAGCTCATTTTCTATTATCCCGAAATAGTAGAGATAGTGCCACAGACATGAAACGTGAATTGGAGTGCCAAACATTAAAACAAAGGTGATTTTCGTTGCGACGGGATCTTCCACTGAAATTTCAATCGCCAGTTTTCTCCTCCGATTGCGAAAACATTCTGTTGGCACCCACCTACACAGGAAGAAATGATCATCACGATAAAATAACAGAAATCAGGGTTCACACAGAATAATGGTAGAGAGACGGCTTGATGGTGGTTTATCGAACCCTCTGCCAGGCAGTTTGTTGTGAATTGTGGAGTAATCACGTAGATGTAGATGCTCTTAGCACTGCATCATGAGTCAAAAATGAGTTTAATATTTCACTCCTGTGATGCAGACCGTACCAGATATTAAGCCAATAAGAACAGATTTTCTTTTCCCCCAGTAAGGGAATACTTAGAGGAAATGTATCCTGTGCCACACCATTGTGTAGGATTTTCACAAGTAGTAACGATACTTTAGTGATGTGAGGACGTGTGTATACTCCAATATATTCGGTCTTCGAAAATAGCTCTTATAAAATGTAGGAATCTACATTTCGTGTCAGAAATTGACGTGCATAGGACATAAAAACATCCCTGTCTCGGATTAGGTAAAGTGAATTTTTAAACCAGGGAGAGTCTAGGTTAGGTTTGGAATTTCGATTAGAACTACACATCCAAGTCACACGTGCTTCACTCACAGAGTGCTGACGCAGCAGTAGGGGTAGACGTGAGGGTTTGGCGACCAGAAGCTATGGCTTAGCCTCATGTGACTGTTGCGTATAAAGAAACCATCGACCTGTCGGATCTTGGCCACAGCTGTGGGGACAAGTCCCAGTGGCGGCGCCCTCTGGGTGGCTGAATAGCGAATTAACCACTAACCCTCATTGAGTGACGACAGACGTGGATGTCTTTGTTGCCTGAGAAAACTTAGTCTGGTGCGTGTTTACACTGGACTATTATTCACCCACATACATTGATCGGTTTACTGCTTGACAGGCACGGTGACAGACTCTCTGGCTTCTGAGTGGCAACTGCAGCCGTTGCTGGCGTGAGTGTGGGTGTCAACTCATCTCCTGGTCAGTGCTACGCAGGCCCCTGGTAGTCAGCAGACAGCACGTGCTTTACGATTGATAGTGTGTGAGATCCAAAGATTTTTTTTGTCACATTTATTTAGCGTAAGGAGGAATGTGCTTATGTTCTCAAACACTGGTGCATACAAGACCTTGGAAACAGTTACTGTTACGATCTGTTTCTGGCAGATAATTTAATTACGTGGTTTGCAAACTGTTTACATGTGATTCTCAAACGTTGAAAAGATATTTTATTACAAAGAAGAATCATCATAAAGTGGTGGTGAGTGTTTTAAGCGATCTATTTGATCCCTGTTATTTTTAAACAGTTTATTTGAATGGGTAGTGCACACTGACTATTTCCCGCCATTTCCGCTAACGCTATTGCGCTATCTCTCCCTTTGTCCTAGCATTACTCAGTAGGAACACAGTATTCCGACGAGAGGTGAAAACCTCCACCTTTGGACACGGTTCACGCATTGTTCATGCAAACAGGAAGTAACCGTTTGAGAGCGACAGAGACAGACAGAAAGCGAGTCTGGAATTTCCTGATCAAAGGAATACCATCACTTGGTGCTTTGATTGAGAGCCATGAGAACAAATGGAAGTCTATTGAGCAGATAGGTACATCACATTGGTATACAAGTTTGAGGTGCAGATGTTTCAACTGGAAGTAGCCACTTGAGAGAGAGCTGAGGTGGTTTCCCAGGTATTGCATATCAATGGATGCTGACTTCTGGTCTGTGATCAGTGATATTTAGTAGATATTAGTAGATATTATGTCAGTAAAAGTGGGGACGAGGAGCGGTGGTTAGTGGAGGAGCCCTGTCCCCCACAAACATTAAATAAAGAAAATGCAAACTAAGCTGAGCAGTATGTTATTGACACTGATTTGAATTTTGCATTCTAAGATCCTTCTTCCCCAGCACATATTGAGTCTTTTTCCTGGCAGTTTCCATGTTGGTGAGGAGAGGGTCGAATTTGGGGAGGGAACGGGAGGGCTAGGGGATTTCCCAGGAGGGGAAAAAAGGTTTAGAACTGAACTGGGGAAGGGGTGATAGCAAAAAAAGTGTCCCTTTGCCCAGGGGGGTGAGGGAGGAGGAGGAGGATGGGGACATGTGAGGGAAGGAAACCACCTAGCTGAACAATGGGTTAAAGGATACATGGGGTTAGGAGGAGGGTTATGTGAAAAACCACTCAACAGAACAGCAAGTTAAGGGTGTGGGTATGGGTATTGGTCATCTAAGTGATCAATTTAATTAATTAGCATATCAAAAAAATGGCTCTGAGCACTATGGGACTTAACATCTGAGGTCATCAGTCCCCTAGAACTTAGAACTACTTAAACCTAACTAACCTAAGGACGTCACAAACATCCATGGCCGAGGCATGATTCGAACCAGCGGCCGCGCGGTTCCAGACTGAAGCGCCTAGAACCGCTCGGCCACTCCGGCCGACAATTAGCATATCAATTTGATATCGACAGCGTCCCAGTATCGGCTTTATCCCACTACTACCATAACTGAGAACTGTCTTATCTGGACAGAAGCTTGCTGGCACACAGTGTCCATAGCTTCATATACCATACTCCAAGTACTGAAGCGTGTATGACGTCAGTACAGCTGAAACTGGGATTCATTGAACCATGTAACACTGTTCCATGGTCAGCTGACGATATTCGCTGTCCCATAGCAATCGTTGATCGTTGTGCCAAGGAATCTGCAGAAGGACACGATTCGGTCCATAAGTTCTAAAGTCTGCGTTGGTCTTTGTACATTCTGGGTGAAAAGTGGGACCCTGATGCCCCATTTCATATGGACTAACAGACATCAGATCGCACATATGGCTCTACCGACGTGATGTGACGACCGATCGTCAAATATTTGTGGTCGTCTTCTGCAGAAGTTTACGTGTGTGGTAACATTGTCCCTGTGATCCTGGCGTTACACTGACGACACTCAGCCTCAGGGACCCAAATTCTCGTGTACTTCCAATATGCTATAGGACACGCTCCTTATACCAAATGTCATTGCACGTTCGAAGTCGACTAACTGCCACCGTGCATTAATAATTAAGGTGAAAAGAATTAAAAGGGAACAGAGTAAGAAAGAGATAGGAAGGAAATAACTACTTCCAGACACACAGGGCACTGCAGCAATGCAACTGTGAAAACTGAAAACCTGTGCTGGACAGGACTCGAAACCGGATGTTCCACTTCTATGGAACGATTGTCTTAACCACCTCGGCCAGTCTCGCTCGCTGCACTGCAACAGCCTCCCCCCCCCCCCCCCCCTCCCTCGTCCTTTAGCGCCGTACCCGCAGATTTCTGATTACCGCAGGAGTTCGGACGTTGGTTGCGCATCTGCAAGAAAATTTTTCATTCCAAAGCCGTCACGCCCATAGAAATATAAGGATTTCTGTTCTGTCTGACGTGCAACCATGTTTACTACACACCTCTCTGTAGCAGATTGCACAGACTCTCGCCGTATTCCCCGATGGTACACCACCTTCCTCGCCTTAATAGCCACAATATATTGTCAGCGGCTGTTGAGGTTCCCCGACGATGATTCTAACTTACAAAACAACGCATTATATCAGAGAAGTCAACAACAGGGATGCACCTCATGTCTCGAATAAACGCAAATACCTAAAACTACAGAAGCAACGAACTTCTGTAAAGTAACCGTTGCACAGAAAGTATAAAAGTCGTTCCCTGCGTCGCTCGAGCTGTGACAAAAACATAAGAAGAACAGTGAAAAGATGATGAAAACTGTAGAAAACAGAAACCGAAAACTGGTAGCGCATACAGGACAAATTTACACATAATGTGTGGACATAATAAATTGCGACCATAGAAAACTGGTGCAATAAAGTTAATCGAATTTCGTGCTTATCAATCAGAGTTTCTCCCACAAAAAAAGTAAACTCGTAGTATCCTATTAGCATAATATTAAACTATACACATAAAAAAAGTCTTGCATCACCTCGGTTCCGAGAGTTCCGGAACCAATACAGAAAATTGGAATAGAGATCAACATAAACATTATTTCCGCCCTTTTTATCGCTCATGAAAACCACAAACTGCACATTGTACCACCATACAGCAAACCTTCAGAGCTGGTGGTCCATATTGGTGTACACACTGATTTCTCTAATACCCAGTAGAACGTCCTCTTGCATTGGTGCATCCCTGATTCGTCGTGACACAGTCTCCACAAGGTCATCAAGGCATTATTGGTCCAGGCTGTCCCACTCCTCAACGGTGATTCGGCGTAGATCCCTCAGAGTGGTTGGTGGGTTACGTCGCCTACAAACAGCCCTTTTCAACCTGTCCCAGGCATGTTCGATTGGGTTCATGTCTGGGAAACATGCTGGCCACTGTAGTCGAGCGATGTCGTTATCCTTAAGGAAGTCATACACAAGATGTGCACGATGGGGGCGCGAATTTTCGTACACGAAGACGAATGCTTCACCGGTATGCTGCCGATATGGTTGCACTATCGGTCGGAGGATGGCATTCACGTATCATACAGCCGTTACGGCGCCTTCCATGACCACCATCAGCGTACATCGGCCCCAGATAATGCCACCCCAAAACAGCAGGGAACCTCCACCTTGCTGCACTCCTGGACAGTGTGTCTAATTTGTTCAGTCGGACCGGATTGCCTCCAAACAGGTCTCCGACGATATTCTGGTTGGAAGCATATGCGACACTCATCGGCGAAGAAAACGTGATGCCAATCGAGAGCGGTCCATTCGGCATGTTGGTGGGCCCATCTGTACCACGCTGCATGGTGTCGTGGTTGCAAAGATGAACCTCGCCATGGACGTCGGGAGTGAGGTCGCGCATCATGCAGCCTACTGCGCACAGTTTGAGTCGTAACACGACGTCCTGTGGCTGCACCGGTCGGGGTGGCCGAGCGGTTCTAGGCGCTACAGTCTGGAACCGCGCGACTGCTACGGTCGCAGGTTCGAATCCTGCCTCGGGCATGGATGTGTGTGATGTCCTTAGGTTAGTTAGGTTTAAGTAGTTATAAGTTCTCGGGGACTGATGACCTCAGAAGTTAAGTCCCATAGTGCTCAGAGCCATTTGACCCATTTGAACCTGTGGCTGCAAGAAAAGCATTAATCAACATGGTGACGTTGCTGTCAGGGTTCCTCCGAGCCAAAATTCGTAGGTAGCTCTCATCCACTGCAGTAGTAGTCCTTGGGCGGCCTGAGCGAGGTATGTCATCGAGAGTTCCTGTCTCTCTGTATCTCCTCCATGTCCGAACAACGTCTCTTTGGTTCACTCTGAGACGCCTGGACACTTCCATTGTTGAGAGCCCTTCCTGGCACAAAGTAACACTGCGGACGCAATCGAACCGCGGTACTGACCGTCTAGGCATGGTTGAACTAGAGACAACACGAGTCGTGTACCTCCTTCCTCGTGGAACGACTGGAACTGATCGGCTGTCGGACCCCCTCCATCTAATAGGCGCTGTTCATGCATGATTGTTTACATCTTTGGGCAGGTTTAGTGACATCTCTGAACAGTCAAAGAGACTGTGTCAGTGACACAATACCCACAGTCAACGTCTATCTTCAGGAGTTCTGGGAACCGGGCTGATAGAAAACCTTTTTTGATGTGTGTTTTATTACGATAATAAAACATATAATATATCTAAGGGCAAAATTAATAACCCCAAAGACAGTTGTCGAAGATCTCCAAACTGACCTGCGTGCACTATCAAAATGGGCGCAGGATATGGGGCTAACGCTCAACCCACCCAAAACCGAAGCGGTACTGATTGGTCATTCTAGGCTCATTAGTCAGAAATATCGGGAATTCCAACCATCTTTAACCGTAATTGGGATAAAAATCAAATTCTCCTCCTCGCCAGAGTCATGGAGCAATAATAGATGAAAAGCAACATTGGACTGAGCGTGTAACTGCAGTGTGCAAGAAGACTTCAGAATCTCTTTCATCTTGACCTGAACAATAAACTTGCACAAACACTTACGCTTCCAGTTATTGATCACAACGATATTATTCTGCAGGGCCTCTCTCGGCAAATCTCACGGCTCCTGGAACTTGTTATAAATGCCTCTTTTCGTTATATCTCTGATGTTTGACCCTTTGATCATGTTTCACCGTCATATGCACAGCTATCCTGGATGCGTGCTGACAAGCGCAGAGATTTCTGTATCCACTGTTTTATCAACGTACACGCCCCCCCCCCCCTCCCCCACCACCGTCTCTCTCCTGGACTTTAACGCTCTTGTCTGAACACCGTGGCAAAAATAGCGGTTCACGTCAGAGCAAAAATCTTTCGGTCCCACTCCATCGTTCAGACACTTTCTCTAAGTCCTTCTGAGTAATAAGAACCCACTCTGGAATAACCTCCTGCACTATGTTAAAGAACTGAATAACATCGCCATCTTCAGAAGACAGTTAATGACATATCCACACATGGCAGCACATCCAGACTTTTCGGATGGAATAAGGCACAGAAGAGACTCGCTTTCCGAGAAATCGAGCTCACCCCATAGAGTGCAGAAATTCCGGCAGCCATTCTTTTAGAAGTCTTAGCGAGTTTTCCAACTCCAGTGCCACGCACCTGACTGGACGCCACTGTGAATTTGAGACACGGAGTGCAAATTTTGGAGAGAGATCGTTGACTTTATTCGTATTAGATTTCTTCTTCATGCCGAGCAATTCATCACCCCCTTCCCCACGGCTTCACACGGCCGGCGGAAAGTATCTATTATCTATGGCCAGACGATTTATCTGGCGTAGCGGTAATAAATTAGACAGACAGACACACGCACACACACAAATTCATCTCGAATCAGTCTGTCTATTGCTGGAAACCGAATCAGAATTCCTACAGTAGTTCCAGAGACAAGCCTTCACATACAGACAGAAAAACACAACACGGGACTTTAATTTATAATGTGTATAGATAGAGATATAGATATGTATAGACTCTGCGGCAGCTGTTTATTGCCTTTCTCGCTAGATACCGCCTCCTCTGCCGTTCACCAGCCCGTAGTTGCATCATTGCCATGAGACGTCACTCCAAGCGCTAATTACATGTTGCACATATAGCAATATGAGTACATATAGTACACATCATTATTATAAATATAAATTGTGCACACAAACCTTCCTCATGAATCAATGTACCTATTACTGGAAACCGTATCAACATCTCTACAGTAGTCCATGAGATTAGCCTTCACATACAGACAGGTAAATGCAGTGGGTAACTTCAATTTCTAATCTACACTCCTGGAAATTGAAATAAGAACACCGTGAATTCATTGTCCCAGGAAGGGGAAACTTTATTGACACATTCCTGGGGTCAGATACATCACATGATCACACTGACAGAACCACAGGCACATAGACACAGGCAACAGAGCATGCACAATGTCGGCACTAGTACAGTGTATATCCACCTTTCGCAGCAATGCAGGCTGCTATTTTCCCATGGAGACGATCGTAGAGATGCTGGATGTAGTCCTGTGGAACGGCTTGCCATGCCATTTCCACCTGCGCCTCAGTTGGGCCAGCGTTCGTGCTGGACGTGCAGACCGCGTGAGACGACGCTTCATCCAGTCCCAAACATGCTCAATGGGGGAGAGATCCGGAGATCTTGCTGGCCAGGGTAGTTGACTTACACCTTCTAGAGCGCGTTGGGTGGCACGGGATACATGCAGACGTGCATTGTCCTGTTGGAACAGCAAGTTCCCTTGCCGGTCTAGGAATGGTAGAACGATGGGTTCGATGACGGTTTGGATGTACCGTGCACTATTCAGTGTCCCCTCGACGATCACCAGTGGTGTACGGCCAGTGTAGGAGATCGCTCCCCACACCATGATGCCGGGTGTTGGCCCTGTGTGCCTCGGTCGTATGCAGTCCTGATTGTGGCGCTCACCTGCACGGCGCCAAACACGCATACGACCATCATTGGCACCAAGGCAGAAGCGACTCTCATCGCTGAAGACGACACGTCTCCATTCGTCCCTCCATTCACGCCTGTCGCGACACCACTGGAGGCGGGCTGCACGATGTTGGGGCGTGAGTGGAAGACGGCCTAACGGTGTGCGGGACCGTAGCCCAGCTTCATGGAGACGGTTGCGAATGGTCCTCGCCGATACCCCAGGAGCAACAGTGTCCCTAATTTGCTGGGAAGTGGCGGTGCGGTCCCCTACGGCACTGCGTAGGATCCTACGGTCTTGGCGTGCATCCGTGCGTCGCTGCGGTCCGGTCCCAGGTCGACGGGCACGTGCACCTTCCGCCGACCACTGGCGACAACATCGATGTACTGTGGAGACCTCACGCCCCACGTGTTGAGCAATTCGGCGGTACGTCCACCCGGCCTCCCGCATGCCCACTATATGCCCTCGCTCAAAGTCCGTCAACTGCACATACGGTTCACGTCCACGCTGTCGTGGCATGCTACCAGTGTTAAAGGCTGCGATGGAGCTCCGTATGCCACGGCAAACTGGCTGACACTGACGGCGGCGGTGCACAAATGCTGCGCAGCTAGCGCCATTCGACGGCCAACACCGCGGTTCCTGGTGTGTCCGCTGTGCCGTGCGTGTGATCATTCCTTGTACAGCCCTCTCGCAGTGTCCGGAGCATGTATGGTGGGTCTGACACACCGGTGTCAATGTGTTCTTTTTTCCATTTCCAGGAGTGTATATAGATTATTTGTGTTGCCGACTCGTTTGTCATGAGGACCCTTAGACGCCCGCTATTATAGCCTGCTCATATATGCGGCCCACATTGTACTAAGGTGCCACTTTCTGGGGCCGGTCCAGTATCACCTTCCAAGAATGGGACAGCTCCGTTACTAGCATATCACGACACAGAAATCTGCAATACGTATTCGCTAGCCTCCTAAATGTTGCAATAAAGCTTCATATGAAATTTAGTTTGACTTAAGATCGCTGTCTCGTTAAATGTTTTGAAGGACATCATTTTCGCCACTGATGACACATATTTATTGTAAATCCCACAACTGCAATATCGACTTCAAGTCATTATCAAGTGTGTAAATCCCACAACTGCAATATCGACTTCAAGTCATTGTCAAGTGGTTTAAATATAAAAACGCAGGAACTGTCAACGTCGCTCGAAAGAAATAAAATGGATGTGAGCCTTTATGGCTCTTGTCAGTTTTCACCGTACACATCACTAGTACATAAATGATGGAAATGCTTCTCGAGGAGCTGGCATCTAAATGTCTGACATATGAAATGTTTAATGAGGTTTTAAGCTCATCATTATCATTTCTGCTATCTACCAGTGGTTCAAAAAAGTAGAGGAATATCTGAAAACATGTAAATTAAAAAGCAGTTCAAAAATAATAATTTAATTTGAAAACAAAGAAATCTTCAAAATTCTTATTCCTGAATAAGATTATTAAACCTGTACTTGACGTTTTGTCTATGAGTTAACTGAAGTTTATTACTTTCCCTGATTTCATTTCCTTATTACAACCAAAGCTGGAACTCTGCTGGTTCCTTCTCAAAGTGCCGGTTGTTTACCCAGAGAAACTCTGCGGTTGAGTTGTTGGCTTTGGCATTCACAAGCAGAGAAAAGCTGACCCGCCATTGTTCCACTGACATCAATCACCGTTTGGACTCTCTGGCTGATCGACGCACATTGTTTGACTTGCGAGGTCGATAGGGCTGTCCTTCATCTGCACCCGCGTGCTGCGTTAAGAGTCCTCACCTCAGTGGTAGTTGTAACAAATCGAAAAGAACCGTGTCTTTCAGAAGACAAAAAAATGATTGCAATATGAAAACATTGTAAGTGTATTTTAATTTTAATTGGGAAACATGCTATTCGATAGTGATTTGCACGACAACTTTTACCCAGAATAATTCCAGTTTGCACTTTGATTGCTGTCGTCTGCTTATCACTACAGCATAAGACGACATGTCAGCGATATTTATGTAGGATATTAGCTTCCGAGATACTTAATACTGGATTGTTTAGCAGCAAGTAGCACACCATACATTATATCACAAGTGGAAGGCCATTGAGTTATTCATAGGTGAGGAACAGGCCACTTTGTTGCCAAAAAGCGATTCATCTGTTAAAAACAATTCTCTCTCCAAATTTCAGATACCAGACCTTCTCCCCAAATTTCGAATACTAATCATTTCAAGAGGACATCTTATACTCTTACTGATGTAAGCAAAATGGAACAGCCAATAGAGAAGAAAGGCGTCATTAATTTTTCAAAGTTGATAGTGTTTCTCATTCTAGTTAGACATCCATCGTTAAACGTATGTCATTAAATTTATCAGTTAACTAACTGGACTTCATAAAAGCGAAATTTAATATTAATTTCAGTTTTGTCTCTTATCGATTTTGTTTGAATGCATATTTTTCAACTTTGAATCATTCACTATTACATTCTTGTGTATCAAAGTCAAAGACATCGCTGGCTATTAAGTTTAATCTTTTCACTATGTGTCAGTCTCGTTTATGAAATAATTTTTGTTTTAATCTTTTAATATTATTTTTTAATTTTTTGCCTGGATAAAACATACTAATTATTTGACAAAGAAGTCGGCAGTAGTTGGATTCAACGTTACGTGATGCTGTAAGTGGTTAACTTGATTCAAGTAAAATTGCTGCTGTCATACAAGTCGAAACATACCATAAATTCGCATTTCTGTCAATAATATTTTCGTTGGCAACTTGTGGTTGAGAAATGAATGAAATGTTAAATCTATATTCCGTCTACCAGTTTAATTGACCACCGATACATATTTAGAAACAGAGATTAAGATTATTTGATTAGATTGCCTCGGTAATAAAACATTTTACAGGCAGTAGTTGTATATAAAATTGTTATAAACAGACATTTAGGACTAAAGGTATTATGATTATAATATGTTAGCTAGTTAGTTAATTAGTTGCATGTTCTATACATCATTTGAACGATTTCTTTTATCGAAATGGTGTGGAATGGATCCGTTTGTTGGATATGTACATAATAAGTTTTAACTTTAGGTCTTCCAGACCTACAAATAAAGTTTTCTTACAGTCTGACAGTTTATAAATAAAAACTGGCCCATGAAATAGCAGGAATTGTCCAGAAGAAATTATCCTGGGTTAAATGTAAAACTTGCTTTGCTACCTGTCATACATGTTATGTAATTGTGTAAATGAACAACAATTTTTGCTGCTCCTCTTTGAATTCCTTTCTGAGTCACTGACAACGTTTATAACAGGTAATGAAATTAATTTTTCCTCAAGTGTTGTATATCTGGACATCAACACTCTTCTCAATTATGACGGATTATTTATGACGAATTTTACTAGCGAATATATATATATATATATATATATATATATATATATATATATATATATATATATATATAGGGCGGTCCATTGATCATGACCGGGCCAAATATCTCACGAAATAAGTGTCAAACGAAAAAACTACAAATACGAAACTTGTCTAGCATGAAGGAGGAAACCAGATGGCGCTATGGTTGACCCACTAAATGGCGCTGCCATAGGTCAAATAGACATCAACTGCGTTTTTTTAAACAGGTACCCCATTTTTATTACATACTCGTGTAGTACGTAAAGAAATATGAATGTTTTAGTTGGACCACTTTTTCGCTTAGTGATAGATGGCGCTGTAATAGTAACAAACGTATAAGTACGTGGTATCACGTAACATTCCTCCAGTGCGGGCGGTATTTTCTCCGTGATACATTACCCCTGTTAAATTTGTCCGTTCACCAATTGCGGAAAAGGTCGATATCGTGTTGATGTATGGCTATTGTGATCAAAATGCCCAACGGGCGTGTGCCATGTATGCTGCTCGATATCCTGGATGACGTCATCCAAGTGTCCGGACCGTTCGCCGGATGGTTACGTTATTTAAGGAAACAGGAAGTGTTTATCCACATGTGAAACGTTAACCGCGACCTGCAACAAATTATGATGCCCAAGTAGGTGTTTTAGCTGCTGTCGCGGCTAAACCGCACATCAGTAGCAGACAAATTGCGCGCGAATCGGGAATCTCAAAAACGTCGGTGTTGAGAATGCTACATCAACGTCGATTGCACTCGTACCATATTTCTATGCACCAGGGATTGCATGGCGACGACTTTGAACGTCGTGTACAGTTCTGCCACTGGGCACAAGAGAAATTACGGGACGATGACAGATTTTTTGTACGCGTTCTACGAGGGTCACTCCAAAAGAAATGCACACTATTTTTTTTAAAAATCCCTCTTCTATTCTACTCGTTTGAAAGTTTGACAGTGTGTAGATACATCCTTTAGGAACAATATTTTCATTTCTCCACGTAATTTCCATCCCTCTCAACTGCCTTAAGCCCTCTTGGAACCAGCGCCTGTATACCCGCACGGTAAAATTCTGGACCAACCTGTTGGAGCCACTGTTTGGCAGCGTGCACAAGGGAGTCATCATCTTCAAACCTTGTTCCACGAAGAGAGTCTTTCAGTTTCCCAAAGAGATGATAGTCACATGGAGCCAGGCCAGGACTGTAAGGCGAGTGTTTCAGTGTTGTCCATCCGAGTTTTGTGACCGCTTCCATGGGTTTTTGACTGACATGTAGCCGTGCATTGTCGTGCAACAGCGAAACATCCTGCTTTTGCCGATGTGGTCGAACACGACTCAGTCGAGGTTGAAGTTTCTTCAGTGTCGTCACATCTGCATCACAATTTATGGTCGTTCCACTTGGCATGACGTCCACAAGCAAGAGTCCTTCGGAATCGAAAAACACTATAGCCATAACTTTTCCAGCAGAGGGTGTGGTTTTGAATTTTTTTTTCCTTGGGTGAATTTGCATGATGCCACTCCATTGACTGCCTCTTCATCTCTGGTGAAAAATGACGGAGCCATGTTTCATCACCTGTCACAATTCTTCCAAGAAACTCATCTCCACAATTCTCGTACTGTTCCAAAATTTCGCTGCATACCGTTTTTCTTGTTTCTTTGTGAGCCACTGTCAACATCCGCGGAACCCACCTGGCACAAGCCTTTTTTAACGCTAACACTCTGAGTATTCTGAAAACACTTCCTTCCCCTATCCCAACGTAGCGTGACAATTAGTTCACTGTGATGCGTTTGTCAGCAGTCACCAATTCGTTAACTCTGTGCACATTGTCTGGAGTGTGTGCAGTACGAGTCCTGCCGCTGCGAGGACAATCCTCAATACTCCAGTGCCCGCTTTTATCACGTAACCTGCTTGCCCACCGACTAACTGTACTGCGACCGACAGCAGCATCTCCATACACCTTTTTCAACCTCTTGTGGATGTTTCCCACTGTCTCGTTTTCACAGCACAGGAATTCTATGACAGCACGTTGCTTCTGACGAACGTCAAGTGTACCAGCCATCCTGAAGACACGCTGTGACGGCGCCACTCACGGGAACAGGTTGAACTAAGTTTGAAAACAAGCGGGAAGGATGTATCTACACACTGTAAGACTTTCACACATGCAGAATGAAAACTGTAGTTTTACAAAAATAGTGCGCATTTCTTTTGGAAGTGACCCTAGTATTTAGCGACGAAGCGTCATTCACCAACAGCGGTAGCGTAAACCGACATAATATGCACTACTGGGCAACAGAAGATCCATGATGGCTCCGAGAAGTGGAACAACAGCGAACTTGGCGGGTTAATGTATGGTGTGGCATTATGGGAGGAAGGATAATTGACCCCAATTTTATCGATGGCAATCTAAATGGGCCAATGTATGCTGATTTCCTACGTAATGTTCTACCGATCTTACTAGAAGATGTTTCACTGCATGACAGAATGGCGATATACTTCCAACATGATGGATGTCCGGCCCATAGCTCGCGTGCGGTTGAAGCGGTATTGAATAGCATATTTCATGACAGGTGGATTGGTCGCCGAAGCACCATACCATGGCCCGCACGTTCACCGGCTCTGACGTCCCCGGATTTCTTTCTGTGGGGAAAGTTGGACGATATTTGCTATCGTGATCCACCGACAACGTCTGACAACATGCGTCAGCGCATTGTCAATACATGTGCACAGGTAATCATGCTGTAACAGCATGCGTTCTCAGAAATGATAAGTTCACAAAGGTACATATATCACATTGGAACAATCGAAATAAAATGTTCATCGTACCTACGTTCTGTATTTTAATTTAAAAAACCTACCTGTTACCAACTGTTCGTCTGAAATTGTGAGCCATACGTTTGTGACCATTACAGCGCCATCTATCACAAAGCGAGAAAAGTGGTCCAACTAAAACATTCATATTTCTTTCATACTACACGAATATGTAATAAAAATATGGGTTCCTGTTTAAAAAAACCCAGTTGATATCCGTTTGACCTATTGCAGCGCCATCTAGCGGGCCAACCACAGGGCCATCTTGTTTCCCCCTTAAAGCTAGACAAGTTTCGTCTTTGTAGTTTCTTCGTTTGACGCTTATTTCGTGATATATTTGGCCTGGTCACGATCAATGGACGACCACCCTGTATATACAGGGTGTTTCAAAAATGACCGGTATATTTGAAACGACAATAAAAACTAAACGAGCAGCGATAGAAATACACCGTTTGTTGCAATATGCTTGGGACAACAGTACATTTTCAGGCGGACAAACTTTCGAAATTACAGTAGTTACAATTTTCAACAACAGATGGCGCTGCAAGTGATGTGAAAGATATAGAAGACAACGCAGTCTGTGGGTGCGCCATTCTGTACGTCGTCTTTCTGCTGTAAGCGTGTGCTGTTCACAACGTGCAAGTGTGCTGTAGACAACATGGTTTATTCCTTAGAACAGAGGATTTTTCTGGTGTTGGAATTCCACCGCCTAGAACACAGTGTTGTTGCAACAAGACGAAGTTTTCAACGGAGGTTTAATGTAACCAAAGGACCGAAAAGCGATACAATAAAGGATCTGTTTGAAAAATTTCAACGGACTGGGAACGTGACGGATGAACGTGCTGGAAAGGTAGGGCGACTGCGTACGGCAACCACAGAGGGCAACGCGCAGCTAGTGCAGCAGGTGATCCAACAGCGGCCACGGGTTTCCGTTCGCCGTGTTGCAGCTGCGGTCCAAATGACGCCAACGTCCACGTATCATCTCATGCGCCAGAGTTTACACCTCTATCCATACAAAATTCAAACGCGGCAAACCCTCAGCTCAGCGCCGCTACCATTGCTGCACGAGAGACATTCGCTAACGATATAGTGCACAGGATTGATGACGGCGATATGCATGTGGGCAGCATTTGGTTTACTGACGAAGCTTATTTTTACCTGGACGGCTTCGTCAATAAACAGAACTGGCGCATATGGGGAACAGAAAAGCCCCATGTTGCAGTCCCATCGTCCCTGCATTCTCAAAAAGTACTGGTCTGGGCCGCCATTTCTTCCAAAGGAATCATTGGCCCATTTTTCAGATCCAAAACGATTACTGCATCACGCTATCTAGACATTCTTCGTGAATTTGTGGTGGTACAAACTGCCTTAGACGACACTGCGAACACCTCGTGGTTTATGCAAGGTGGTGCCCGGCCACATCGCACGGCCGACGTCTTTAATTTCCTGAATGAATATTTCGATGATCGTGTGATTGCTTTGGGCTATCCGAAACATACAGGAGGCGGCGTGGATTGGCCTCCCTATTCGCCAGACATGAACCCCTGTGACTTCTTTCTGTGGGGACACTTGAAAGACCAGGTGTACCGCCAGAATCCAGAAACAATTGAACAGCTGAAGCAGTACATCGCATCTGCATGTGAAGCCATTCCGCCAGACACGTTGTCAAAGGTTTCGGGTAATTTCATTCAGAGACTACGCCATATTATTGCTACGCATGGTGGATATGTGGAAAATATCGTACTATAGAGTTTACCAGACCGCAGCGCCATCTGTTGTTGAAAATTGTAACGACTGTAATTTCGAAAGTTTGTCTGCGTGAAAATGTACTGTTGTCCCAAGCATATTGCAACAAACGGTGTATTTCTATCGCTGCTCGTTTAGTTTTTATTGCCGTTTCAAATATACCAGTCATTTTTGAAACACCCTGTATATACAGGGTGAGTAGCCTAACGTTACCGCTGGATATATTTCGTAAACCACATCAAATACTGACGAACCGACTCCACAGACCGAACGTGAGGAGAGGGGCTAGTGTAATTGTTTAATACAGACCATACGAAAATGCACGGAAGTCTGTTTTTTTAACACAAACCTACGTTTTTTTAAATGGAACCACGTTAGTTTTGTTAGCACATCTGAACATATAAACAAATACGTAATCAGTGCCGTTTGTTGCATTGTAAAATGTTAATTATATCCGGAGATATTGTAACCTAAAGTTGACGCTTGAGTACCATTCCTCCGCTGTAAGTGTAGAAGACATAGAGAATTCTGATGTTATAGATGTATGTGCTTCCCTGATCACAATGTAATCACAGGGATAGAGAAGTTAAATGTCAGGTGTTACAGACGAGCATCATTTTCGTGTAGGTTCAGCACGGAAAAAACAGCAGTAGCAACATATGTAGAAGTTGGATGTGAAAATAAAAATATTGAAACAAGCAGGTTTTGTGTTGATCAGCATTTAGAAGCATATTATTGTCAGTTCTTACTCCAGAATACACCTTTTGTAGTTGTATGAGCCTACACATTCCACTCGAAACTTTCAGATTCTTATGAGAAACCCAGACTCATTATTTATCTTCCTGTCAGACAAGAGGAAAGAATTAGTAGTTTGCAATGATTTCAACGACTTCAGCATTTTAAATGCTGAAGTCCTAATATATATATATATATATATATATATATATATATATATATATATATATATATCGTCATGGAGCATTTAAAATGCTGAAGTCGTTGAAATCATTGCAAAGTACCAAGAAAGAATTAGATTTCAACGACTTCAGCATTTTAAATGCTCCATGACGATATATATATATATATATATATATATATATATATATATATATATATATAAGGACTTCAGCATTTAAAATGCTGAAGTCGTTGAAATCATTGCAAACTACTAAGAAAGAATTAGTAGTTTGCAATGATTTCAACGACTTCAGCATTTTAAATGCTGAAGTCCTTATATATATATATATATATATATATATATATATATATATATATATATATATATATCGTCATGGAGCATTTAAAATGCTGAAGTCGTTGAAATCATTGCAAACTACTAATTCTTTCTTATGGACCAAATTTCATATAGTTGTATGACTTGGCAATGATACAACATGTGGAAGTTACTTTCATCCTTTATTTTTGCGTACCAGTATATGCAACACATCACCGAATAGTAATATATATATATATATATATATATATATATATATATATATATATATATACTTACTAGATGATCTACCTTGTTTTTCAGCTCCCTAGAGTTCTGATGAAACAAAAGTTTTACTATTCGGTGAAGTGTTGCATATACTGGTATGCAAAAATAAAGGATGAAAGTAACTTCCACATGTTGTGTCATTGCCAAGTCATACAGCTATATGAAATTTGGTCCATGCATAAAAAGATCTTCTGCAGTATATAAAACAATGAAGCTTAATTAAATACGCAATGAAAGGAACAGAAGTGACACTTTTCTTCAAAGACGATAAATACACTAAAGTCACAGCGAATTGTGATCGTCTCCTGCACATAACGGAAGGCGGGACATGAATTTTAATATGGTATGTAATCATCAAGGACGAAAATGCAAGCTTTGGAAAGTGCTCACCTGCTGGTCGCAAGATTGGTAAGGAGCTCTTATGGTAGGGCCTTCCATTCCCCCACCAGCGCGGTTGACAAACGCTTGATGGTCGATGGTGCATGCGTATCTGTCCCCAACGCATCCCAAACGTGCTCCATGGAATATAAGTCGGAGGAACAATTGGAACAAGCCATTCGCCGAATGTCCTCTCGTTCCAAGTGATTTTCGACATGTACAATTCAATTAAGTCGCGCACTGTCGTACAGAAAAATGAAGTCTGACCGAAAGCACCCTAGAAAGATGCACATGGGGAAGGAGTGTAATGTCACGATAACGTTGACTGGTGAGCACAGAAATTTGGAGGCCAGTTGCACATGCAATATTATCCCCACACCATAGCACCTGCATCACCACAGCGATCTTGTTCAACAATGCTCTTGGGTGCATTACGTAGCCTCTTATGGCAACAAGTGGGAATACGTCATTTACCTTTCAATCTTGTGCTGTGATATGCAAGACTGTTTGGAAGCTACTGTTAAGACACGTAAAGAATGAGTTATTTTGTTTGCTTTTCGGAATATATAGAACACTGGTATACACTACCTGACCCAAAGTACCCGTACGACCGTATTTAATACGGTATCGGTCTAGACGTCACCAGTGATGGAAACACTAGTATAAAAGGAAGCGGGGAATATTGTGTTACTACTAGGAAGTAGAGACACCAGATTGGGTCGGTCACGAGAGCTCAGTGATTTCGAACGTTGACTGGTCATTGGATGTCACCTGATTAATACACTACTGGCCATTAAAATTGCTACACCAAGAAGAAATGCAGATGATAAACGGGTATTCATTGGACAAATATATTATACGAGAACTGACATGTGATTACATTTTCACTCAATTTGGGTGCATAGATCCTGAGAAATCAGTACCCAGAACAACCACCTCTGGCCGTAAAACGGCTTTGATGCGCCTGGGCATTGAGTCAAACAGAGCTTGGATGGCGTGTACAGGTACAGCTGCCCATGCAGCTTCAATACGATACCACAGTTCATCAAGAGAAGTGACTGGCGTATTGTGACGAACCAGTTGCTCGGCTGCCATTGACCAGACGTTTTCAATCGGTGAGAGATCTGGAGAATGTGCTGGCCATGGCAGCAGTCGTACATTTTCTGTATCTAGCAAGGCCCGTACAGGTCCTGCAACATGCGGTCGTGCATTATCCTGCTCAAATGTAGGGTTTCGCAGGAATCGAATGAATGGTAGAGCCACGGGTCGTAACACATCTGAAATGTAACGTCCACTGTTCAAAGTACCGTAAATGCGGAGAAGAGGTGACCGAGACGTGTAACCAATGGCACCCCATACCATCACGCCAGGTGATACGCCAGTATGGCGATGACGAATACACGTTTCCAATGTGCGTTCACCGCAATGTCACCGAACACGGATGCGACAATCGTGATGCTGTGAATAGAACCTGGATTCATCGAAAAAAAAATGACGATTTGACATTCGTGCACCAATGTTCGTCGTTGAGGACACCATCGCATGCGCTCCTGTCTGTGATGCAGCGTCAAGGGTAACCGCAGCCATGGTCTCCGAGCTGATAGTCCATGCTGCTGCAAACGTTGCCGAACTGTTCGTGTAGATGGTTGTTGTCTTGCAAACGCCCCCATCTGTTGACTCAGAGATCGAGACGTGGCTGCACGATCCGTTACAGCCATGCGGATAAGATGCCTGTCATCTCGACTGCTAGAGATACGAGGCCGTTGGGATCCAGCTCGGCGTTCCGTACTACCATCCTGAACCTACCGATTCAATATTCTGCTAACAGTCATTGGATCTCGACCAACGTGAGCAGCAATGTCGCGATACGATAAACCGCAATGGCGATTGCCTACAATCCGACCTCTATCAAAGTCGGAAACGTGATGCTACGCATTTTTCCTCCTTACACGAGGCATCACAGCAACGTTTCACCAGGCAACGCCGGTCAACTGCTGTTTCTACATGAGGAATCGGTTGGAGACTTTCCTCATGTCAGCACGTTGTAGGTGTCGCTAGCGGCGCCAATCTTATGTGAATCCTCTGAAAAGCTAATTTCTTGCATATCACAGTATCTTCATCCTGTCTGTTAAATTTCGCGTCTGTAGCACGTCATCTTCGAGTTGTAGCAATTTTAATGGCCAGTAGTGTAAATGAGTCAGGGACATAGCAGCCCTTATAAAGCTGCCCAAGCTGACGGTTGGTGGTCTGATTGGCAAGTGGAAACGCTAAGAAGGAACCGCAGGTAAAACAAGACCGGGCAGACCTTATGTACTGAGGGTCAGGGACCTTCGAGCATTGCGGAGGATGGTTGTAAAAAATCACATTAAATCCGCAGAAGGACTCACTCGTGAGTTCCAAAATTGCTACGAAGAATCTAGGTACCACAAAATGCGTAGGATGATAAAGAGAATGGTCTGCAATGATCGACTAGCCTCTCATAACTACAAATATCTGTAGTCAACGATAAACAAGATGGTGTGAAGATCGATGTCACTGTGCAGTGGATGACTGGAAACGAGTGGTTTGTAGTGATGAATCACACTATACCCTGTGGCAATCCGATGGAAGGATTTGAGTTTGGAGAATGCACAGGGTGTAGTGTGATTCATGACTAGTGCCAGAGGGTGTAGTGTGATTCATCACTATAAATAACTCGTTTCGAGTCGTCCACTGCACAGTGGCTTCGATCTTCACACCATCTCGTATATCACTGACTACAGAACTGTGTAGTGATGGACTGCTCGATCACGTTACATCGTTCTCTTCAACTTCCTACGCGTATTTTACTGGCTGGAGTGTTGGTAGCACTTTTGGAACTCACGAGTGATTCCTTCCTAACTTACACAGAAATCACGTCGAGTTAATATAGTAGCTACTATAGTATAACAGAATATGCCAATTCAGGTGAAACAGGCTCGAAGTGTATACCAAAGTCCTTCCACTTGAAATAGCTACGTAATGGAATCTCTTTTGCTATCTAAACCTTTCCTTTCGTGTGTTATTTTCTTCTTAAGGTTACTTGTTTTGTTTCCTCGTTTTTCCTAACTGTGCGTTATGTATCTGGTTTTCTTGGTTTGTTGTTCTTTTTTATTTAACAATTTAATTATATAAAAAACAAGGAAAGTACTACAGTTCTGAAAATTGTCTAGTTTATAGTAGCCAACGACCCACTGAAATGTTAATAAGTAAATACAGAAATAAAATAATAGAATCAGTACCTTCTCTGGTTTCGACTCTTCAGTGCTCCAGTAGAATTCAAGCCGCCATAAAGGCGAAGAGCGGAGGCACCCCATATTAATGTACACGAATAGAAGTCCATGTACCTCTGATCAGATAGCGTATGATTAAATTTAAAACGGAGATGAGGTTTGGTAAGGGAGAGAAGTTACAGTATTGTCCGCGAAATGCTCTGAAGTTGATTGCTTACAGTATATTGCACAAATCAGAGAGGTAAAAGAACTCGCATTCTGGAAGAGGGAGAGATTTGGGAAAGCTCAGCTCGATATGTTGTGATCCGCCTTAGTAACGTGAACACATATTTTTCGGATGTCTATTAGTTTTGTGAAGATGTTTTAATTTACTCTTTCTGAGAAGATGTGTCTGGAAACTAATAATACCTCTGCAAATCATGTTTCAGTAAGTTCTGGAATTTTAGAAAAAACGAGACACTCTGCGGGTGGGTTCAAAAGTTCTGCGTGCCTTACTACGCATTTGTATTTTAGAAACTTCAGCTTCCTGACTAACGCTGAGCTGTATACTGAGCGTGTATGCTAAACTGATCAGCTTCGTGTGAGCGTTGCAACTGTTTATTGACTGGTTACAGTTGCGATTATTTGGCCAGCAGGTCGCGATTTATGTACTTATGCTGGCAACTAGTGAGAAAAACGCTATGTAAGTGAACAAGTAGTGCAAACTATGTGAAAGTTTACGCTCTTATGTTGTATATGTGGAGTAGACAGCAGCATGTGTAGTGCTGAATTTATTTATTATTTATTTACGTTTTATGACCTTCATTGGACCACTCTAGCCAACTTTATACAAACAATTTTCCAGATTCCTGTCAGCCCAATACTTCTTCGTTCTCTCGGATCTCATCCTTCTTTCTTCATCGGAAATCATCCTTCCTATTGTCTGTTTCTTAATTCTCGTTTTCAGTCTGGTTTGTTTGTCTGTGAGTTTCCTGATTTTGTCAGTTTCGTCTTTTAGGTCTTCCAATGTAATCTGTGGCTCATCCATATCTTCCTTGATTTCTGTAATCCACTTAATGTTGCACTTACTACTCCACAATTTTTCTATTATTCTCCTGATGATCATATTCTCTGATGTTCTGATTAGATGTTCGAAAAATTAAATTCGCTTCTTTCTGATTGTACTCATTACTGGTTCTATTTCCTTGTAGAGTGTTTCATTTGTAGCTACTCTCCAGTGTCCATCTTTCTGGTACGACTTGTTGACGCGCGTTTTGATGATTCTTCTCTCTGTTTTGAGTATTTTGTCTATTTGAGCAGTTTTAGTTGTTTTGAGGATGGTTTCACTTGCGTATGTTGTTTCTGGTTGAGTGACTGTTTTGTAGTGTTTTAATTTTGCTAATATTGACAGGCTCTTTTTGTTGTAGGTGTTCTTGGTGATATACTGTGCTCTAGTCAATTTATTTATTTTGTTATGCCATGTTAGCTTTTCATTGAGGTTATAGTTATGATTTCTCACAGATATTTAAATTTATCTACAATTATCATTTCTTGGTTTCCTATGGCAATTTTGTTTATGAGTGGTGGGTCAGTTAACATGATGACTGTTTTTTCAAAGGATATTCCAAGACCAATTTTCTGTGCTATTTCCTGTAGTGAGATAACTTGTTGTTTGGTTTACTGAATGCCGGTGGACACGAGAGCAAGGTCATCAGCAAATCCTGGACAACTTAAATTTATCTTGTCTTTGGATCTTCCAATTTGGATGTTCTTTGGGTTAATCTTGTACAATAAAATGAGATGAATGAGGAGATTTCATGAAAAGAAAGGTCCTGTGTGGCCACAATCCTCACATATGTGCAACAGAAGACGGGAAAGGTAAGAAAGATAAGCAGTGGTTTGTGCGTCTCATATGTGGATGTGAATCTTTCAGCGAAGCTTGCGCTATTAAAAGACGCAATCACAACGACCTACCTCATCTGCAGCAGTCGACTGTCACATTTAAGTTACGTATTCAAAATAAGTTTAACGCTAGTGTCGCGTGAAATGTGACCTAACACAAACGTTACTGTATCGATTGTTATTGCACCCACTTGGTCTTCCAACGTTTCCTAGGGATATATTTTGATAATTTTATTATTATGGCGCTAATCTGCAAACTAAGGAAATTTAACGCTGTTCCTGTAAGTCATTGAACTCCTCTCAGAAATCGATACATCAACTGAATTTTCCAGCAGTACCACCTTGTCAACTGAATGAAGATTCCTTACAAAATTCAAACTCGATATTTAACTGTATATAAGTGCACAGTAAACAACACGTGTCTAGTACAAGAACATACAGCATTTGCAATTTAGTTCATTAGAAAAAACTACTTTTTTATAAAAAACGAATAGTAAGTATGTGAATTCAGCAAACGTGTCCCCTTAGAACCGCAGGCTACTATGCTCATTTTAGTTATATATATCCAAAAGTAATGGCCTGCCAGTGAACAATGGTTGCTGAAAACGCATCATAAACAGAAATGCTTGAGTAAATAGGTTACTCATTCCGATATATGTTATCATTCAGCGGCCCTGAAATCCATGACCGCCACCAGCAGTGTCTGTAGTTGTCTCACTGTGTACGCCACACCCTGATGAACTGTTCCTCTCTTGGTCGCTACACTGTTCAAAAATGGCTCTGAGCACTATGGAACTTAACATCTCGGATCATGAGTCCCCTAGAACTTAGAACTACTTAAACCTAACTAACCTAAGGACGTCACACACATCCATACCAGAGGCAGGATTCGAACCTGCGACCGTAGCAGTCGCGCAGTTCCAGACTGTAGCGCCTAGAGCCGCTCGGCCACCCCGGCCGACGCTACAGTGTGCTCTGCAACTGTTTCGTGTAGGTCTTCCTACATCTTCATTTTTTATTTTTTATTTAGATTTCTCCATTTAGTTATTTCTTTATTAGTGAGACGTAATCGGCTGGAATAATTTCTGAAATTTTTAAATTCATAAATTCACCCCATTGGCAGATTAACATTAATTTTAAAGTATAATTTTAATTATCATCACTCACCAATTACAGCAAATTGTGTCCTAAATACAGTAATTTGGCAGCCTTACAAGCGTAAGTTTCTCATGGGTGAAAGAATCACTCTTAGCTACAGTTAGATTTTTGATATTTCAGAGAAGAATTTTTTTGTGTTAGTCATAGGGTTGAAAACAAAACAGAACAATTAAAAACAACTTTGTAATGCGGAGGCAAAATTTCCATCTAATTTGTGATTAAACTACAACGTTTAATTTTAGTAGCTACCTATATAAACACAATTAGTTCACACCGTTTTTGAGCATGGTTACACTCCGTTTTGCTCCTAATGCATTCAAGAGGGGAAGAGTGGAAGTTACCGCTGTAAAGCACAACGTTAACTCGAGTATAAGTTATGTTTAATCTGGTGTAAAAATTGTACATCAGAGTTTTACGGAATAAATATTAAATGAGAGATAAATTTTTGAGTTAGAGGAGAAGAGGTGTTTTGTCTCTTGTGCGCACTCTGGCTTGAGATTACAAAATTAATTATGTAAAACAAGAATATGCAATGTAACAGTAAGCGTTATAGCAAGTTTCTCCATTCAGCGACATATTCCATGTTTCTAGGCACAAACTGTGGGCGCATACGCGATGCGATTATCAGATCGTTTTGGATAAAGAAACCTTGTCATAGAAGACTAGAGGACTTACTAAATGTTTAATCTACATGGACGTACAGTTACCCAGAGTCGATTTCGTAAGACGTATGTGCTAAAGAATAAAATTCTTCATTTTTCTTGATTTTATTTACCGATACCGAAAAAACGAAATCTTGATCCTCTAGCTACTTTAGTGAACTGGAATTTGGTGATTATGAACCATACGGCGGCAATATATATTATCTAAGTGGCAGAAATTGTATTAAATAACAATGAAAAGAGTTCTATTCTCATGTAGGGAATAAGAAGTTGCCTTCTACGCGAAGAACGTATGAAGAAGAAAATGGGCTTCAGATTTTACGAGTTTTGATGTCATGATTTCGTGTTCTAAGGCACATCGTTAGTAATCAGCACGCAAGCATGTATACCCTGCGAAAAATATTTAAGTGTATTTGCTAATATGTCTTTAATTTGATGTCTGTGAGAGAATTTAAGTGAAATTCTGCTGCTTTTGATATTTTTACAAAATAACACATAGTTTTCTATCATATTTGTAGCTATGTTAGTGTTCTGTTTCCATGACTATTGTGCAAATTAACTGCCAAACTTGTAATTAAAGTGTCGTATTCCCACGTTCTTGTACGCGAAACATTTTGTGGTAGGCTAGACGAAATTGTTAATTCTTAATGGGATAGGTTTTGTCTGAAAATAAACAATTTAATAGTTCTGGCCAAGCCGTGATTTGCTGCCGCTTCCAAAGACTCCGTGAGACATTACCGTCATCCTGTCGAGTGTCAGCCCAAAGATTGTCACACAACATATACCTTCGACTAATCTCCTTGCCTTCGACTGACTCATGCACGCATCTCTGGGAATTTCGTTGCGTATAGAAACATTCTTAAGTAATGAAACGAGGTGAAAGAGCACCAATGTTTTACTTCTAACATCTCATCATCAGCTCTGTAATTTAAAAATGAATCCAAGCTCCTGGGATAAAGATAAGCAAGAAAATCAGTAGTCTTTTTCTATCAAAAACATTCTCGACAAGCGCACGCAAAAAGTTGCTTAAACCATTCGAAAATTTCAGGATAATTTACGTTTGGAACAGGCGTCCAGTTTTTTAATCACCGCAACCCCTCAACTGGTAGTCAAGTTACAAAATTTTTGAGTCGCCTATACGAAAGTAAAGTGAGTTCTCCGAATGTCAGTAAATAATATATTACATATTTTGAAACGCACTTAATTTTTGATACAAATTCTTTTCAAGCTTTAATGTTCGTTAGACATTGGTCTAGGTGGTACAGAGATGACGCCAAATTGGGACAATAGCGTGGATATTTTGACAGTTTCTGCTTCAACTCATTCATTTTCATTTGCTAAAGCGCTTAGTTGTGCAAGGAAATAATTTGTTCGTCTTTCTTGCAACCAGTCTTCTTCTTACCAGTTTTAACGCATTTGGGCAAAGGTAAACGAACAATAGGCCTACCAAAAATCCATTTCCCCTGACAGAAGAGCTGGTAGTAAACTTCCGAGAGGAGAAATCAACTTCGGCTTCTTTTGTGCAAGACCTCTGTCATACATCTAGTGCTTTGACTGCTATCTCATTTTTGGACATCCACCTTCCGGCTGCAACAAGAAATCGGTACTCAAAATCATTTGGAGTCTTTTTTCAGTGGCCCAAATTTCGTTGAAAACTTCGTATTCGGAATATCTGTTGGTCAACATTTAACGAAAGCGAAATGTACCCTCACTAGTCTGTACCCCGAAGTACATATTTATCTTTCTCCTTGACTGTATTTAGTGATTAACGAGTATTTATTTACTCACAAGATTACCCAATTTCGATTGCAAGGCATTTTCAAATGGACTGGAATCGATTGACCGTGAGTAAATTTGTACACATTCGTCAACAAATAAAGCCAGGGTAAAAGATATGTGTGTACATTCAAAGAACATTTGCTTGTATTTGTATCTCTGTTTTCTTATTTTCTTAGGGTATCAGTTATATCATACAGTTTTACCCCCCCCCCCCATTCCCTCGTCTGAAATCGTATTACGCACGTACTTAATACACGTATTTGCATATGTCTGTGACACGGACCACATTTGAAATGGGGTGCAGTCTCGATACAATTCACCTCATACTTCTTTACTTTTGAAAATGACGTAAGATTTTCCTTACAAGTCTCCGCTGACCCTTTTAAGTGAAACAAACAATATTATGACGACACATTACCCTAGATGGAATGAAACGCTACACTGAAGAATTACATGAGTAAAAGTTTCCAACGAATTTAGTTATCAGATGAACTACGTTCTTGCACTACAGGTTACCAAATAACTAAGACAAAATGTCTCTGTTACCAACGTCCTTCTCGCATACAGAGAAACGCCGTCCCTCTCGCATACAGAGAAACTTTTTCTTATCCTTGCATGGGGAAAGCAGAGTAACCTAAGCAATCCATTAAGCAAAGAAGAATTATTCCTTGAATCTGCTTCGATTTGCAGTAACAATTTTTATCGTGTGTCACATATTTTGGATGACAGTACTCATCATAATACTGACGACGTATACACTGAGAAAAATTAAACGACTGTACGGCATTATTGCACGGGGGACCCCTTCTGGGGTTGAAATTTCCTGGAAGAATAAAACTGTGTGTCGGACCCAGATTCAAGCACTGGGCTTTGCCTTTCGCGGGCAAGTGCTCTACCAACTGAGCTACCCCAGCACGACTCACAACCCGTCCTCACAGCTTTGCTTTCACCAGTACCTTATCTCCTACCTTCCAAAATTCACAGAAGCTCTCCTGCGAACCTTGCAAGACTAGCACTCCTTAAAGAAACGATGAGGTTCTGTGAAGTTTGGAAGGTAGGAGACGAGGTACTGGAGGAAGTAAAGCTATGAGGAGGGATCGTGAGCCGTGATTTGGGTAGCTTAGTAGCACTTGCTTGCGAAAGGCAAACGTCCTGTTTTGGAGTCTCGGTCCGGCACACAGGATTGTTCATATGCCGCACACCCCACAGCAGAGTGAAAATTTCTTTCAGGGCCCGACTGCGATTGTTCCTCCTCATGGTGTCAGTCTCTCTGTATCACGACTCCTCAGCGACTTGTGCGTCTTTGTGTAGAAGATGGGATGAAATGATTACAACACAAACACGCAGTCCCTGAGCGAAGAAAATTCCCGACCTGACCAGAAATCGAAATTGAGACCTCGCGATCAAGAGACAGTGATGCTATCCAGTAGCGTGCCATCTACGAACTGCACTGACAAAGCTTTCAATTTTCTTTCTTTCTCTCTCTCTCTCTCTCTCTCTCTCTCTCTCTTTCTCTTTTTCATAAAATCGCAGTTATGCAGCTGAACATGAAAGGAAGCGATACTTTCCAGCCAGCCGTTGTGGCCGAGCGGTTCTAGGCGCTTCAGTCTGGAACCGCGCGACTGTTACGGCCGCAGGTTCGAATCCTGCCTCGTGCATGGATGTGTGTGATGTCCTTAAGTTAGTTAGGTTTAAGTAGTTCTAAGTTCTAGGGGACTGATGACCTCAGATGTTAAGTCCCATAGTACTCAGAGCCATTTGATACTTTCCAATAGTTAAGGTTCGCTTTTCGTTTGGAAAGTTAAAAGCGATTAACAACTTCCCCTCAAACCCTTCAGGAAACTTCGAGGTGTACTCAGAAGAATGGACAAAACGCACGTATTCACTCAATATTACATTAATGAGTTTTAGGTTAGGTTTGGATTGTATGTATGCAACTGAATAAAGGCTTTTTTCCTAGACGTGTTTCGAGTCAGTTTATTGACGCATTATCAGTGGCCTAAAATTCAAATACATTTTAATTTTTATGCAGCCCTTTGTACGTGTAAGCTACACGCAGTTCTGACCTAGGCATCTTTTGCTCAATATATGTTCAAAATGGTTCAAATGGGTCCATGCGCTATGGGACTTAACAACTGAGGCCATCAGTCCCCTAGACTTGGAACTACCTAAACCTAACTAACCTAAGGACATCACACACATCCGTGCCCGAGGCAGGATTCGAACCCACGACCGTAGCCTCAGCGCGGTTCCGGACTGAAGCGCCTAGAAACGCATTGCCACGGCGGCCGGCTCAATATATGTTTTCTTACTTATTGTGTGTACTGATGTTTTTCTATATGTGCTCTTGCTGTACTACAGGTGAAAATGTTCTTTTCCCTGCAGCACTAAAAATAATTTGCGACAGAGGATGCAAACTGCATCAACATTTTCCCACCATGTTAACATGGTTAGCGTTACGTAGTGTTGACAGCTGAGGAATGTATTTTGTGATCTCTACAGTCAAAGGTTATATTTGTGTGTGTGTGTGTGTGTGTGTGAGAGAGAGAGAGAGAGAGAGAGAGAGAGAGAGAGAGAGAGTGGGCGCGAGCTCTTTGTTCAGGTTTAGTAGTGAGTTGTTAATGCGTTCCTGGCCATTTATTAGTTGCTTGCGTTCAACATTGGCGTTTTGAATGTGATGCGTTTCTTGCCCTTGCTTTATGTTTGGGATATGAAGGATGTATTGTTTTAAATCTTATACATTGCTACAAATTCTTTTTGTGTGACAGGCAGACAGACAGACAGAACAACAGCGTTACCAAAAGCACAGCAAGAACACATGTAGAGAATATTAACACACACACACACACACACACACAGTAAGTAGTAAAACACATATTGATCAAAAGATGCTTCGGTCAGAACTGTTTCTAAGTTTTATGAAGAAAACCAGAACATGTAAGTTGAACGTGCTGCATGCAAATGAAAATATAGGCGAATCTCACAGATGTCTTCATAAACAAAGGCGAGACATCTCTAACAAAGTAAATGTTGCGTTCACTCAGTTGCATAAAGATCGTCCTAAGGTAAAAATCATTAGTGTGATATTAATAGAAACTGGGGAATGGTAGGTCAACAATATTAAAAATGGTCACCCAAGTTCATTTCAATTAGCAGGGGTTTTGTGGCAGTCAAAATAGTCCAACTCAAGTAACTGTCAACGCTCATTCATTGCTAGCTGTGTACTGTTAGCCCGTGACTTTCTGCACTTGTCATCAATTCGTAAAAGTGTAACAGCGGAGCGTCTTATAAATGCTGTGATTGAGGCGATGAACTGTTCATAACTCCCCAGGCGCTGCCTCTGCCGCCAGCTGGCGACCTGTACTTGACCCATCGCCACTCTCGTGGCACACGTCTTCTTGAGGGGTCACCGTGCCAAGTGGTCCCCTGCCCACTGGTCAACCGCAAGCTATTTCTGTCTTGGGGAGCGCTGTCGGAAAGGATCATAGGCATACTCCTCTCCTTCCCTACCACTGCACGACCAGCAAATAAACCCAGTATTTCCTTCCACGGTATTCTCTTTTCGTGAGCATGGAGGTCAGACGACGATCACAAAGAGAGTGTTTTTCAGACTGTCGATGAAATCAGTGATGGAATAAAAACTCTGGTCGCCACATCCCTCTTTATTCAACATGCCAGATTACACTCGCTGAGAAACTGTGAAGCTTCCAGAAGCGAAGGAGAGAGGGTATATGATGTTATTTCAGTGATTACAACAAACAGTCAGACATTCAGTGAATCTGCCGCAATGAGCCTACGTTTCAGTATGACGTTCCATCGCCTGTGCCATAGATGCACGCACCTCTTCGTTGTGATAAATCCGTTGCATTCTCTCCTGAGGCAAGTTGGCCGACAGCTACTGTAAATGGCCCTTGAGATAATGTACACTGGCTCTGTGGTGGAGCTGAAGTTGAAGCTGGTTGCATGCTTAACAGGGACAGGAGTGGGGATCTTGCCGACCACGGGAGTACCTCTTCGTTAAGCAGACTGTTCATAGACATAAGTGCCACAGATGAGCATTGTCCTGTTGGAAAATGGCACCACGATACTCTTGCACAATCGGTAAAACATTAGGGCGCATGGTGTCTAGGACGTAGCATTGTGCCGCCAGAGTTCCCGCAGCCACTAGCAGCTGTTATCTGTAGATTCTCCCCACGCCATGACACCAGACGCAACACCGATATGGGTCTCGAAAATAATGGAAGAATGGACCCCTTCCCGAGCCGCCGACATACACGTCGACGATAGTCATTCAGGGTAGTGCAGAACCGTGATTCATTGCTAAGCACAATGCGACGCTACCCATTAGTAGTCCAGGCTTTCAGGCCACGGCAACACTCAAATGCAGCCTTTTACGTTATGGTGTGAATGGCAGCCTACGCGTAGGACGGTTTCCCTAGTCCGGCTGCTGCCAACAGTGCGAGATGACAGAAAGGTGCAGGGTGTCCATCACTTGTTCTTAGTTGGCAGACGCAGATGTGATGTTGTTATGCTGTGTTTGGTGCACAACACGGCGATCATCCCTCGCGGTGCTGCCACGTAGTTGACCGGAAGCTTGACGACCTATATATTTGTCCTCATGTTGACACACTTGGAGCAACATCAGGCCACTGTCACATACGAATGCCCCACAAAACTGGATATTGCACGATTCGACCAGCAGGCCAGATGGGGACCTGTAACCCCTTTCAAACTCTGTCAGGTTCTGATAACACTGTCTCACACGGTTATGCGGTGTCTCCGTCTCCTTCACTGAGGTCACTGTCCGCCTCCATAACCGAGTGGTCAGCGCGGCAGAATGCCATGCGCAGGGTCCGGGTTCGATTTCCGTCTGGGTGGGAGATTTTCTGCTCTCGGTGACTGGGTGTTGTGTTGTCTTCATCATCACATCATCCTCAACGCCACGCAAGTCGCCTAAGTGGCGTCAACTAAAAAGACTTGCACCAGGCGACCAGTGTACTCGACGGGAGAGACTAGCCACACGACATTTCATTTCATTTCACTGTGCTCACTAAACATCTGACACTTTTCACTCCTGTTTGTACCTTGTCTGTCCAAGTTCATACGCTAAACACAGGCAGCACCAATGCTACATGGTGTTTGTTCTTCCTGTCATGTTGTTGTTGTTGTTGTTGTGGTCTTCAGTCCTGAGACTGGTTTGATGCAGCTCTCCATGCTACTCTATCCTGTGCAAGCTTCTTCATCTCCCAGTACCTACTGCAACCTACATCCTTCTGAATCTGCTTAGTGTATTCATCTCTTGGTCTCCCCCTACGATTTTTACCCTCCACACTGCCCTCCAATACTAAATTGGTGATCCCTTGATGCCTCAGAACATGTCCTACCAACCGATCCCTTCTACTGGTCAAGTTGTGCCACAAGCTTCTCTTCTCCCCAATCCTATTCAATACTTCCTCATTAGTTATGTGATCTACCCATCTAATCTTCAGCATTCTTCTGTAGCACCACATTTCGAAAGCTTCTATTCTCTTCTTGTCCAAACTATTTACCGTCCATGTTTCACTTCCATACATGGCTACACTCCATACAAATACTTTCAGAAATGACTTCCTGACACTTAAATCTATACTCGAAGTTAACAAATTTCTCTTCTTCAGAAACGCTTTCCTTGCCATTGCCAGTCTACATTTTATATCCTCTCTACTTCGACCATCATCAGTTATTTTGCTCCCCAAATAGCAAAACTCCTTTACTATTTTAAGTGTCTTATTTCCTAATCTAATATTCTCAACATCACCCGACTTAATTCGACTACATTCTATTATACTCGTTTTGCTTTTGTTGATGTTCATCTTATATCATCCCTTCAAGACACTGTCCATTCCGTTCAACTGCTCTTCCAAGTCCTTTGCTGTCTCTGACAGAATTACAATGTCATCGGCGAACCTCAAAGTTTTTATTTCTTCTCCATGGATTTTAATACCTACTCCGAATTTTTATTTTGTTTCCTTTACTGCTTGCTCAATATACAGATTGAATAACACCGGGGAGAGGCTACAACCCTGTCTTACTCCCTTCCCAACAACTGCTTCCCTTTCATGTCCCTCGACTCTTATAACTGCCATCTGGTTTCTGTACAAATTGTAAATAGCCTTTCGCTCCCTGTATTTTACCCCTGCCACCTTTAGAATTTGAAAGAGAGTATTCCAATCAACATTGTCAAAAGCTTTCTCTAAGTCTACAAATGCTAGAAACGTAGGTTTGCCTTTCCTTAATCTTTCTTCTAAGATAAGTCGTAAGGTCAGTATTGCCGCACGTGTTCCAGTATTTCTACGGAATCCAAACTGATCTTCCCCGAGGTCGGCTTCTACTAGTTTTTCCATTCGTCTGTAAAGAATTCGTGTTAGTATTTTGCAGCTGTGGCTTATTAAACTGATTGTTCGGTAATTTTCACATCTGTCAACACCTGCTTTCTTTGGGATTGGTATTATTATATTCTTCTTGAAGTCTGAGGGTACTTCGCCTGTTTCACACATGTTGCTCACCAGATGGTAGAGTTTTGTCAGGACTGGCTCTCCCAAGACTGTCAGTAGTTCTAATGGAATGTTGTCTACTCCCGGGGCCTTGTTTCGACTCAGGTCTTTCAGTGCTCTGTCAAACTCTTCACGCAGTATCTTATCTCCCATTTCATCTTCATCTACATCCTCTTCCATTTCCATAATATTGTCCTCAAGTACATCGCCCTTGTATAGACGCTCTATAAACTCCTTCCACCTTTCTGCCTTCCCTTCCTTGCTTAGAACTGGGTTGCCATCTGAGCTCTTGATATTCATACAAGTGGTTCTCTTCTCTCCAAAGGTCTCTTTAATTTTCCTGTAGGCAGTATCTATCTTACCCCTAGTGAGATAAGCCTCTACATCCTTACATTTGTCCTCTAGCCATCCCTGCTTAGCCATTTTGCACTTCCTGTTGATCTCATTTTTGAGACGTTTGTATTCCTTTTTGCCTGCTTCATTTACTGCATTTTTATACTTTCTCCTTTCATCAATTAAATTCAATATTTCTTCTGTTACCCAAGGATTTCTACTAGCCCTCGTCTTTTTACCTACTTGATCCTCTGCTGCCTTCACTATTTCATCCCTCAAAGCTACCCATTCTTCTTCTATTGTATTTCTTTTCCCCGTTCCTGTCAATTGTTCCCTTACGCTCTCCCTGAAACTCTGTACAACCTCTGGTTCTTTCAGTTTATCCAGGTCCCATCTCCTTAAATTCCCACCTTTTTGCAGTTTCTTCAGTTTTAATCTACAGGTCATAACCAATACATTGTGGTCAGAGTCCACATCTGCCCCTGGAAATGTCTTACAATTTAAAACCTGGTTCCTAAATCTCTGTCTTACCATTAGATAATCTATCTGAAACCTGTCAGTATCTCCAGGCTTTTTCCATGTATACAGCCTTCTTTTATGATTCTTGAACCAAGTGTTAGCTATGATTAAATTGTGCTCTGTGCAAAATTCTACCAGGCGGCTTCCTCTTTCATTTCTTAGCCCCAATCCATATTCACCTACTATGTTTCCTTCTCTCTCTTTTCCTACTACCGAATTCCAGTCACCCATGACTATTAAATTTTCGTCACCCTTCACTATCTGAATAATTTCTTTTATTTCATCATACATTTCTTCAATTTCTTCGTCACCTGCAGAGCTAGTTGGCATATAAACTTGTACTACTGTAGTAGGCGTGGGTTTCGTATCTATCTTGGCCACAATAATGCGTTCATTATGCTGTTTGTAGTAGCTGACCCGCATTCCTATTTTCCTATTCATTATTAAATCTACTCCTGCATTACCCCTATCTGACTTTGTGTTTATAACCCTGTAGTCATCTGACCAGAAGTCTTGTTCCTCCTGCCACCGAACTTCACTAATTCCCACTATATCTAACTTTAACCTATCCATTTCCCTTTTTAAATTTTCTAACCTACCTGCCCGATTAGGGGATCTGACATTCCACGCTCCGATCCGTAGAACGCCAGTTTTCTTTCTCCTGATAACGACATCCTCTTGAGTAGTCCCCGCCCGGAGATCCGAATGGGGGACTATTTTACCTCCGGAATATTTTACCCAAGAGGACGCCATCATCATTTAATCATACAGTAAAGCTGCATGCCCTCGGGAAAAATTACGGCCGTAGTTTCCCCTTTCTTTCAGCCGTTCGCGGTACCAGCACAGCAAGGCCGTTTTCGTTATTGTTACAAGGCCAAATCAGTCAATCATCCAGACTGTTGCCCTTGCAACTACTGAAAAGGCTGCTGCCCCTCTTCAGGAACCACATGTTTGTCTGGCCTCTCAACAGATACCCCTTCGTTGTGGTTGCACCTACGGTACGGCCATCTGTATCGCTGAGGCACGCAAGGCTCCCCACCAACGGCAAGGTCCATGGTTCATGGGGGGGCTTCCTGTCATAGAGAATTGCAACTCTTAACCATTTACATGCTCGCCCATCATACGTACATAAAAGAGGGTATATTGACATTCACCCATGTCTTCTGGGTGGTTCACTTCTTTTGTCAGGCAGTGTATTATGAAACTAAAATATAATGATGGTTTATAAAAGCTGAAACGGGGGCATGATATTGGCACAAGGCTCATTATAAAAACTGAAACGGGGGCATGACATTGGCACAAGTCTCACAGTTATTGCTCGTAACCTGTTCATATTTACTTGTTTGTGAGTCGTTAAGCCCCAAACGAAATAATATGTAGTTCTCTTAATTCAGTCTAATAACTATCAAAATAAAGCAAGAGGAGATGGAAGCTTATACTCTTCTCTGGCAAAACTTTCTGGCAGTGTCTTAGCTCAAAGCTACCTCAGTCGCTCATATCTAGATCTGTTGCATATCGAATGTATTCGTTACCGAAGAATGTTCCACGAGATTCGACGACCGTCTCGTTGTTGTCTGAAATATTTCGTTACTCGCATGTTTGCTTCCTCGTTCGGGCCGATTCGGTAGCTAGCGGACTCTGTCATAAGCCGATTTTCTAGAAGAAACTTCACACAATGGAAGAGGACTCAAAATAAGTGAAAACGTGTTTCGGCTTACCCGTAGATGCTCGAACGTTTCTGAAGAAAAAACGGCAGTCAAAGTTCTCGAGGCACCTTATGTGCCTTTTAGCGAGGAAAACCTTCAGGTGAGGCGAGGGCAAAGCGGATGGCTTCCCGGCTTTGGAGCCCCGTGTTCGAAACACGATGATTATTTTTATTTTTGTTTTTCATTTATTTACCCATGTCTGTAGGAGACTACTGCACAAATATTTCCCAATGTATATTGAAATAACGTTGCCCTTATTCGTCTACTAATTGTATGTCTGGTAAATGAATTTAAAAAGAACGGAAAAAACAATAAATAAATAAGAAAATAATTCGAAATTGTTTTCGGTGAAATTCCTGTAGTGTACCTTGATTCATAAACGGTTTGCAAGCCTCCGTTTTCAGTAAAGTGAACCGCTAAGCGTGGATTGCTGCGAAATTATTGTCAACGCATGAAATCTTCAGCAACATTAACGACTCTTCTTTGCCGAGTGAGATTCATACGAAGAAATGTCACTGTGGCACTGTGGCTTGTGGCATTCGAAATTGTTATGTTTCGAATGTTTCTGTGATGGGCATCATCCAAGAGAACGCGCTAAATCTTCATGTAAAATACGCGTAAGAGAAAATATAACAATTAATAAACTAACTGATATAAGAACGAAATATAAGAATATGACATATTAAAGAGGGCCTTAATCGCTGAAAATACCACACAAACATATGTATTATGAAATAAATGTACGATAGTTACTGTTAAACTCAGTTATATTTTTACGATTAAAATAACGTCCTAGTATCCCCTATCTTTATAGTAAACATTTGTATAGTAACTTTCGATGGACATGGGTAAATAAATGAAAAAGTATAATAATATAAATGAAGTAAAAACAATAACCAGGTTTAGAACACAGGGAGCAAAAGTGAAAGGTCGCGACGCTAGCCTCGAGCGCTAAAAGGCATCTAAACGATGTCGAAAACTTTGACCTTCGTTTTCTCAGAAAACAAGTGTTCGTTTATTTTGACTCCTTTTCCACTGAACGAAGTTTCTGGGAAATCAGGTTACGTTCGCAATGTAAACGTTTCGTTAGTCGCCTGTCTTCTTTCAATTGCGTCGTCCTCACTCGGTAGTTTTCGTATTCCTCCAATTTCTAATTCTCAGAGGAGCAAGTCATTAGTGACAATGAGTACCGAATACATTTATCACCCACCATGTTTTCTTTCCTAAATGTAATTCATATACGGCTCAGATAGAGTCGGCAGTATTCGTAATAGTGCAGTTCCTTCTTTTCGCACGCTACGGTTTCCGACGTACGGCGAATTGCCGGCCTTTTGATAGTCAACAGCGTTGAACGGGGTTTTCATCAGGGCTACAGCAAGTGGCCGGGACACGGCACTGCTGTCCAGCGACCTTACGTGGCCGTGTCTTGTCACTACAGAAGCGTCCGCCCCCTTAGCTGAGTGTACAGCGCGTATGACTGCAACGCAGCGGGCCGAGCTTCGATTCCCGGGCGGATCGGAGATTTTCTTCGCTGGGAGACGGCGTGTTGTGTTATCATCATCATCGACACGCAATTCGCCCAGTGTGGCGTCACCTGAAAAGACTTGCAACTCGGCGGCCGAACTTCGAAGGCCGGCCGCCTTATGGCAGCATTGCTGTCTTTGCCGGTAGTGATTACGTGAGCTAGTGACGTGGCAACCCAGGAAGGAATTATTCTGTTAAGACAGCGGGCTCATCTATTGCAACGTCAGCTGCTGCCATTAATACCAGTACAGGCATGATGACTTATGTAGTCTGTAGAAGAGAAAAATCTGTTCAGGGAACGTAACCCATACGAGTAGCACATTCAGGAGAACGCTTTTTACCAACAACTTGATACGATGGTAAAAAATTACGCAGAATGGCTACAACAGTAACGACGTTCAACAACGAAAGTAACGAGTAACAAATACAAGGTAATTATGAAGTCTACGAAACACTTTACAAATGACTGGCCATAACACAGCAAATGATACAGTATGTGAAAGACAAATTTTCAAAGGTGTTTTTTTACGTGGCTCCGGCTAGTTAGTTTGGAAAACCGCCGGCAGAGGCGCCATCGACCATTGCTGAGAAGAGTTCCGGCCAACCAGGCAGGAAAATCATTTTGAGTGCTAGAATTACCCCGCTGCCAATCAGCAGTGTGTGCGCAAAGAGCTCTCGGTGGGAGGTTTCTGAAAGCACTACCAGTTTACAACAGCATAGTGAAGTGGTAGAAGAAATTCGAGGAGATTTTTCTCCATTCGAGACACACACACATTAAAAAGTACAGGGTAATTATAAAGTCCATGAGACATTTCAAAAAATCAGTACAGACAAATAGCCAAGAGCAACGTAACATATGATACAGTATATGAAAGGGCAAACTCTCAGAGATTTCTTTTAGTGTTTATAAATACTTAGTGAGTCAGCAATTCGTCACACACCACACATCTAACAGGTAGTCCAATTCTGCCCATAGCTGACCCAGCGCACAGGTAGTCACGAAGTAAGAACAGCTGTTACGATGCGGTGTCGCAAATCTTCGAGGTTCTGTGGCGGACGTGAAACATAAGCGCTTTGCTTGACATAACTCCAGGTAAATCCTGCAAGCCATATTCCATAACGAAAAACTACCCCAGTTCTGCATGCTATGCAGAATCATCGTGAAGCAAACTAATCTTCAGTGACGATGTCACATTTCATCTTCAGAAAAAAGTTGCAGTAAGTACTTCCCATCAATGTGGCAATGTATCATTAATGTACACTCTTACACAATTGTGGAAATTTGTAGTCACCCTCTCTTGCCACAACTGCAGCATGTCGAGATAGGTGAATCATTTGACAGTTTTCTCAGCAAAAGGGAAGGGCCTATAGTCTAGTTGGACACGGCACAGTACATGTTTCGCAAAACGTTCGCCTGTATTGCGGCGTAATGTCTTTCTTTGGACTGCTGTGAGATCTGCCACATCAGTATACATTCTTGAAGGACTTGTTTCTTCACTCCAGCAACGAAATCTGTACCTGTAAGGCATCAATCTCTTCCTAACTGTATGGTGCATGAAACTTTTCTGTTCCGATCGTTTCGTCCAGAGCTGCGCCAGACATTTCCAGATGTACTGACTCGTCAGCGCTGAAGACGTCCAGTGCAACTCTGGACGAAACAGGGACTGAAAATTTTCATGGACCACGGCCATAGAACAGGTAGATTTACCAGCAGTTGAGACCCAGTCGTGAAAGCCTTCGCTGTATTATCAAAAAGCAGATTGCCTCACGCCGTTAGTAACGATGTCGTGTACGGTATCCTAACCACTGTGGTACCTGCCGCAGTCTATTTTAGGCCAAGGATACGTGCGCCTCAGAGAAAAGTCGGGAGTTGTTCTCTAGGCGCCCGTGGCGGGTCGCCATTGGGTCAGCCGTTTCACTGCGGCCCACGCGACGCGGTGGCTTTAACATCCGTGCGTGCGAGTCGCCCATCAGGGACCTCCGCTGTAAAAGCTCACAGTACGTGGCCGCTACTACACATCTGGCGCCTTCTAAGGGCTCTGCTGCTGTGCGCTCAGGGCGTCGTCTCGACGCTCACTGAGAGTAATTATCTTAATCACACCTGTGTTTTAACCCTTTGCTGCTACCGACACGCTCTTCGCATTCCATGTATTGTTTTCCTCTTCTGTACCAACCTCTTCATCTCAGAGTAGCACCCGAACGTACGTCCTCAATCATTTGCTGCATGTATTCTAATCTCTATCTTCTTCTGCAGTGTTTTTCTCTCTACAGCTCCTCTGGTACCATGAATATTATTCCCTGATGTCTTAACATGCTGTCCCTTCTTCTTGTCAGCGTCTTCCATGTATTCTTTCCCTCGCCGATTCTGCGGAGAACCTCCTCGTTACTTACCTTATAAGTCCACGTAATTTTCAACATTCTTCTGTAGCACCACATCTCAAATGTTTCGATTCTCTTCCGGTTTTCCCACAGTCTATGTGTCACTCCCATACAGTGTTGTGCTCCAAACGTACATTCTCACAAATTTCTTCCACAAATTAAGGCCTATGCTTGATACTAGTTCACTTCTCTTGATCAGGAATCCCCTTTTTGCCAGTTCAAGTCTGCTTCTGATGTTCTCTTTGCTCCGTCCGTCATGGGTTATTTTACTGCCTAGATAACAAAGTTCCTTAACTTCATCTACTTCGTGATCACCAATCCAGGTGTTAAGTTTCTCACTGTTCCCATTTCTGATACATCTCATTACTTTCACTTTTCTTCGATTTACTCTCAGTCCATATTCTATGCTCTTTAGACTGCCCAGTCCATTCAACAGATCCTGTAATTCTTCTTCACTTTCACTCAGGATGGCAATGTCATCAGCAAAACTTAGCGTTGATGTCTTTTCACTGTGAATTTTAATTCGACTGTTGAATTTTTCTTATATTTCCGTCATTGCTTCTTCGATGTATAGATTGAGCAGAAGCGGTGAAAAACTACATCCCTGACTTAGGCCAGTCAAATGATATGGCCTGTTCTGAGAGTCGGCGTTTCGGCCGATATGAAATACTTGAAAAAAATTTGATATTTTTGCATCTTATAGTGTGAGATCTTCACTCGATAAAAAGCTGAATTTCTTTTCGTTGTTCATCATACTTAATGTGGTGCATCAAATTAAGTAAAACATGGCAGGAAATTTTAGACAATTCGCATAGTAGAAACGCATTGAGTAAACTTTACGTGTGGTTGGTTTTAGCTCACAGAC